>NC_058417.1:43372242-43619652 GCF_002201575.2 Neomonachus schauinslandi | reverse complement strand
CCCGATGTGGGGCTCGATCCCAGGACCCTGGGATCATGACCTGAGCCAAAGGCAGATGCTTAACGACTGAGCCACCCAGGCACCCCAGCTAGAATATTTCTTTAAAGAAAAACTTCCTCTTGGGAACTACTTGGTTACTCAGTAGTATAGTTCATACAGAAAGGCAGGATAATTACTTTATTCTTTTCCTTATTTGCCACTTTTCATAACACTGACTTGGCTCACTTGTAACCTCCAATAGTGACAAAATAATTTTTATATCATTTTGTACACTTGGATTTATATACATTAAATTCATCTTACTTCCTTGTAATTATTATCCTTATTGATGCGCTAATTATCACATGTATAATGGGAGTCTCTTCAAGTAGGCTCTTGAGTCCTTTTGATGCATCCCTGGTAGGAGTCTTTGTTAGTTTCCTTATTTCTGTAACACCAGATGCTCCAGGCTCATCTATACATTTCCTTTCCCAGACCTTCACTTCCTCGAGGGCATTGTGTGTCCCCAGGTGTTAACCTATTTTATACAATGCTAATGAAAGAAAGTAAAGGAACACTTATACCACCTCCCATTCCTTCCTTGCCTTCTGTCATCTAACACAAAGGAATAGTGAGAATCCCCATAAGACTATCAGCAGATTTGTCAGCAGAAACCTGCAGGCCAGAAGAGAGTGGTATGACATATTCAAAGTGCTAGGGAGAGGCACCTTGGTGGCTCAGTCATTAGGCGTCTGCCTTCAGCTCAGGTCATGATCCCGGGGTTCTGGGATCGAGCCCCACATTGGGCACCCTGCTCATCAGGAAGCCTGCCTCTCCCTCTCCCACTCCCCCTGCTTGTGTTCCCTCTCTCACTGTCTCTCTCTCTCTCTCTGTCAAATAAATAAATAAAATCTTTGAAAAACAAAAACAAAGTGCTAGGGGGAAAAAAACTGCCAACCAAGAATACTCTACCCCACAAAGTTGTCCTTCGGGAAAGACAAAGAGTTTTACAGACAAAAAAAAGGTGAAAGGAGTTCATCACACTAGATTGACCTTATAAGAAATGTTAATGGGAGTTCTTCAAGCTAAAATGAAAGGATGCTAATTAGTAACATGAAAACAAATGAAAGTATAAATCTCACTGACAGAGGTAAATATATACTTAAATTTAGGATACTCTATTATAGTAATGGTGGTAGGTAAATCATATAGAACTCTCACATAAAGGTTAAAAGACAAAAGTATTAAAAATAACTATAACCAGCCAAACTATGGAAAGAGCCAAGATGTCCAATCAACAGACGAATGGATAAAGAAGATGTAGTATATATATACAATGAAATATATGCAGCCATCAAAAAAAAATGAAATCTTGCCATTTGCAACAACATGGATGGAACTAGAGGGTATTATGCTAAGTGAAATAAGTCAATCAGAGAAAGACAATTATCATATGATCTCACTGATATGAGGAATTTGAGAAACAAGACAGAGGATCATAGGGAAAGGGAGGGAAAAATGAAACAAGATGAAACCAGAGAGGGAGACAAACCGTAAGTGACTCTTAATCTCAGGAAACAAACTGAGGGTTGCTGGAGTAGATGGGGGTGGGAGGGATGGGGTGGCTGGGTAATGGACATTGGGGAGGGTATGTGCTATGTGAGTGCTGTGAATTATGTAAGACTGATGAATCACAGACCTGTACCCCTGAAACAAATAATACATTTACATGTTAATAAAAAAGTTAAAAAATTTTAAAAGCACTAAAAAAAAATAACTATAACCACAATAATCTGTTAATGGATACACAATATAAAAAGATGTAAATTGTGACATCAAAAACAAAATGAGAGGGAGGTGTAAACATGTTGAACTTTTATAAACCTTTGAAGTTAAGTTGTTATCAGCTTAAAATAGACTTATAACTATAAGATGTTTTATATAAGCCTTATGGTAACCACAAAGCAAAAACCTATAGTAAATACTCAAAAGATTAAAAAAAAAAAAAAGGAATCAAAGTGTATCACTAGAGGGGCACCTGGCTGCCTCAGCTGGTGGAGCATGTGACTTTTGATATCAGGGTTGTAAGTTCAAGGCCCACATTGGGTGTAGAGATTACTTAAAAATAAAAATTTAAAAATTTTAAGTATATCACTAGAGAAAATCATTAAATCACAAACGGAGAGAGTAAGAGAAAGGAACAGAGAGACTATAAAACAGCCAGAAAACAATCAAAATGACAATAGTAAGTCCATACCTATTAATAATTATCTTAAATATAAATGGACTAAATTCTCCAATCAAAAGACATAGAGTGACTGAACAGATTAAATGGAAAAAAAAAAAAAAAAAGACCCAAATATATGCTGCCTCCAAGAGGATCACTTCAGGTTTGTTTGTTTGTTTTAAGATTTTATTTATTTATTTGAGAGAGAGAGAATGCGAGAGAGAGCATGAGAGGGAGAGGGTCAGAGGGAGAAGCAGACTCCCTGCTGAACAGGGAGCCTGATGTGGGGCTCGATCCTGGGACTCCAGGATCATGACCTGAGCCGAAGGCAGTCGCTTAACCAACTGAGCCACCCAGGCACCCGACGATCATTTCAGCTTTAAGGACAAGTATAGACTGAAAGTGAAGGGATAGAAAAAGATATTCCATGCAAATGGAAACCAAAAGAGGGCAGGGGTAGCTATATTTATATTAGACAAAATAAATTTCAATACTTTTTTAATTAAAAGATTTTATTTATTTATTTATTTATTTATTTATTTATTTATTTATTTGAGAGAGCGAGCGAGAGACAGCACGAGCGGGGAGGAGAGGGAGAAGCAGTTTCCCCACTGAGCAGGGAGCCCGACACGGGGCTGGATCCCAGGGTCCTGGGATCTGAAATAATGACCTGAGCCGAAGGCAGATGCTTAACGACTGAGCCACCCAGGCGCCCCTTCAGTACATGTTTTTAAGCCAAAAATTGTAACAAGAGACAAGAGTCATTATATAATGATAAAGGGATGAGTTAATCAAAAGAATATAGCAATTGTAATATTTATGCATCCAACATACGAGCACCTAAATATATAAAACAAATAATAATAGATCTGAAGAGAGAAACAGACAACAATGCAGCAACAGTAAGAGACATTTCAATACCCCACTTTCAACAATGGATAGATAAACTAGACAGAAAGACAAAGGGAAACATTGGATTCCAACTACACCATCGACCAGAGGAACCTATAGAGACAGACATATAGAGAACATTCTATCCAACAGCAGCAGAATACACATTCTTCTCAAGCATATATGCAACATTCTCTAGGGTAGATCATCACAAAACAAGTCTTTAAAACCTTAAGAAGACTGAAATCATATCAAGCATCTTTTCTGACCACAAAGGTATAAAACAAGAAGTTAATCACAAGAAAAAAACTGGAAAAATCACATATGTAGAGATTGAACAACATGTTCCTGAACAACCAATGGGTCAAGGAGAAAATCAAAAGAGAAATAAAAAACATCTGGAGACAAAGTAAATGAAAACACAACATACCAAAACTTACTGGATGCAGCAAAAACTGTTCTAAGAGAAACATTTATAGAGATAAATGCCTATATAAGGAAAAAAGAAAGATCTTGAATAAACACCCTAATTTTATACTTCAAGGAATTGGAAGAAAGAAAAAGAATTAAGCCCAGAGTTAACAGAAGAAAGGAAATAACAAAGATTAGAGCAGAAACAAGTGAAACATAGACTAAAAAGACAGTAGAAAAGATCAAAGAAGCTAAGAGCTTGTTTTTTGAAAAGATAACCAAAATTAACAAATCTTACTAGACTAAGAAAAAAAGAGAAGACTCAAATAAATAAAATAGAAATAAAGAGGAGACATTCAACTGATAACAGAAATACTAAAGAGCGTAAGAAACTATGAATAATTATATGCCAACAAATTAGATAACCTAGAAGAAATATATAAATTTCTAAATTTCTAGAAACATATAAGACTGAATCATAAAGAAATAGAAAATCTGAAAAGACTAATTATTAGTAAGGAGATTGAATCAGTAATCGGAAACCTCCCAACAAAGAAGAGTCTAGGATGGCTTCACTGGTGAATTCTACTAAATATTTAAAGAATTAATGCCAAATCTTCTCAAACTCTTCCCAAAAATTGAAGAGGAGAGAACACTTCCAAACTCATTTTATGAGGCCAGCATTAGCCTCAGCATAGCAAAACCAGACAAGGACACTACAAGAAAAGAAAATTAGAGCCCAGTATCCCTGATAAACATAGATGCAAAAATTCTCAACAAAATATTGGCAAACCAAACGAACAGTACATTAATGATCTAGTGGGATTTATTTCTGGGATGCAAATATGGTTCAACATAGGCCAATCAGTAAATGTGATACACCACAGTATAGGGAAAAACCCATTCCTCTGTGTTTCTCCTTTACTCTCACACTACTACCATACTCACAACACATCTGATACCAGATGTGTGAGGTTCCCGCCCCCCCATGAAGCAATTCTCTGCCACACTAGCTAGGTGTCCTACAAATTAACTCCATTCTGACACTATCTACCTGAATATACTGTCAGATTCCACAGGTTAAGGGCTCAGTCCCACAAGACTGCCCCCAACCCACTTGTGCCAATCACAGCAGGTTGTACCTATGATTCTGACTGATCAGCTATAAATCAGAGGTTCCTACAAGCCCCTCCTTGGATTTGATTAATTTGCCAGAAGGGCTCACAGGACTCAGAAAAATAGTTACTTATGTTTACCAATTTATTTTAAAAGTCATAGAAGATACAGATAAACCCAAATGAAGAGATACATAGGGCAAAGTCTGGGAGGATCTCAGCATAGGAGCTTCTGTTCTTATGGAGTTAGAGTGCATCACCCTCCTGGTATATGGATGTTTACACCAACCCGGGAGATCTCTGAACCCCATACTACTGAGATTTTTATGGAGGCTTCCTCATGTAGGCATGATCAATTATTAATTCCATTTCCAGCCCTTCTCCCCTCTCTGGAGAGATTCTAGGTTGGTGAACACATCCACAAACTGGGAGGGTGACACACCCCAACTCCATGAGGACAGAAGCTCTTATGCTTGGGATCCTCCCAAATCTCACCTTGTGTATATCTTCATCTGGTTATTCATCTGTATACTCTCTCATAACCTTTAATAAACTGGTAAACATGAGTGTTTACCTGAGTTCTGTGAGATGTTCTAGCAATTAATTAAACCCAAGGAGGGGTCATGGGAACCTCTGATTTGTATCTAAATCAAACAGAAGTTGTGGAGAACCTGGGAACTTACTACTTGAGATTGGCATATAAAGGCGGGGTGGGGGGACAGTCTCATGGGACTGAGCCATTAACCTGTGGGATCTGATGCTATCTCTAGGTAGATAGCATTAGAATTGAGTTAAATTGTAGGACATTCAACTGGTGTCACAGAATGACTTGGTGTGGGAAAAACCCCACACATTTGGTTTCAGAAGTGTTATGAATATGGTTGTAGTATGATAGTAAAGGAGAAACATAGGAGAACTGAGGTTTTTCCAAACATAACCACATTAACAAAATGAAGGATAAAAATAATATGATCATCTCAAAAGATGCAGAAAAAACATTAGATAAAATTCAATGTTCTTTCATGATAAGAGATCTCAGCAAAGGGGTGTAGAAGGAATATACATCAACACAATAAAGGATATATATGACAAGCCAGAGCTAACATCATACTAAACAGTCAAAAACTGAAAGCTTTCCCTCTAAGGTCAGGAACAAGAGAAGGGTGCCCACTCTCACCACTTTTGTTCAAAACAGTATTGAAATCCTAGCCAGAGCAATTAGGCAAGAAAAAGAAATAAAAGGAATTCAAATGGAAAGGAAGAAGTTAAACTGTTTCCAAATGGTATGATCTTTTTTACAGAAAACCCTAAAGACTATCAAAAAACTGTTAGAACTAATAAATAAATACAGTAAATTTGCAGATACAAAATCAATATACAAAATCAGTTGCAGAAATTTCTATAAATTAACAACAAGCCATCAGAAAGAGAAATTAAGAAAATAATCCCATTTACAATAGCATCAAAAAATAAAATATTTAGGAATAGATTTAACCAAGGAGGTGAAAGATCTGTACACTGAAAACCATAAAACATTAATTAAAAAAAAACTGAATAAGACATAAATAAGTGGCAGGATATTCTGTGTTTGTATCTTGGAAGAATTAATATTGTTTAAATGTCCATACTATCCAAAGTGATCTATAGAATCAATGCAATTCTTATCCAAATTCCAGGGGCATTTTTCACAGAAATAGAAAAAATAATCCTAAACTTTGTATAGAACAACAGAAGACCTCAAAGAGCCAAAGCAATCTTGAGAAAGAAAGAGTAACACTTCTAGAACATAGGCAGTAAGCTCTTTGACATGGGTCTTGGCAATAATTTTTTGGATTTGATACCAAAAGCAAAGGCAACAAAAGCAAAAATAAACAAATGGGACTACATCAAACTAAAAAAGTTTCTGCACTGCAAAGGAAACCATCAGCAAAATGAAAAGGCCACCTATGGAATGGGAGAAAATATTTGTAAAACCATATATCTGATTAATTAATGTTCAAAATATACAAGGAATTCATGCAACTCAATAGCAAATAAACAAATAATCCACTTTAAAAAAGGACTTGACTAGACACTTTTCCAAAAAAGATATACAAATGGCCAACGGGTACATGAAAAGGTATTCAACATCGCTCCTCATCAAGGAAATGCAAATCAAAACCACAATGAGATATCACTTTACACCTTTTAGATTGGCTATTTTCAAGAAGACAAGAAACAAGTATTGGCAAGAAAGTGGAGAAAAGGAAGTACTTGTTTACTGCTGGTGGGAATGTAAATTGGTGCAGCAACTATGGAAAATTGTTGAGTTTCCTCAAAAAATTTAAAATATAACTACCATATGATCCAGCAATTCCACTTCTGGGTATATATCCAAAGGCAATGAAAACAGGTCTCAAAGAGGTATCTGTACCCCCATGTTCATTGCAGCATTATTCATAATAGGCAAAATATGGAAACAATCTGTCCATCAACAGATAAATGGTTAAAGATGTGATATATCACACACACACACACACACACACACACACACAGAGGAATCTATCCAGCCATGAGAAAGAAGGAAATCCTGCCATTTGTGACAACATGGATGGACCTTGAGGGCATTATGTGAAGTAAAATAAGTCAGACAGAGAAAGGCAAATACTGGATGATCTCATTTATATGTGGAATCTATTAAAAGCCAAATTCAGGGGCACCTGGGTGGCTCAGTCAGTTAAGCATCTGCCTTCGGCTCAGGTCATGATCCCAGGGTCCTGGGATCAAGTCCAGGTATCAGAGTCCCACATCTGGCTCCCTACTCAGCAGGGAGCCTGCTTCTCCGTCTCTTGCTGGCCCTCACCCTGGCTCGTGCTCTCTCCCTCACGCTCTTTCTCTCAAATGAATAAGTAAAATCTTTTTTTTTAAAGCCAAATTCATAGAAACAGAGTAGAATCGTGGTTTCCAGGGGCTGCGGGTACAGTAAATAAGAATAGGGAGGGGGCCTGGGTGGCTCAGATGGTTAAGCGTCTGCCTTTGGCTCAGCTCATGATCTCCAGGTCCTGGGATGGAGCCACATGTCAGACTCCCTGCTTAGCAGGGAGTCTGCTTCTCCCTCTTCCTCTGCCTCTCCCCACTGCTCCTGCTCTCTCTCTGTAACTCTCTGTCTCAAATGAATAAATAAAAAATTCTTTAAAAAAAAAAAGAATAGGGAGAGAGGCTGGTAAAAGGGTACAAAACTTCAGCTAAAAGATAAATAAGGTCTGTGGGTCTAATATATAACATGATGACTATAGTTGATAATATTGTATTGTATAATTGAAATTTACTAAGAGAATAGAACTTAAATGTTCTCACCAAAAATAAATAAGTAAATAAGGTAAATATGTGAAATAAGTAAAACGTGGTAATCATTTCCCAATGCAAACATATGTTAAATCGTCATATTGTACATTTAAATATATTACTTTGTCAAAAAAAAGATAAACTTACAGACATATGGATAACTGCTCTCCTATAACTGGAAATCTATGATGGCTCATAGGCTTCCACGAAGTTGTGAGAGAAGTGAGAAAAAAATGAAAAGAATTGCTATCTAGGAATTAAAACTACACTCCTGAAAGAATGGCCACAAATATTCATGATCCTATATATTTTAGAGGAGAACTTATGAGCTACATTTTCGGTTCTCTGAAACTTACAGAAGTATAATTCAACTAAATAAGTTCAAAGTTTAACTTACATTTTTTTGTATTCTAGTCTCAAACCCCTAATTTCATGTGACATTCTCTTCTGCGTTGTTTTAGAAAACCTGACGTCTTTCTTGTTGTCAATATGTCTTGATGGCAAGTTGGCTGCAAATGAATTACAGCCATTATCTGATAAATTGGTATTTTCTTCTCCCTGGGGAGCAACCAAGATCCATAGTCAACTATGTTCTCTTTGCACATATAAATTAAATATGACATTCTGGGTCAAATCACTCATTGTAGATTAATATTTTTTCTAAAATGATGCTACCAAACAGAATTTTGTTGTAAAGGATTTAATTATTAGTGCATTAGTTCAGATTAGGTACATATTCTAAATGTCACCAACTATCTTCAGTGCATTATACAGCTATAAAATGCCCAGCATTCATGAATGTATCTAATAATTGTTGAATCTAGTTCTTAAAGCATCTTTAAGCTTACTTCATTAAATTAAAAACTTCTGCTCTGCGAAAGACACTCTAGAGAGGATGAGAGGACAAGCCATAGACAGAGAGTAAATATTTACAAAAGACATATCTGATAATGGCTATATTTTTTTTGTATATTCAAAAAATATACAAAGAACTCTTAATGATAACAAAAAGCACAATCCAACTTAAAAATAGGCAAAAGATCCGAGGCGCCTGGATGGTTCAGTTGGCTATGCATTTGACTCTTGGTTTCAGCTCAGGTCATGACCTTGAGGTCATGAGATTGAGCCCCACAACAGACTCCATCCTGGACATGGAGCCTGCTTGGGATTCTCTCTCCATCTCCTTCTGCCCCTGCCCCCACTTGCACATTGGTCTCTCTCAAAAAAAAAAAAGGGGGGGGGGCAAAAGATCTTAATAGACACGTTACCAAAGATGTATAGATGGCAAAGCACATGAAGAGATGCTCAACATCATGTCATTAGGGAATTACAAATTAAATTATCAAGATACCACTATACATCTATTAGAATGGCCCAAATCCAAAATACTGACAAAACCAAATGCTGGCAAGGATGTGGAGCAAGAGGACCTCTCAGCCATTGCTGGTGGGAATGCAAAATGGTACAGCCACTTAGAAAGACAGTTTGATAGTCTCTAAAAAACTAAACATACTCTTACCATATGTTACAGCAATTGCACTTATTGGTATTTACCCAAAGGAGTTGAAAACTTATATGTACACAAAAATCTGCACACAGATGTTTATAGCAGCTTTATTCATAATTGTCAAAACTTGGAAAAAAACAAAATGTCCTTCAGTGGATGAATGGATAAATGAACTGTGATACGTCTAGGAAATGGAACACTATTTGGCACTAAAAAGAAATGAGCGGGCACCTGGGTGGCTCAGTTGGTTAAGCGACTGCCTTTGGCTCGGGTCATGATCCTGGAGTCCCGGGATCGAGTCCCGCATCGGGCTCTCTGCTCAGCAGGGAGTCTGCTTCTCCCTCTGACCCTCCCCCTTCTCATGTGCTCTCTCTCTCTCTCTCAAATAAATAAATAAAATCTTAAAAAAAAAAAAAAAAGAAAAGAAATGAGCTATCGAGCCATGAAAAGACGTGGAGGAACCTTAAATGCATGTCACTAAGTGAAAGGAGCCCAACTTTCACAACAAGAAAGTAAAGGCTGTATGCTGTATTTGGAATCATACTCTATGACATTCTGAAAAGGCAAAACTATGGAGACTAAAAAGACCAGTGGTTGCTGGGGTGGGGGGGTGGGGGATGGCAGGAGTTGAACAAGCAGAGCACAGAAGATACATAGGGAGATGAAACTCTTCTATATATTATAATAATGGCAACATGTAATTATACATTTGTCCAAACTCATAGAATGTACAATACTGAGTCAATCCCAGTGTAAACTATGGACTTTGGGTGACAATGATATGCCAGTGTGGGTTCACTGCAACAATGTACCACTGTGGTGTAGGATATTGATACTGGAGGAGGCTGCACATGCACAGGGGCAGGGGGTGTATGGGAACTCTCCACTCCGTTTTGTTGTGAATCTAAAACAGCTCTAAAAAATAAAATCTATTGAGAAAAAAAAAAAAATAAGCAGCAGCTATATTACTTCTAAATAGACAGGCCCCCCGACAAAAAAGGAACTAGAGCCTAGAAGCAATGAACGTGTTTAGAAAAAGAGGAATGAAGTTAGAAATATACTCTTTTGAAATTTGGCTGTTTGCTTAAAACAACTGGAATGCATCTAGTGGGTCAAAGGTATATTAGTGTTTAACCCCTGAACAAATTACACAGGCAATTTATAAAGCAGATCACCAAGGGAGTTTAGAGAACCTCTATTTCTACATAAAATGGAAATTAAGGGAACTATTTCAGTGACTTTTAGGGTCTGCGTACATGCGTCTTACAACAGAGACACATCTTTAACAACTTGCTTCAAAAAGGCAATCGGATTTGCTGCCTTAACGAGGTGTTCATTAGGAATGATGAAAAATTTCCTAGGGATATTGAGAAAAATGACTCAAAATAGAAACCAAGAAAATAAAAAGAGGAAGATCTAAAATCTAGGCACAAAAACCTGTTATCAAAGACCAGATGAACAGAAGCAGTCAAATAGTGAACAGAAACTTAGATGATACAGAAAATGAAACCACCTCTGAAACTCTATGTTAAAGATGCAGGAAGTATAAACTATATAGCCTAAGGAAGACAAACTGGTATATGTTAATATTGTTAATTCTTTTAATTTTTAAGAGTTCATCTTCAAAATCAGGTTATGAGGGCACAATCAACAACGCATTAGGTATAAAAAGGTAGAATAGGTTAATATATATATCACACACCTCGGTACTTAGCAAGAAGCCTTGATTTTTTTTTTCTTTCTTTTTTTCTTTTTTTTGGATTATAGTACAGATACATGTCTTACCCAGTGGCACCAGATCCATTAAAAGTGTAAATTTAAAAGGTTAAGACTCTCAGTTGACAATGTTGAGTTCTACCTGAGCCCTGTGCTTCCAGAAAACAGTGAATATTAAAGGAATCCCCTCACTCTTTGTGTTCTGGAAAATGGCTTACTGCAAAGAACCATCCTTCCCCATACACTTTAGATAAAACTCACAGGTGCCCTCCTTGTCTACCTATGACAAGGCCAAAATTCCCTTTCTTTGCTTCATGAATGATTAGCCAAACTGTTTTAACCCCACTGACTGATTAATCAGAACAAAATGCTTATTAGCCAAACTTTGCTTAAGCTTCTCTCCTTCCTCCAGGCCCCTAAAATACTCTCTGATCTATTTATCCAATCATGCCACTCTTTCATTCCACTTCCCCATACCCAGTTCTTTCTAGCCTTGTTGATTCCTGTCTATTAAGAAGGGGGAAAAAAGCCCTTTTTGCCTAGCCCTTGAGATGTTTGCAGATCTTCTGGTCACAGCCTTCTCCCTATTGCGATAGTCCCCCCTCCTGCTATTTCAATAAACAGTCCCTTTTCTCTCTCACAATAATCCTTTTGAATAAAATCTCTCCTAAGTCCAGGTTGGTTTTTTGTTTGACACAATACTGGCCAATGGATAAGAACATCCCTGAATCACAGATAAGAAGGCTAGAGAAACTTGGTATCTTTTATATTACCATCTACTTAGATTCCCACATCATTAATTATGTCATCTACAACCTCTCATGTAGGTTTAAATCCTTTATTCTCCTGAAAAATTATCCCAGTTCCAACCCCCCAAAATACTCTCACCATACACCACAGATCTCTTGACACTACATAGGTTGCTGGGATGAGAAGTTTCAGGATATGCCCATGAAAAGACCTCAAAAGTCACCTTGGTTGTTAGGCAAGATCTTGTATCTGTATTGCTCTACAAATCTGCTTACTGATTAAGGATGTGAGATAATGTAAAATAATTTTTTAAAGTAAACTAATTTTTTTTAAAAGAAGAGGAAGGAGTCTTTAGAAACTGTTTTGAAAAAATACCTGGCAGAATAAAGGTACTTTAGTTTCCATTTTTCGGTTTAGTGGTAAATTCTGTCCTTGAGGACTCAATGGCCTTGATGAACAAGTATGAATGAGCAATAGCACAAAAGGATTTCCTGTCCAAAAAAAAAAAAAAGAAACAAAGAAAAAATCATGTGCCTGTTTAAGAGACTTAAGTAATTATATTTATCTACCTGAAGTTATCCCTGTAATGTAACACTCACAGCATAATACAGAATAGGTATGTGTGCAAAAGCTAGAAAAAACAGTTCATAGATTATAATTCACAGACGATCATCCAGTCCCTTAACTTTACCTTTTGTGGTATAAGAAGAAATAGAGAAATCCAAATTCAAATGGCATAAAAAGCAGAAAAATCCAGTTAAATTGATTTATTCAAATAAACCCAGAGAAGCAGAACTACTAACATGGAAGCAATCACTAATGTTATTAAATGCTTACTGTGTATTAGACATTATGATAAACACTTTGACATAAATGATTTCATTTATTCCTCATAAATATCTTTTAAGGAATTATTATTACTCTTATTTTACAGATGAGGAAAATAAAGACTTAGATCAAGTTGCCCAAGATTACAGCCAACAAACAGTGGAGTCAGAATTTGAAGTTAGGCAGCCTAACTCAAGCACCTGTGGTCTTCAGAACCCTGTAACATTGCCTCTCAAAAAAAAATGCTATTGCAAACAAAAGATGACTTAGCCTGTTTTAAACCAGAGACTTCCACATCACATAGCAAGCAACTTTAGAAATACCCCACATTTCACATTTTTATACCCCTATCTGAGTCACATTGGATGTGTTATTCATTACACTGCTAGTCATATTACACTGTTAGTTGTAATTATGTCTCATTTTCATACTGTAATGTTTAACTGCAAGTATTAATATTCTAATAGACACAGTACTTCAAAATCACTTATTTCTAAAATGTTATCCTAATTATTGAATGTGATATGTCCAACATTTCTGGAATTCAAAACACATTAAAATAAAATGAAACCATGTGACAAATATCCATCTCAGAAGACAGAAGACATGCAGATTTCCCCAGCAACCCACTCTCTGTAACCTCTTCTAGATCTTCTCTAACGGGTACAATCTTTACTTGTAAACTACTTGGTATAGCGCTTACTGTCTTCACTATTCAACTGGCATTAATCATTTGCCTTGTATTTTTATCACATATATATCTCTTCTATCAACTATAATCTAAATTTCATGGATGGACTGAAAGAAATGGATTGGTATCGTTCTTTGAATTATTACTCACAATACCAAACACAATGCTATATGTATATAATAAATGAAAGAAAGAAAGAAGGGAGGGAGGAAGAGACAGAGGAGTGAAAGAAGGAAGACATTTCCTCCGTATTGAGCTTACTCAGAGTTTAAGGTATCAAAGTACTTAATTTTTTTGAAAGATTTTATTTATTTTTGAGAGAGAGAGAGAGCACCACAAGCAGGAGTGAGGGGCAGAGGGAGAAGCAGACTCCCCACCCGAGCAGGAAGCCTGATGCAGGACTCAATCCCAGGGCTCCGGGATCATGACCTTGAGTCGAAGGCAGATGCTTAACCGACTGAGCCACCTAGGCACCCCTCAAAGTACTTAATTTAGCAGAGTAAGCTTTATTTAAATAAACCTTGAAAGGAAGAAGTTTCATAATTTATTGACCTATCAAAAAGTCGACAGGTTTTAATCTGCTGGATGAATCACATACCACATACCATAACCCTCTCCAAGCTAAGAGAAAAAATAGTACAGGAAGTCTCTTCCCCATAAATCCGACAAGAGAATTGTTTCTCAACTCTTTCAATCCTATGACACATATGTGAACTTGCAAGGACAAACCAAGACAAACAAAGAGCTGTATCCCTCTTTTCCAATCATCTATCCATTCACCCCTCCATCCATAAAATTCATATGAATTTAATCCATATGAGTTCAACATTTATATATTGCATACTTACTATGTACTAGGCTCTCCTCCAGTAAAAACAGGAAAAAATAAATCCTGCCCTCATGGAGCTTACTTTCTAGTCAAAGAGAGATGATAAAATAGATAAATAAGTAAAACATGTAGTGTGTTTTCTGTGATAAGCACTAAAGAAAAAAAATGTAAAGTAGGGGAGAAGAATATGAAGTATGGTGTTGGGGAAAAGATGCAGGGAACAGATAGGGCAGCCAAGGGAGACTTTACTGAGAGGGAGACCTTAAGTACAGCCCTGAATGAATATCTTAGGGGAAAGCATTTCAGCCAGAGAAAAGCAAGTACAAAGACTCAGAAGTAAGAAGGAACTTCATTGTTCAAGCAACAGTGGAAAGGCCCACAAAGCTGAAGCAGAGAAAGCAAAGGGAAAGGAGTAAAGGGGATCAGGGGGGATCAAGAGAGGGAGGCAGATATAGAAGGCCCCTAGGTCACTGTAAGAACTTTGGTTTGTGCTCTGAGATGGGAAGCTACTGGAGTGTTTTGAGCAGAGATGACATGATCTAAAGTCCTTTCTGAAAGAATCACTCTATTTGCTACAAAGAGAAAAATCAAGTGAGTCTAGATTCCTAAAAGCCAAATGAAAAAAAAATACTTCAAAAGAATGAGTAATGAACTGGGACAAATGCTGCCAAGTAAGATGAGTACTAAATGACTGATTAGGTTTTCCAACATGGAAGACACCAAAAACAGAAGCTATCTGGGTAGCATGGTAAGGAAATAATGTCCTTGGAGTGAGTTCAAGAGAGAGTGGGGGAGAGAAATAGGAGACAAACAGAAGAGATGACTCTTTCAAGGAGTTATGCTATAAAGGGGAAGAGAAACGAGGTAGTAGCTGAGGGGTAAAGGGGTTATGAGGGTTTAGGATGGGGGAAAATAAAGGCATGTTCATATGCTGATAAGAATAATCTAGTAGAGGAGAATTACTGAAACAATATTCTCAAGGATAAAGGAGATGAGATTTAGGGCACAAGGGCAGGGTTTGTTCTTAGCCTAGAATATACTCATAGGAGTAGACGTGGCAGAGTAATTGGCTTAATTACATGAAGAGTAGATGCGGTTGTGGAGGCTTGTGGAAATCACCTGATTGCTTTAGTTTTCTTTTATTATATATATATATATATTTTTTAATTTTTATCTTAAGTAGGCCCTACACCCAACAAGGGGCTTGAACTCATGACCCTGTGATCAAGAGTCACATGCTCTACCAACTGAGACAGCAGGAGCCCCTCATTGCTTTAGTTTTCTTAGTGAAGGAACATAATCAACTGAGAATAAGGATGTGAGAAGAGATGCTAGATGTTTGAGGACAGAGGTATTGTTATAAAACAGTCCTCAGGAGAATGGAAGAATTCATAGCCCAGGGATACTTGATAAGGTTGCTGGGCAGCATCAGGGCCCCTTGAGGAAGTGATCATGAATTTAAAGTGAAACCAGTAAGCACAGCTGTGTTTCTTTCTCTAGCTATGTTCAATGCAGAAATGCTCGCACTGAGACAGAGATCTAGATTTAATCTAGGATTACAATTTAGCCAAGAAAGTAAAATGAACTGAAAATGTGATAAAGGAACTGGGGGGAAATGCAAGGGAGCGGTTTTAATTATTGACCATGAAACAAACTGAATAGGTGGGTGGGAAATAAGTACAAGAGAGGGTGAGTGACATTTAAAAAAAAAAGTGGATTGGAGATCCTGGTGGGATCCAAGGATTATTTAGAGTCAGAGTGAGCCTGAAAGACAGGAATGTGATGGTTGGAGAGTGGGACATACAGTCCTCCCCCCACCCTTATCCATGGGGGATCCATTCCAAGACCCCCATTGGAAGCCTGAAACTATAGAGTACCAAACCCAGTAAATGTTGTTTTACCCATACACACATCCCTATGATAAAGTTTAATTTATAAATTAGGCACAGTAAGAGATTAACAATAATAATAAAATAGATTATAACAATATACTGTAATAAAACTTATGTGACTGTTGTCTCTCTCAAAGTACCTTATTGTACTGTACTCACCCATCTTCTTGTGATGATGTGAGATAAAAGGCCTACGTGATGAGATGAAGTGAGGTGAATGATATAGGCATTGTGACACAGCATTACGCTACCACTGACCTCCTGATGATGGGTCAGGAAGATCTTCCGCTGAACCACCGTTGACCATGGGTAATTGAAACCATGGAAATCTAAATAAGGGGGTACTAATGAGAATAAGGTGGGGGGACTATGTATTAAGATAAAAGAGTTGCACTTATTGGTAATACAAGACTGAGAATATGAAAAAGGGAGCAAGTGACAAAGGAAAGATTAAATTACTGTAGGAGGATAGGAACTGAGAGATCAGGGTACTAGAAGGATCATCTGTATGAATGCTAAAATCACAAGAATTATGACAGGAGTACAGTTAGAGCAGCAGAAAGCCAGGAGCTGAAATTTGACTGAAACAACAGGAAATGGCAGTGGGTGGTATAATCTGATAATGTGAGATGCAAAACTGAGCATTTTGAGAATGGGATGAAAAAAATGTCTGGAAGCACTTATTAGAATCAAGAAGGGGTCATCGACTCCCCCCTCTTGTCCCAGTGGTACTAGGAGAGTGAGAGAGAAAACAGCCACCACCAGCCATACCTGTGTTCTGCCCACCACGCTCCCAAATAAACACTGCTCTTCCTCATTTTCCTTTACATCTTGGTCGTCACTATCTGATTCATCAAAACTATCAAAAAGAAATGAGGAAATTCAAAACCCTCTGATACATCACAAGTACTTTTTAAAGTATCATATTGATTCAGTCCCTATGTAGATCAAGCTATCATATTATTACTAAAGGGTTTTCCAATTCTTGGCAAAGTATAGAATTTTCAAAATTGTATAATAGATATATGTTACAGTTATGGGAGGAAGACATACAGATGGCCAAAGGACACATGGAAAGATGCTCAACATCACTAATCGTAAGGCAAATGCAAATCAAAACCACAATAAGATATCATCTCACACCTGTCAGAATGGTTAAACTCAAAAAACACAAGAAATAAGTGTTGGCAAGGATATGGGGGAAAAGGAATTCTTGTGCACTGTTGGTGGGAATGCAAACTGGTGCAGCCACTGGGGAAAACAGTATGGAGGTTCCTTAAAAAGTTAAAAATAGAAGTACCATATGCGGGCGCCTGGGTGGCTCAGTTGGTTAAGCAACTGCCTTTGGCTCAGGTCATCCTGGAGTCCCGGGATCGAGTCCCGCATCGGGCTCCCTGCTTGGCAGGGAGTCTGCTTCTCCCTCGGACCCTCCTCCCTCTCATGCTCTCTGTCTCTCATTCTCTCTCTCTCTCAAATAAATAAATAAAATCTTAAAAAAAAAAAAAAAAAGAAGTACCATATGCTCCAGTATCACACTACTGGATATTTACCCAAAGAATACAAAAACACTAATTCAAAAAGATATATGCACCCCTATGTTTACTGCAGCATTATTTACAATAGCCAAATTATAGAAGTAGCCCAAGTTCCCATCAACAGATAAATGGATAAAGAAGATACATACACACACACAACGGAATATTACTCAGGCATAAAAAAAGAATGAAATCTTGCCATTTGCAACAACATGGATAGAGCTAGAGAGTATAATGGTAAGTGAAATAAGTCAGTCAGAGAAAGACAAATACCACATGATTTTACGCATCTGTGGAATTTAAGAAAGAAAGAAAAAGAACAAAAGAGAGACAAACCATAAAACAGGCTCTTAACTATAGAGAACTAACGGTTACTGGAGGGGAGGTGGCTGGGGCAGTGGGTGACATAGGTGATGGGGATTAAGAGTATACTTATCCTAATGAGCACCGAGTAATGTATAGAATTGTTGAATCACTATATCGTACACCTGAAACTAACACTATATGTTAACTATATTGGAATTTAAATACATAAATAAACAAATTTTAAAATAAATAAAGTTAAGGGGGATTCTTTATTGTTACATGAAATCTTCCTACTCTTTCCTTCCATTTGGCTTGCCTCACAAGTCGCCCCCCTCACTCACTCACTCTTCCCTTGCTATGCTGACCGCAAACGTCCATTAAAGCAACTGCATACATCTCTTCACCGCACCTGCAGCCCTTAAAGTTCAAACATGACACGCATCACCCCCAATTACCATCTTTAACAAATACTGAGTGAACTTCCACTTCATGCAAGAACCTGTGCTGTGGAACATTCCAATAGGCCCTGCTTGTTTAGACTTCTAGGGAAGAAAGTAAGTAGACATGTAAACAAGTTAAACTACCCACCAGATGAAAACAAGGGCTCTAACGTATGTTTAAGCGTATGCTGAAGGAGCGGGGCAGCTTCCCAACCACAATGACCTCCGCCCTTCTCGAACCACCACCATTTCCGAGGCACCGTCAGACCCAATCCCGTCACCCTTCTGCCCCTTTACTGTGTGGCCCAGTCACCTCGCTGCCCCTTCTGGAACCTTCCTCCATCTCCATAACTGTTCTACTTTGTCCCTCGCACCGTGCTGCGCGCTCCTCCCTCAATATCCGAGGCTCTACTCTCTCTCTCAACAAGTCTTGCTTCCCCACCTCTGTCCCCTGAGGGTCCCAGCGTGGACCCCCTGGGGCTCCCAGGGGTATCTCCCTCCTCCCGCCTCACGGCCCGAAGGCCCTAATCCTCCGGGATCAGTGGGTCCTCGCCGCAAACCCCACAGCCCCTCACGCGGTCGCGCGTTCTCGCTCCGCCGCCTTCCCGGACTCCCACGCGGCGAGGCCCCGCCCCCAGGTCACCTGACCGAGGCCGACCCTCCGCCCACCGAGCCCCGGGCGCTGGTCGAGTGCTGGACCCAGGCTGCCGCTGCTGCCGCTACCGCCGCCGCCGCCGCCGTCGCGGCGCAGGGGCTCCGGGGCCGCGAGGAGCAGCCGAGCTCGCTGCCGCCTCTGCGCCGACTGGGCAGCACTACGGCCCCACCGCTCTACCCCACCTCACAAGGGCCTGTGACCTCACCCGGCCGGGCTCGGCGGCCTGGACCCGAATGGAGGGGCTGCTCCCCGCGGGCTCTCCTCTGGGCACCTCAGTTTCGCCCTCCATCCTGCACTCCCTACCCTTCCTGCTGCTCTCCTCATTCTCCGGTGCGCTGTCCCGCCCTGGTCTGACCGCTTTTCAATGTTCTCTTCTATCCATCCTTTGAATACTTCCCGCCCTCCCTTCTAAAACATTCCATCCTTCTTGGTTTCTACTACTCTATAACGGACTTCAGCGCAAGGTCCCTTGTTCCGCTACTTTGCTGAAATTTGTTCCAGGCTGCCTTTCAGACGGCTAACGCTTCCTTTTGGGAAGAGATACTTTTTCTTTGAAAATCAGCTTCTTGTGTGTGTGCATCCTGCAGACCAGATGATATTGGTAAAAGACACAAAGCGATTTTTCATGGCTTTCCCCGATTATTATGTCACTAAAATTTAGGAATCCAATTCAGTGAAATTAATCATTTTTAAGGTTTGCTAAACTAAATTTAGTAAGTGTTCTGTCAAGCAAAGAGCGTTTTGCAGTACTCTCCCCAAAAAGCCCACGATTTGAGGTATATGTTCTTTACGCAGAGGTAAATTTATTCACATTAATTGATTCATTGTTGGTGGATCTCCGTTAACATTGTGGTGAACGGCATGGGCTTTAGAGACAGATCTATTCAAATTCAGTTATTCAGCCAATTATCCGAATTACTTACTGTATGCAGTGGAGCAAACTTCTTAGGCTCTCTAAGCCCCAATTTTCCCATTCTTTCAGGATTGTGATAATTCAAAAATGTATATGTAGTGCTCAATAAATGCTAAAATAATTAATTCCTTCGGAGATACTATTGTGCCTGTTTGTATCTTAAATCCTGCTTGTAGGTATTCTTTAGTACTTTTAACATGTATGTGGTTTATCTCTCATAATAGTCTATAAATAATCTGAGTGCTGAGACCATGTCTTTTTTTTTTTTGTAAACACCCCACCCTCCATTCCCTACTTCCCCACCCCCTACACTGTTTACAGTCACATCTATTAAGGGACTCAGCCCGTTTTCCACCTATTCATAAACCATCAACTTCTAATGTGTAAGGATTATAATGGTTTTGGTCTGTGTGTTGACCAACAGATTGTGGATGCTTCACAAATATTGAACACTTGTGGTTTTTAGTACTGAATTTATTGACGAGTTAGTTTCTGTATTAGTAGGTTTCACAGGACCCCCCCCCCCCAAAGTAGCACCAAGAGTATATTGGTTAGTATTAGATTCTTTTACCAGTAACAGAAAATCCCTAAATAATGGTGGCCTAAGCAAGATAGACTTTTATTTCTCACATTTAGGAGATTCAGAAATAGCCACTTGGGAGGCAAGATAATTGTTTACACAGTTGCAGGCACACCATCTTCTATTTAATTGCTCCACTGGCTTTCATTCCAGTGGCAGCTTCAGGGAGGTATGACAGAGTACCCTTCAATCAGACAAAAGCCTCTGTAAAGATTTTAAGGTTATGCTTCTTGGATCCTCTCATTCAAATAATACGACTTCGAAGAAGCTTAAGGCTTTTGTCCTTCTGCAGAAGCCCAAGGTACAAAAAGATTTAGCTCAAAGATATTTATGGATAGGGCTCTTATCTAATGGACTGAAACCCAAAAAGATTCACAGGAGATTTGTAATTTTTTAGACTATTGTACTGTCAGAAACCCTGCTAGCTTGTGCTGAAAGAGTCCAAGTACAAAAAGGAAAGAGGCCTTTTGGCCCCCAAGTTCTGTAAGCAGGAAGCAGGCCGAGAAAACTACTTAGATGTAAACACATGCTACCTTTAAGAGAAAAATGACTTACGGCGTAAAACCAAGAGCCTAGAGGGTGGAACCAAAATCCATGAAAAATTATTCCCAGGCCTTGAATGTGGAACTATAAACCTGTACCCAGTGACCTGCTATGGACCAGGGACTTCTGTGAACCTCCTGTTTTCTGACTATTGGAACAGGAGTGTCTGTAGTAGTTACCCTAACTTTTACATTGGTTGTTGTAGGAAGGAAGCATATAGCTTTTTTCTGACTTCAAATTGAGAGGTACTGTACTCAAGTGGCTGAATATAAGGAAATATATCCAAAAAGCTTTGTCTGCCCCAAGACCTATTTAGAGGACAAGACTCTGAATTTTGAGTGAATGCTATAATGAGTTAAGACTCTGGGGTCTTGGGAGGGGTGAGTGCATTTTGCGTATGGGAGGACTATAAATAATTTGTCACCAGAGGGTGGACTGTGGCCGTTTTAAAATATGTCCACAAATTCTTTGGTGTATTAGTTTCTTCTTGTTACTGTAACAAATTACCACAAGCTTAGTGGCTTAAACAACAATTTATGATCTTACATTTCTGGAGATCTGAAGTTCAAAATTGGTCTTACAGGGCTAAAATCAAAGGCTGCTTTCCTGAAGGCTCTAGAGGAAAATCTATTCCTTACCTTTTTCAGCTTCAGGAGCTATATGCATTTCTTGACTCATGGTCACCTCATTCTGACCTGTTCCCATCATTACATTTTCTACTCTCATTCTGACCCTTTACCTTCCTCTTATAAAAACCTTTATGATATTAAGGCTACCCAGATAATCCATGAGATTTCCCTGTTTCTGTCCTTAATCACACCAACAAAATCCTTTATTCCATGCAAGGTAACATATTCACTGGTTCTAGGGATTAGGACGTGGATATCCTTGGGAGGGGGGTGGGCAGGGGCAACAATTCTATCTACTTCAATGCTTGTTATATTCAAAAGATGGCATCGAGTCTACTCTTCTTGAATGTGGGCTGGATATAGAAGACTACTTACAATGAATAGAGTATGGCAGAAGTGATAATATGACACAAAACTAAGTCATGGGGGCGCCTGGGTGGCTCAGTCGGTTGGGTGTCCAGCTCTTGATTTCAGCTCAGGCCATGATCTCAGGGTCCTGAGACCAAGCCCTGCATCTGGCTCCATGCTCAGTGGGGGGTCTGCTTGAGATTCTCTCTCCCTCTCTGTCTGCCCCTCCCCTGCTCATGCTCACTTGCACACTCTCTCTCTCAAATAAATCTTTAAAAACAAAAAACTAAGTTATAGGGGTGCAGTAGGTTAAAGGACTGACTCTTGGTTTCAGCTCAGGTCATGATCTCAGGGTCATGAGATCAAGCCCCATGTCAGGCTCTGTGCTCCACACAAAGTCTCCTTAAGACTCTCTTTCCCTCTCCCCCTACCCCTCTCCGCCATTCTCTCTCTCTCTCAAATAAATAAATAAATCTTAAAAAAAAAAAACCTAAGTCATAAAAGACATTGCAGCTTCCTCCTTGCTCTCTCTTGGATTACCCACCTAGGGAGAAGCTAGCTGACATGCCACAGAAACTGCAAGATAGTGTTTGCTATTTTAAGCTAATAAATTGTGGGGTAATTTGTTATGTAGCAATAGATAACTACTATAATCCCTTAGGTCACATCCTGATCCATGATGTCTGCTTAAATTCTAGCTATTATTTCTACATTCCAGCCTTCCTGAAGAAGGGGAGAAGAAAGGCATGCTCCCTCCCTTAAGTAGCATTTACTGGAAGTTGTATGCACCTCTTTCATTTACATCTCACTTCTTTGAGATGGACTTGGCACACCTAGCTGCAGGGGAGGCTAGGAAACAGGATTTATTCTGGACAGCCATGTGTCCAACTGAAAATCAGGAGTTCTAATATTATGTGAGAAGGGGAAAACAGGGGGGAAAAATTAGCAACCTCTGTCACAATGGGTGATTATAAGAGTCGGGAAAAGCAAAGTCTAGCATACGTCCATCAACATTTTTCCTTTTTCTTAACAAAGTAGTTTCACTGGCCACCAAATGCTATTTACACACCCAGCACTCTGCTCTCTCCAAAGAATCATGCCAATTGTGTATGAGTCACAGGAAAACCCAACTAATATATTACATAAACCACAATGAATGGTGAAATTTTTTTTTCTTACAAAGTTCTTTTCAGGGACAATAATAAAGAATAATTTACTGGGGGGCGCCTGGGTGGCTCAGTCATTAAGCATCTGCCTTCGGCTCAGGTCATGGTCCCAGAGTCCTGGGATCGAGTCCCACATCAGGCTCCCTGTTCGGCGGGAAGCCTGCTTCTCCCTCTCCCACTCCCTCTGCTTGTGTTCCCTCTCTTGCTGTGTCTCTCTCTGTCAAATAAATAAATAAAATCTTAAAAAATAATAATAATTTACTGGGGAGATTTTGCTTAAAGGCTCTTAAATTTCCTAAATGTTGATTTCTAGATTTATATTCTATAAGCATGCTTTGATGCATTGTCAGAAAATACACAGCTGATGGAAATTGTTTCCTCTGTGTAAGAGATTGGAGAGACCTCACTATGACAGCAGTTGCAGGGAACACAATCATGTTCCTCACAATTTTTCTTTTCACATACTAACCATTCTTGGGTAGCCACATTAAGTGGGCTTTTAAATTTTTATTTAGCCATATAGTTAACCCCCAGAGGAACATAGGGAAAGAGAGGAAAAAAATAAAACAAGACAAAACCAGAAGGGGAAACAAACTGAGGGTTGCTGGAGGGGAGGGGTGGGGGAAATGGGGTAACTGGGTGATGGACATTAAGGAGGGCACGTTATTTAATAAGCACTGGATATTATATAAGATGATGAATCACAGACCTGTACCTCTGAAACCAATATTACATTATATGTTAATCAATTGAATTCATATTAAAAAACAGGATAAAATAAGACTTTTAAGTAGAAAAAAAACTATAGTTAACCCCTATCACAAGGATTTAAAACTACTTCCTTGTATGCTTCGGTCAAACTACAAAAAATTAGAAATATGTATTTCCAGAAATATATTACAAAGCCAAATAGAAATTATTTTTCAACAAGTATTAAATGGCTTCCTTGCTGGGCGCCTGGGTGGCTCAGTCGTTAAGCGTCTGCCTTCGGCTCAGGTCATGATTCCAGGTCCTGGGATCAAGCCCCATGTCGGGCTCCCTGCTCAGCAGGAAGCCTGCTTCTCCCTCTCCCACTCCCCCTGCGTTCCCTCTCTCGCTGTGTCTCTCTCTCTGTCAAATAAATAAATAAAATCTTTTAAATAAATAAATAAATAAATAAATGGCTTCCTTGCAAAGCATATGCTATTGTTTCCTTACATCAGTGTGAAAAATGAGTGCACTGTGGCTCCTACTATAGAGTTCAGACTACAGAGGCCAAGAGTTGGGGGATTACTAATGTGATTTGACATACAGATTTTTATTTCATTTTCACAGAAAGTCCTCCATTTTCTTTTTCTTTTTTTTTTTAATTTTATTTATTTATTTGACAGAGAGAGACACAGCGAGAGAGGGAACACAAGCAGGGGGAGTGGGAGAGGGAAAAGCAGGCTCCCCGCGGAGCAGGGAGCCCGATGCGGGGCTTGATCCCAGGATCCTGGGATCATGACCTGAGCCGAAGGCAGACACTTAACGACTGAGCCACCCAGGTGCCCCGAAAGTCCTCCATTTTCATCCAGACATTTAGTCATCAGTCGCCATGACATAAATAAAACACAGTGACTCTTACAAAATTTCACCATAAAAGGACTCAGTCTATGTTCACGTAATCTTTTTATGATGTCTTGCACTATAATGTGTTTTTAAAAATGTACATTATGTAAGGAATGCAAGACTTAAAGGCAAAGATTATGAGTGTCCTGTAAAGTAACTTCAATCCCACACTGTCGAGGCTCAGTACATTTTAAATAGCAAAGTGAAGTTACAAATTCTAAAGTCTTATCCTATAGAATGATAGTGCAAATAATGAAGATATTGATCCCATCCCCTGTGAGTAAAAGTTCTTCTTAGATGCCTGCCAAGGATCCTGTTAGCTGTTGTTTTTCCCTGTGATTTTGATCTATTACTTCTTTTAGTTTTTCATGGGAATTGATGGCTGACAGTGAACCCAAGAATTAACTTAAAAAGTTAATTTTGATCACTTAACTTGGAAAATGGATCAAAAGTAGATTTTCATTTTATGTGGGTAGATATTTGGTTTTCTTAATCTACCAGCCAAGCTCTGTTCATAATTTTTAGTAACTGAACTGACTTACTGCAAACTTATTAAGCCAGAAGGATAGGTATGTGACTCTTTATGTCAGTGGTTCTTTTTTTTTTTTTTTAAGATTTTATTTATTTATTTGACAGAGAGAGACACAGCGAGAGAGGGAACACAAGCAGGGAGAGTGGGAGAGGAAGAAGCAGTCTTCCTACGGAGCAGGGAGCCTGATGCGGGGCTCGATCCCAGGATTCTGGGATCATGACCTGAGCCGGAGGCAGACGCTTAACGACTGAGCCACCCAGGCGCCCCAATGTCAGTGGTTCTTAGACTGGAGTATGCCACAGAATCACCCGGAAGGCTTAAAGAGAATGCCTGGGCCCCACTCTCAGGTTTTCTGAGTTAGTAGTTCTGGGGTGTGGCCTTTGCATTTTCATTACCAACAATGTTAGTAAACTAAAAATTCCCATATGATACAGAGGCTGCTGGTCCTGGGACCACACTCTGAGACCTAATTCCTTAAATAAAAGTTGGGCATTTAAATGATCCTGGAAATAATTTGCCATTAAGTCTTTATTGTACCGATTTATGCCTCCTGCAAACAAAACCGGAGCTAAACTGACAGTCTGTTCTATTGAGGTTGCACAAGTTCTAAAAAATCCCCAATTAAAAGCAAAACAACTCTAACTCTTAGAGCGTAATAACCTACTGACTTTGAAAATGTTATTAAAGTCTAAAGAAAAACTCTGGGTTCTGGACCGAACTTCAGTTCCCATAGCAGTCATCCTTCGGTTACATTTGGAAACATGCTTGTTCTAAAATAATCATTTTTGAGGCAATGACACTTACTCTTTTCACCCAAAGAAAACAGAAAGTACAACACAGGAAGAACTGGGCAGCCTTAGGTCAATTCGTTTTGGAAAGCACATTTAATTCACTGTTGCACAACTCAAACAGAGGGGGTGGTTGGGAAGTCAGGAAGGCACTTAAGTCATTTCAACCAGGAATACTTAACAAAGAGAAGTATCTTGAAATCATGGGTGGTCTAAGAATATCTGAGAGGTAAAGAACTGACTCCTTATGTGACAAGTTGTCAGGAATGTTCAAAGCTTCCCATTACTGTCCACAGACCCTGAGATTGAACATAAATTATCTCCAGATGAGCTGAGCATGAATAACCTTTTGGGGCCGTGCCAATGCCAAAATACTGTTTAGATGTTCACCCTACATGAGGCCAGAACTGACTGCACTTTGTTATCTCGTGAACAGGTTCCCCCACATACAGACAAAGGCTTAGAAGCCTTGTTTCAGAAGCTCAGACAAGAGTCCTACCGTTTTTTTTTTTTTAATCTTTTAAATATGTTCTTCCTCCTTTGATACAATTTCTTCACATAAACCATCTTATCTAAAGAAAATATCCAACTACTACTCTAATGGACTCTTGTCTCAGTAGGCAAAAGGTATAGTTAGGTTTGAAACTTCTTGGTTTCAACCCTCGACTGTACTACCATCCCCTTCAGTAAAGGGTAATCCATGGATGAGACAAGGCTCAGTCATTTGCCCCATTCCTAATTCCAAAAGCTTATTCTCAATGTTAACCCATGGATACAGAATACATATTTCAGCTACTTTTATAGATGCCTTTTCCTTATACGTGGATGCAAATGTGTGCAAAGTGAAATAAGAAATAATAAGCTAAGTGGAGCTTGAGTGCTACATCAGGAGATGTAACTGCTAACAAATGTCAGGGAAGGGGTTCTGAGAGAGAATAGAATGAGGCTCTTTTGTTGAGAAAGGTGGTGTGGAATGACATCTGCTCTTGCCAAAGCCAGGTCTCTCAGGTCTCCCAACTAAAACAACAACCAGTAACATCTCACAGAATCTTAACTCCATGCTCGATGCCACGGGAAGTCCCAGCATCTTAGAATATCAACACCAAAACAGACCTTCTAGAGTGACTGGTCCAAACCTATCATTTTCCAGACTAGAAAATTGAGCCCCAAGGAGAAGAGACTCGCCTTAATTAAGGTTAAAGATTCCTTAGCTGCAACACTGAGGCCAGGACTTAGGTTTTCTGATCATCAGACCACTCTCTACAGGCCCTTCCCTTTTTCTTGATGGAATGGGGGTAAGGGTGGTGAGACTAAGGTAAATACCAACAGAGCAAACAGCTATGGCTAGGAAAAAAGAACAGCCTGTATCCCACCTCCTCAGAAAAGGCCCAGCATGCCCATGGGTCCATCCCCACAGGCTTCCAGGATGAGCGAGCCCTTACAAACCCAGTGACAGAGCAGCAACTGCCTATGAATGAAGGCAAGTGGGAGGGTCTGTATCCAGTCCAAGTCTGTGTGGGTTTGTTTGTTTTTTTTAACACTCTTCATCCTCACCACCAAATAAAGTTACAAATATAATGCAAGTGTGATTATATACATACTCCTTTAGATTAAGCAAGCCTCATCATGGTTTCAGGTGACCCAATGAGAAAAATAAAATAAAATTGCACTTCTGGCCTCTCGGATTAAAGACTGAGTTAAAATGAGGCTGCCCAGCCCACAGGAGAATAGGCCACACACGCTGATACAACTGACCCAGCATTCCAAATGTGGCATTTATGCCCAGCAGACTCAGAGAGCCATGGGAACGATTCCTTCACCCAAGGACAGCCAAGAGGTAGATAAATGCAATCAGCCGCATGGATGGATGGATGTAGCACACAGAAGCACCAGGTTGGGTGTGTGCAGGTGCCCTGGACCAGGGGCGGAGGGCTTGAAGGGTGGGGCCAGACCTCTGGCTCTAATCACAGCACTCTCCCTGGGAGGAAAAGTGTTTGGTCATGAAAGAAATCCCCAGGATGTAGCAAATGTCTACAGCACTGGGAGTGTGGAAGTAGAAGGTAAAGAAGCAATGCTGGTCTAAGGGTGACACACTTTTTCTAAAGGAACTTCTAGCGTGGAGCTGCCGATGAGACAAATATGAAGGGTGATGATGATGAACTGGGGGACCGTGGCACATTCATCCAGGCCATGCATGACCCCTGAGTGGCCCTACCATCCTCACTCCCCACAGAACTGCTAGCAAGATTTCTCCTTCAGCCTGAGGGGAGGGAAAGGAGATAAAGGCCCAGATGACACAAGGCTGCCAAGCCCAGCAGTTGCTATCAGAGCTGCTGAGCGTCAGGCCCAAGAACCATGAACTCATAGTAGAGTCAAGGTCCCTTTCTCTGGAATGAGAGGCTCAGCCCTGCCCTCCTCTTCAGGAAGAAATGGCCAGAAAAGGAAAGCTGGCTTCTCACTGAGGTAATGTAGAACACCTGCTCAGCTGTGTCGGTCACCCTCAGGTTAAGCAGGAAGAATCCCTGAAAGAGGCATTCTGTGGATGGCTGAGGAGCTCCGCTTACCTGGGACATACCACAAGTTTTAAATTACACATTCCCCCACACGCAGCACACTCACATGGACACACGCACAGAGACCCACACTTCCACAGACTGATGTTCTTCCGAACCACCCCACGCCCAGCCCCCAATCCCGCCCCACAGATATCGTTCCCTGTAAACATGACAGCAGAGATGTCCACAATTCTGGGACAGCCTGATAGTGATCTGAGGATGACTCCTTGTCATTAAGTGCCGCGGTAGGTGATGTTGGTGAAGGTGGATGTGGCCTCTTTGTACAGTGGGTTGTTGGCCTGTGGAGAGAACAGAGAAGCAGTGAATTCCTCACCTCTCCCCTTCCCTCAAGGATTACATTTCGTCTGAAAAGTCTACCCAAGACACCCTTCTCTGGGATATACCATTGATGAACCACTTAATGCTCATTGTACCCCATATTCACCCTTAAGATGGGAATGGATAGGAAATAAGAGCAGAGAGAAGATGGAAAGCCATCCTACTGCTATTTCTAAGGGGCTGAATCCAGCCCATTACTTTTTGGGGGATCACCAAACATTTCAGGATCTCTTTTTGCCAGTATTGATTTCTTGCCTCTCTCCTGAACTCTCTCTTTTGCCCTTCTCCCTATTTTTCCTTCCTTGTGACCATGCTGGGGGAAGTGGGCAGAGATGGGAAATGTAGCAGGTGGTAGCTGAAACCGAGAGGACAGCTTTTGCTCAAAATAATTTTAATTTGTTCTCATCTCATCCCTCCAAGCACTACCCACAAATTGTCATGTTAGCAAGAAAAAATAAACCCTCACCGGGTTTCCCAAATTCTTTTCTTTTTTTTTTTTTTAAGATTTATTCACTTATTTCGAGGGGGCGGGGCAGAGAGAGAGAATCTCAAGCCTCCCCCTGGACATGCATGGAGTCAAACAGCCATTTGGAAGGTCCAGAAAAAAGTTAAAATGTGGAAGATGAACCAAAGAAGAACAGAGTAAAATTAAGTATACAGAAAGTTCTCAGTAGATGATTGTTTCATTTAATTCTATCAGGATAAACTACAGGGAGGATATTTCTTTAAGATTTTACTTATTTATTTGACAGAGAGAGACACAGCAAGAGAGGGAACACAAGCAGGGGGAGTGGGAGAGGGAGAAGCAGGCTTCCCGCTGAGCAGGGAGCCCGAGGTGGGGCTCGATCCCAGGACCCTGGGATCATGACCTGAGCTGAAGGCAGACACCTAACTGACTGAGCTACCCAGGCACCCCAAGGATATTTTTTAAGAGGCTGGCCCAAAAAGTAATTCCTATCATAACTTAATTCCCTCCCACAATCGGGCGAGCTGCTTAAGCTCTCTGTGCTGTTTCCTTACCTATAAAATGGGAAAAATAATGCTGCCTCCTATCTAGGGCTGTTACAGGGATGGAAGAAGTTAATACCTAAAAATCATTTAGAACAGTTCCTAGTATATGGTGAATCCTCAGCAAAAGTTAGCTCTTTTTTATTTTCTGTTTGTGTTTAATGCTTTGGACTTCATCAGGATATAATGTATTATATGTTCTCAGTGTAGAATTCTCAAGTTTGTCCTATCTTCTTCAACTGGAGAAGTCTCTTTTTCATTGCATCAGTGTCCAGAGCAGAGCTGGGCCCTACCTGTGTTCAGTCAGTACTCACTGACATGACTAGTTGTCACTATGTGGTAGAGAGAGAATCGGGTGGGGTTTCCAGGTATAATGAGGACAATGGGACCATCTCCTAATTTCCAGAACAGACGCTAACAGGGAAATTATGGGCTAGCTGAACCTGGCCACCCTATGCATCTGCAGCTTCCACTTGAGGCTCTCAAACCAATGACTTGAGAAAATGCCGAGCCCAGCCTCTTACCGTGTCCCATTTTGCTCTGGCTCTCTCTTCCTCAAATTTAGCAAACTCCTTCCGGTCATGGATGGTGATGAGGAGCTTCCAGATGAGCAGAGTAGCAAGGCCAATGAGCAAAATGGCCCCCATCACTGAAAGCAGGACCACCAGGATGTCAGGACCCTTGGGACACTCTGTCAGGAGAGAGCACAGAGCAGAGAGGTTGTGAATGTAGCAGGAATCACTTAAACTGGCTATGAATAGATCTTCTTGACCAAGAAAGAAATTACTAGAAAGTTCTCTAAAGGAAACAGGACTTAGGAAATACACCAACTAATTTTTTAAAGGAAGGGGTGTCGATCTTTAAGACAGCAGTAATCTGTCCTGAGTGGTTTAAGTCAGAGGTCATAAACAGGTCACCCAGGGCAGAATCGAACCTATGTAAGTGTTCATTAAAAATCTGATTTTATGTTAACTACACTGGAGTTAAAAATAAAAACTTAATAAAAAATTTTGATTTTGTTGGCAACATTGAATAATCAGGAGATTATCCCCCTGAAATTTCAGATTCTTCTTTTTCTCTTTAGAAAAAAAAAAATCAAAAGGTCTGGAAACACTGAACCCACAGGGCAGCCCTGGTGAGATGTGAGGAGCAGCTGTCCCCATTGGATGGGACACATTTTCTAGTTTGCCAGAATTCTCACCATCCTCTTTTCTCCACTAAACAGAGGCAACAGGTAACTTATTGAGGCCATGCTACCTTGCGCTCTGGAGTTAGCCTGCCTGGGTTCAAATCCTGGCTTACCACTTACTTTGCTATGGGACCTTCGATAAATTATTTCACCTTTCTGGGTGTCTGTTTCCTATTTCTCCATATATTTAAAGAACTCAGAAGACTGCCTGGCACAAACTCAGTGCTCAATAAATATCAGCTACTGTTATTACTGGCCTTCCTGTTATATCTGACTGTTTTCACTAAGTTATATACTTAGCTCCTGTAGGCATTTGTGTTTGTTACCCTGATTTAGGTATGTACATCCCTGAGGGCTGGATACCTAATGACCTTGTTAGCACACTTAGAGACCAGGAGGCCTGCCAACCAAGAGAATATTTTGGGCTCCTTCCCAAAATATTTCATCATCTAAAATCTTAACCCTATTGAGAGCTGACTTCCTGTTCAAACCCAGTCAACAACCAACACAGACAGAGGTGTGTCACCCTTCTGAGGGCCAAGCTGAGTGTGCTCCACAGAGCTCTGCTTCCCATAAACCACAGGTGTCTGATGGGTGATCTCACTCCAGTGACTTCTCAGGTGTTAATGTAATTAGGTATTTGGATATATGAGTATTGATGGGTCTGGAGAGGAGGTCACACCCACTTTCCACACTGTCTCCCACCTTCTTCTCTAAACATATACTCTGTGCTCACCACACATGACCCAAATACAGCCACCAACACAAACCCAAGCTGGCTCTTTCCCAAGCCACCAAATTATAACCTGTCTATAATTAAAGAAGCATCTGGAGAGAGGCTCTGAGGTCCAGTGTCTGAGTTCCCAGGAGTGAAGGGTCCCAGTTCTTCTGGGAAAAACAATTACAAATTCTCTGCAAGATAGGGCTGACCCTCAAACCTCAAAGTAAAATCTCTTCAATTCTGTATGCCAGTATGGACAGGACAGGTAGAATGTCAAGAGATCTTCAGGGAAAAGCATCTGTTAAGCAACTGTCCTTAAGGGGGTGGATGGCAGGCTTCCTGGAAGCAGAGGACAAGATCAGGTGGTCTCTAGAAAGCTCTCCTAGCCACAGTGATGAGGACCCATGGTGGGGACCTGAGGTCAAGAAAGATTGGGTAGGACTAGCAGATTATACAAAAGTATAGGAAGTCCAGTTAAATGTGAATTTCAGATAAACAATGAATAACTTTTTAGCCTAAGTATGTACTAAATATTGCATGGGATATACTGTATTTTCCAGGAAACCCTAGGTGAGAGTGATGAGGACCCAGCTCAGGGGATCCCACTCTATGCAGGCTGAACACCACCCAGCCAATGCCAAGCCCTTTGGTAGTGCTCTCTCTGCTGCCCTGAAATGGTCCAGCCCTTCAGGGAGAGCATCTACAAGGGCATGAGTTAGAGAAGAGAATGAGAATAATCTTCTAGACTCCAGGACCTCAAGTGCTACATTCTGCTTGAAGCCAGAGCACCTGAAAATGGTTGGAGGTGGTGGGTGAGAGGAGAGGCAGAACTTGGAATTCCGGGGCAACAAGGTATTAAATGTAGGTCTGGGATCCCATTTCCCAATATGGAGGAAGGGGTCCACATCAGAAAAGTTACCCCCCATCCAGGGGTTATTTGTACCAGCTCAGGTTATCACCATCTTTATTCCCCACAACTCCAGGTAAGGAGATCCAGTCTAAGAACATCAAGCCAAAAGATTTTGGTAAGTGATATAGCAGAAGCATCAGTAAGGATTATTGCAGCAAAGACGTAAAGTAATGTTAAACCCAAAAGCAAGAACATACCGCCCTTCTGAAAGGAGAAAGGACAAAGGTACAGATATGGTGGGTATAGAAAAATCCATGAAATGTGTTAACACAGGTAGATGGGAAAGTGTTGGGGGGGTCACGGCCAAATAATCCACAGATACATATCCAGACTCTTCCCTTTCCCCTTCCCATGTTAGCTTTCCCTTGAGTCAGTAAAGAAAATGAAGGCCATACCCTTTCTTTACCACCCTTCTTCCTTCTAAAGGTGAGAGCCCTGGGCAAGGCTGGTGAACGATATCACAGATGGGGCACCATGCTTTCCTCTACCCATGGAGCCAGCAACACCCTGGCTGACACAGGTGTAGCAGAGCTTCTTCCCCCTTTTGCCCCCTTCCTTCTCCAAGCAGCCCAAATCCTCCTAGCAGGTATCAAGAGGTATACAAGCCTGCCTGTCTCCTAGGAATAATCAGTCCTATGAATTCACTCAAAAACCGTTTATCAAGTATCTTCTCTGTAGATGACTGAGCCAAGTATGGATATAACAATAGATAAGACAGTCCCTGTGTTCACGGAGCTTGTGACCTACTGAGAGAGATGGGTGATGAAAGAAGCAATTTAATGGTGTGATGAAGGCGCTTCTAAGGGAAGCACAGCTGCTCTGAGCCCCCAACCGAATCAGCAGCATGGATGCCAGAGGAGGTCTGAGAAGGCTCATTAGGGGAAGTGATGTATCCAAAACAGAGGCACTCAAATATTGGGGTGTTTCACAATTGCTGGGAGCACTAATCAAGAACACAGAGGCTCATGGAAGTAGGATGGGGCTCAGGACTCTGGGTTCTTTTTAACAAGGGGGAACATACAAAAGTTTGAGACCCACTTTTCTAAAGCAGGGACTGCAAACTATGGTCTGGGAGCCAAATGTGGCTTGCCATCTGTTTTTGTAAATATGCTTAGGCTCGTGCATTAAATAGATGCTGCTTTCCTGTTACAACGGCAGAGTAGTCATGGCAGAGATCACATGGCCCACAAAGCCTAAAATATTTAACATCTGGCCCTTTGCAGAAAGAGTTTGCTGGACCCTGGTCTGAAGGAAGATCTGAAGGAATTCCTACAGCTGTTAAGAATGTCAAGCAACCAACTGACTTAGTCTCTGCCTTCAGACATTGTTCCTTCATTCCCAAAAGTTCCTGTCTAACCCCTGCCATAACATAGCCCTTGTTCCTCAGCAGTGTCATTATTGATTTACATGCACCTCTCCCCTGGCCTGTGAGTGCCACATCTGCTTTATCTATTGTGATACTCCCAGCACTGAGTCCACTGCCTGATATATAGTAAGTACTCGAAAATATTTTCTAATTATTCATAGCTTAGTCTGTTGTTTAAGAGAAAGGAAGGAGACAGAGGTAGTAAGGGGAAGCAAGCAAATCTACTGTGGTTAGATGGTGACAAGCCTGCAGTTGGTCTGTGTGTATGATAGATGGGCTCCTCCTGCTTCCAGAGGGCCTTGAGAGCAAGCACCCTCTTTTCAGTGTTCAGGGCACCTTGGGTGGGTGCCTCAAACCCGGCACCGTGTCTCATGGTCAACTTGGTAAGGTCAACACCTCAAAGCATCAGGCCTTCCTCTGAAGCAGCAAGCAGGTTGCTCTTGGCAACCACCTAACTTTTAGTAAAGCAGATGCTGAATAGTCCTAGACTTTAAATTCCTTACTTCTTAACATTGTCACCTCAAAAAATGCCATGATATATTTTGTCCCTTCATGGGATCCATATCTACCTTCTTTTTTTTTTTTTAAGGTTTTATTTATTTATTTTAGAGAGAGAGAGAGCATGACTGGATGGAGGGGCAGAGGGAGAGGGAGAGAGAGAATCTTAAACAGACTCCACACTGAGTGCAGAGCTCGACGTGGGCTCAATCCCATGACCCTGAAATCATTATCTGAGCCAAAATCAAGTCAACTGAGTTACCCAGGCGCCCTCTACCTTCTTCCTTTCCTTACCCACCTTCTTATTTTTCTATCTCTTCAATTAGCAAAGTCGCTTTCTCACTAATATATGTACTTAAATATCACCCATACTCCAATGACAGGCCCTAACTTATCACTTGTAAGGTCAGTCTTAAACTGGCTGTTCTGTGTAAGAGGAGCGATGGATGGAAATTACTGCTTAACATGGCCCTTAGGGTTCACTCACCTGGCTCTTCTACCACATAGAGAATGGACTTTCCACTTGAGTCTTCATAGTACTGGAATCTGACGACACAGTCATCCTCATTCTTGTATGTACAATTCACTGCATCCTTCCCAGTATCCTCTGAGGAAGGGAAAAAGATGGAAGAATGAAAAGCGAGTCAATTCCTGGAATATGGGGCCATCTCCAAGCCCCAGTTATGAGACTTCTGAGAAAGTATGCAACAGGAAACCCTATGCCTGACGTTAGGCAAGATGTCTAGATTTGAGGTGGCCTGGCAATTACCTCTAGATGACCCTCACTTCTGTATTTTGTCCCTCACAGGCCCTTTTTGGTTCTTATTCCTTCCTCTGGAAGGGACATGACATAACACATTCCACGGTCTGATTCAAAGCCCGGCCCTCCCACCTGCCAGCTGTGTAATACTAGGGAAGTTACTTGATCTCATTGGCTCTCTCTTTCTTCATCTATAAAAGGAAAATGATACCCCACCTCACAAGGCTGGTAGAGAACTAAATGGCATAAAGTAAACAGTACCTAACACACAGTGGGTGTTCCCTTCCCTCTCTTTCCCTTCTCTGCTTGCCCAACAATTCTTAATAATTCATTGACTCAGCCCTTATATTTCTTCCATTTCTGCTTCTGATCCAGTGCTCCTCTCAAGCCATCCCTTCTTCTCGGACTCCCATCACGTTTTGTAGGCTTCATCCCTTCTGATTCTGAAACCTCTTATTCTGACAGGGAAACGATAAGTACCCCTCCATCAGCTGCACTATATCCTCCAGTGATGAAGCCGGATGGGTAAAACTGACACATGATGAGGTTAAGCAAATGTCCCAAGGTTGCACCACAAGTGCATGATGGAGCAGGACTAGAACTTGAGTTTCAGAGCACATCCTACAGACTTGAACCCAACAGGCCTTCAGAAAACCAGTGGTATAAGAGTACAATGGAAAGGGTAAGGATTTCCGGATTTAGTTCTAAGCTTAACTTGTTCGGGCAGATTACGTAACTTGCCTGAAATTCCATATCCTCATCTGTAAAATGAAGATAACAGTACTACAGTTCTACTTTACTAGGTTGTTGAGAAAAGGATAAGATGGTGGGTATGAAAGGGCACTTTCATAACTTTTATAACTCATACAATTCCATACAAACAAGCATTCATTTTTATGATTATCATGGCATGGGGGGAGGAGGTATGAGAAATACTTAATCAGCTAACCTGTGATATCCATCTGGTCTAGGTAATAAAAACATCTCACATTTCTCTCAGCAGTCTCTCCCCGCTGAGCTAATCATAGCATACACCCAGTCTCTTCCAGAGGAAAAGCTGTGTCTTCAAACTCAATCCCCAAATCACTATCCTCACTCCCAGCCCCACCTCTAATATTAGCCAAAGGGTCCAGAGATCTGACCCTTTCTGTAAAACCCCAGCCAGAAGCTGACTGAGTCTTACTGTGGCTCTCACTAAAAAACGTGTTTCCTGCCTTCATGGGAGATGGCTATCTCAGGAGAGATTACCATCTCCCTGCTACCAGCCAATGCCTAGCTGATCCAGATAATCATATCAGATGTGCTGACAGCAGCAAAGATTATCTCCTTTTAAGTCAAGGTAAAGTACAAACCAGAATAACTGCAAGCAAGAGTTTCGCTCCCCACTGTATTTTTATCTGTCTTATTCCAGGAAGGGCTCCATCATAATGAGTTTAACTACAAATCCATAAAGGTAAAGGTTTCCCTCCAAACCAGCAAAGCAGTATGCCTGGGCACTGTTTAACACTCTTCGTTAAGTAAACTCAGTAAATGCTTTACTAGCTTCCTAAAATGATGCCTGTCACTCTGTGCCTCAGTTTCTTCATCTGTAAAATGGGATGCATTGTCTTCTTTTCCTTGAGGGGGTAAAGTTAGGGTCTGAAATCAGGCATACTTTAAAAGTTATTTGTAGGATCTTGCTGAGTCTGTGGGTGCTGGGAAGCAGAATGGGGAGGGACTGTGGAACCAATTAGTAGAGGTGCAGGAGGACTCAGGGAAGCCAGCTTTTATGGAGTGCCTAGCAAGCATCAGGTCCGCACAACATGCCTTTGAGGTGGGAATTATTCTTCCATGTTACTGATGAGAGTTGAACAGTTTCTGGGGTTAATTGCACAATTTTAGAAGCTGTGTTTGTGTGTGTGTGTGTGTGTGTGTGTGCACGCAACTCTGAGATACACTGAACTTACTAAGTTCCTTCACAGACTCGATCTCATCACGACAGTAACGGTGGCAGGTATTGTCCTCATGGAGGGCTCCTCGGTCAAATTTCTTACACTCCACACACTCCCTAAAAGAGAGAGGACACAGAGATTAAGACAAGGGAAGAGCAAACTTAGAAGGCTTCAGTCCGGCTCAGACCTCCACACACCAGAAAGCTGCTCCACCTCAGAAAACAAACAGCTGTACCACAATCCCGGGGGCCCAGAGGGTCCGGTCTGTGAGCTCAGGGTGGGAGGCCTGGCAGGCAGAGGGCCCCAGCACCATCATTAAACTTCCTCATGGCCCAACCGAGAGTATGACAGGAAGTGAAGCCTATGCCAGACTGGGGAGCCTTAAAGGCAGAACCGGTCATGTAATCTGGTTGCCCAGTGCAAAGGCAAATGTCAGGTCCCTTGTTTAAAAATGACTAAGAGGGCACCTGGGTGGCTCAGTTGGTTAAGCGACTGCCTTTGGCTCAGGTCATGATCCTGGAGTCCCTGGATAGAGTCCCGCATCGGGCTCCCTGCTCGGCGGGGAGTCTGCTTCTCTCTCTGACCCTCCCCCCTCTCATGTGCTCTCTCTCATTCTCTCTCTCTCAAATAAATAAATAAAATCTTTAAAATAAAATAAAAATGACTAAGAATTACAAGACAGGGCCAGCAGAGCGGTAAACCAAGTGCGGGGCTCTTCTACGCACGGGGCGCTGTACAGATGCACAGGTTGCGCACCCCAAGAGTCCAGCCCTGCTTAAAGTGGCCAGAGAAATGGCAGGAGCATCCCCTGACCCCCAGATGAGTGAAGTACATGCTCATGACCTTCTCCCGTCTCACAGTGTCCTTCATAACTGCAGCCCCACATCTCCCACAGAATCAGAATATCAGCACAGGAACATTCCCCTGGAAGCTCCCTGGTTCAGCCTTCCTCCCAACTCAGGGATTCAGGGTGCCAGCCCAGGAGAGCGGGTTTCTCCACCTGGAGTCCCCAGGGTGCTACTTTGGCCCCTGCCTGGTTGGCTCTCCCTCCAACGTTTCCCCACCTCTTCAGCGGAAAGAGGAAAGCTAGCCTCTTAGCCGCAGGGGACTCTTCCTCCTAAAGCTCTGGTGAGTAAGGGACAGACCCTGGAGGAGTGGGAGGGCGGTGGATTCCAGCCTGGGGGACCCTCCCCCTCCTGCCAGCACCCCGCTCTCTCCAACTCGCTTCTCGGCCCACTCACTTCTTAAAGGTGCAGGCGTCGGGGCAGGTGGGGCACTTCTCGCAGGTGTCCCCGTAGGAGCCGGGCTGGATGCACACGCAGCTGCCGCACTCACACTTGCCGCGGCCGCTGCACAGCAACCCGTTACTGGACATGCAGGTGTCCGTGCGCGTGGTGCAATTGCAGTAGTAGCCGGTCCAGTCTGAGTCACACAGGCAGTCCCCACAGCTGCACTGGCCGTGGCCTGCAAGCACACAGCCCGAGGGGGCGGCAGCAGGTGAGGGTCCCCACCTCCCCCCACCCTCCTCCTGTCGCCCCTCGTCAGCACCGCACTTCTGTGCTTTCCCTCCATCCTCCCCGGGCCAAATCCACTGCCTGTCCTGTGTTCTCCTGGCGTTTACATGGACCTTTATTTTAACCCTTACGATCAGCCCATTTGCCTGCCTATCTGTTTCTCCTTCTAGACTGTGAGCTCCACCATGGGAGAGGACATCTCAGTTTGTCCCCCGAGAGTGATTAGCATAACATCTGAAACACAGGAGGCAGGCAATTAATGTTTTGTTTATTGATCCATTTACTCAACACACACTGCTTGAGCTCATGCTGGGCACCAGAGATTCCTCAGTGAACAAGACAGGCAAGGCCCCTGTGGCCCTGGAGCTTATGTCCTAGCTAAATTCCTGGAAAACGTACACGTTCAGCGTGTGCCCTGTGCTTTATTAGCAGAGTATTGCAAAGAACCAGCAGCGCTAGTAGGAAAGAGCTATTCACTTTACTGCAGGAGTGTAGGAATGGGAGAGAGGGGCCTGGGGTGGGGGTTAGGTTGGTTAAATGCAGGTTTTAACTCTTGGTGCTACATCCCCCTAATTACTTAACAAGGCTTGAAAACTTGGCTCCCAAACTCGGAAGAAAAGGTGACTCATTCTCAAGGATTCTGAATCAGGAAGAAGTGGATGAATAATAAAAATCTGATTGTTAATCAGAGGAAAGGCAGGGAGCAAGGGGGAAGTAACCTCAATTGGTCTGAAAACCATACCACTTGTGTGAGCAAATGGGCCCCAAGATGGTGGAGGAGAGGGAGGTGCATGGGCAGGCTCAAACGGCCGCTAGCTGGCACCTTCAGCATCCCAGTGACAGCCAGGCGAGCGGGGCCCCACAGTGTCCACTACACCCAGCTTTTAGTGATGGCTCCCGGACAGGGAAAGGCCGACGCCACAGAGGACTGGCAGCACTCAGAGGCCTCGGCCTCCTCAGAAACCCCTGTCCCATAGTGTTCCCTTTGTGCGGCCCAACAAAGTGATCTTTGAGAAGACAGTCTGCCAGGCCAGCCCGGGAGTGAAGTTGGGAGTCGAGTGGCAGGCTAGAGCCAGCAGGCCCTGGCAGGGTCTGCCCATAAAAGGAAGCCACAGTGTGGTAATGTCACAGGACGGGCACCCCGCCAGCCAAAGGGTGGCTGAGCCTGGGTTCACAGGGAAGTCAGAGGAGGGCGGTGAGGAATGAAGAGAAAGTGTAAGAAAGAGGAAGGAAATAGGAAAGAAGGCAGCAGGGGAGTGGTGGAGATGAGGGAGGGGGAGGGGAAAGGGAGGAGCAGGCCTTTCAGGTCCTGTGGAAGGCAACCACTCTCCCTGAACAGCTTGACCCTCTGCGCTGATGCTTAGCTCCTCTCCCCTGCTTTATGAGCCAGCCCTTTGTTTGACATCCTACTTCCTCCATGAAGTCACCCAGGCTTCCTCTGCCTACAGTGAGTCTCTCTCCAGTGGACTCCTATAACTATTCCCCAAGGATACCTCACTTCCGAGAGACCGGGCAGGTTCTGCCTCATGCTGTGAATTATCCTTAGGTAAGTTAATTAAGGGCAAAACTGTCTTATCCATGCCTCTTGATCCCACAACACTCCAGCACAGAGCCTGGCTCAGGGGCGCCTAATCAATCTACGTTCATGGATGTGGCAGGTGGGGAGTCCCTTGAGGACAAGGATGCACTCCCTGGTGTTTGAGGCAGGGGTGCTGATAACATGTAACCATAAAGGCCATACCCCGGTGGGGAGGGGGGAGGGGGAGGCCTCTCAGAGACTACAGTGGCTGCCTGGGGTTCCCTCATGAATTAAGCTGGAGCACATGGGGGACAAGCTGTTCTTGCACTGGTAGGAGGCAGGAAGCAGGCTGCTGACCCAGGCAGCTTTGTTTTACGGCTTCGGGGCAGCCAGCAGCTGAAGGAAACCCACTCTGGATGGGATCCCTCCCACAGGGCGTCACACCAGACCAGGAACCACGAGGCACAGAGGAGGAGTAGACCTCCCTCTGTCCCTGGTGCCCCCGAGGGGCTGTCTGTAGGCCTCTCCTAGGACAACCCTCTCCCCATGGTCTCCCACATCAAACTTAACCAATTCCCTTTGGCACTTTGAATACGATGTAAGTACTATTAAGTATTACAATGAGCTGAAATTCCTGCCTCACCCTCTAACTCAAACTGCTGTTTGTGTGTGTGTTGGTGTGTACCTGATCTCTCTCTCCCTATCATTTCTCTCCCATCTCTCGATCTCTCACTCAAATTTTGTTGGCTTGAGTAAAGGAAACAATGTTGCAGATAATAAAAACAAGCCATTTTTATGTTACTAGGGCATGTTTTAGAATGACACAGATTTACCTTTCTAACCAAGCTTTCTTAGACTGATGTTAAAGTGAACATCTAGGTAGATTAGGTCAGCTCATTAAGCCCCAGTGCAAAGGAAGCCAATCTGAGTCATAGATTAGATCACCATAGAAGCCAATTATAATCTCTGTTGATTGGCTACACAATACACCCAAAAACCAATCCCAGCCAGTTTGCAAATGTCTTTGATCTGTCACAAGAGGGATCAAACCTCAGTGATCACAGCGCAGCAAAAACCTCTCCCCAGTGCCCCAGGAACTACTCAGACATGCTGACTCTGAGGATAAAGACTAACTCACATTACTTTGATTTCCTCTAGCTGGAGAAGCATCCTAGGAATGGTCTTCCGGGCAAGGAAAAACCAGCTTGAGATTTCCAATGGGCCTCAAGATTTTACAGAATTTTGTCATGAGAAGGACAAAACCTCAGTATCCTACAGGTAGAAGGACTTGACATCATAATCCTCCATCTGTAGGCTGGACCCCTCAATGGCAATGCTTTCTAATTTATGTGCTGTCCAGCGTGCCAGCCACTAGCCACATGTGGTTCCTGCGCAAAAGAGGAACTGATGTTTTCATTTTTCATTCCATTTAAATTTATTTAAATTTTGCTTAAGTTATAATTCCATTTGATGAATTTAAATTTAAATAGCCACATGTGGCTACTACACTTGACAGCACAGATCTGGGACAGTAGTGCCAAGAGTGATAACAAAATAGTGCTGACATATCATCGGAGCTTACACTTGTCCCGCCATCATTCCAAGTGTCTGGGCTCCTTAAATGTGCTCCATCGTCTTGCTTTTTTTACTATTGTCCAAGTCTTATGATGAAAAGACAAATTCACGTAAAACAAATATTGCTGGGGCGCCTGGGTGGCTCAGTCGTTAAGCGTCTGCCGTCGGCTCAGGTCATGATCTCAGGGTCCTGGGATCAAATCCTGCATCGGGCTCTCTGCTCAGCGGGAAGCCTGCTTCTCCCTCTCCCACTCCCCCTGCTTGTGTTCCCTCTCTCGCTGTGTCTCTCTCTGTCAAATAAATAAAATCTTAAAAAAAAACAAAAACAAAAACAAATATTGCTAACTTTGCTAGATAGTCTGATAGCATATATTTTCCAAACCTGTAACTACCAAAAATCTAATTACCATCAGTCAGTGATTTTTTTTTTTTTTTTTTACCTAAACATAAGGGGTTGGTCCCTATCCTCGAAAGGATTAGGAACCAGTATTAGAAGGGCAAATGAAAGAAAAGAAGAAAACTGCCCTCACCTTCGAGCTTCCCCACTCAGCCCCAAGCTATTCTAGGAGGGGAGTCCCTCGGAGCCCAAGCTCACTTCCGCTTCTGTGTGTACCCCAGGAGCAAGGACTTGGGGAGCTGGGAGGGATTAAAGAGAGCTTCCTTCTGCTTTCTGCCGTGGGAGCGGAGCACCATCAACATCCACTCGGCTCTGCCTGCCCGGCCTTCCCGTGGCCACCCGAGCCCTGGCCGGAAGTTTCCAGAGGCCACAGATGCGTGAGGGCGCGTGGCGACAGGGACGGGAGCGCGTGCAGCTCTACTCACCCGAGCACATCTCCCCCTTGTAGCGGACACAGGAGAAGTCATCACACTCGCAGTACTTGCCCGTGATCTTGCCGAAGTCGCTGCTGTGGCAGACGCACTGGCCGCACAGACACTCGCCCCGCTGGCTGCAGGCGGGCTGGCCCTCCTGGGGGCTGCACTCGTCCTGCTGGGAGGGGCGGTAGTCCTCCTCCGAGCACTCACACTGGGACCCCAGCCAGCCAGGCCCGCAGAGGCACACCCCGCACTCAAACGTGCCATTGCCATGGTTGCAGCGGTCGCTGGCAGTCTCGGCCTGGGCCTGGCATTCACAGTCACAGTCGAAGGCAACCTGGACCGTGAGGCTGTCTTTGAAGCCCACAGGCTTGATGGTGAAGGACTTCTCCTTCTCCTGGGGGCAGCCGCGCACCTTGGCCTCAATGCTGAAGCTCACCTGGGAGGAGAGTACGATCGCATTCAGACGCGGGTGGACCTGGACACTTTTAACACTCCAGCCCTGGAGGGAAAGAAGCTGGGCCCTGCCCTGCCCGGGGAGTAGCCAAACTGGGGGGTCTAACGCCCCAGCAACCTGGAGTTCCTCAGCCTCCCCACAACCCAGGTCTGCAAAGCAAAAAGAAGAGCCTGGGGACAGTTGTCCTGTTATATCTGGCTGGGTGCACAGATGTAATTTAGTCATGAGATATGTTGGGGTTTTTTAATTCCACATATGAAATAAGCCAGCTCAAGCAGAACGGAACCTGTGATCTTATAAACATTCTGCTCTGGCCAACTAAGCTAGCTGGACTGATTACACAATGTCATATATCTTTGTAGCAAGACACACAAAGCACTATTTTGCACCACACAACCCCACACAGTGCCCAACCACAGGCTCAGGATCTACTGTTTCATTTCCATGAATATTTCATCACTTGTGCCATCATATACCTTTCCAGCCAATATTTCTTGGATAGGGCATGTGCACCTGTTCTAGAATATAGATAGATAGACATACGGACAGAGGGATAGAGATGGATATACAGATGCTGTAGATACAGGTGATATAGATATAGCTCTCCCCCTTTCTGCTTCCCTCCCTCTCACCAGCCCTTCCCCTTTAGGCAGAAGCAGAAAAGAACCAACCACTAAGGAAAGAAAGCTGCAGAGGCCATAGAGGGACTGGAGGAGCAAAATGAACGTTTGCATTCCACAAGTCTATGAGAGTGGGTGTTTGGTCTTTTTGCTTGTTCCGTTTGCTGTTGAATCTTCAGCAGCTAGAATGATGCCTGTCAAGAAGTCAGTGCTCAGTAAATACTTACAGATGACACTGTCATTGTACATTGTAGAAGAAAGAAAGGCATTACCTTGGGGGAGGTTGGAGACTGGTTAGGGACTGAAGGTAAGAAATATTTTCATTTGCAATCAACTATGCATATGGAAACAGAGGAAACCTACATGCATGTTTTTTAAAAAAATCCTGATGGTGAAGTTTATGTAACAGAAGTTTAGACAACAGGAGCCTCAGAGGAAAAGGTGAGCAGCTCCATGATCTCTAACCTCTCATGACCTTCAGGAAGAAGGTACAAGGAAGGGAGGGGAGGGGTGTCCACAGACACTTGGGGGTACAGACCCTGCCCAGCTCAGCCCACCTCACCGTGTCTCCAATCTTGAGTCCGACACAAGACTTGAGGCCTGGGATGACCTCATTGTTGAGACAGGTGGCGTTGAAGGACAGAGACAACTCCTCAGGGAGGTCACGCACTTCCAGCTCTACTTTAGAGCGGATTTTCTAAGCAGAAAGGGGCAAAAGAAAGTAAGGGGATGAGTTGAGAGGAAGTGGAGAGGAACCAATTTCATCCCAAGCAAATTCTATCAGGGGGCCCTGGACTCACCCCAGCAGTGCCAGATGCTGAGGTTCGCCTAGAAGCTGCCAGAGGGGAGCACCCCTAGGAACCTGTTTCTTACTGTATTTCCTGCAAGACCTGCTCCTCTCTCTCTCTCGCTCTGTCCCCACTGGTGCCTGGGTGAGTCTGGGTAAAATCTAAACCAGCTACACCCGCCTGCAAGCCTCATGGATGTGCAAAAAGGGAGTGCCAGCACTGGTCCCCTTGGAGAGTAGCCTTTTTTACCTAATTTTTAACCAACCTCACCTTCCCCATGGCTCAGCTCCATCTTCTCTCTGCTATTGGAGCCCTGTCCCTCACCCTGTCCTTCCTCCAATTTCAGGACTCTGCTCCTTCCTCCTCACCATCCCCATCCTCTCTTTCCCTTCCACCTCCTCTAAGCTCTTTACCCATTGCTCCTAACACTGCCAGGCATTCCTTTCTGAGCCAGTTCTCTCTCAGGAGGCTGCATTCCTCCCAGTGCTGGCCATCAACGAGCCTCTAGAAGAATAAGAGGAAGGCAGTGAAGGCTGCATGGTGGACTAGCATCCAGGACTCCCAAATCTGAGCCCTCCTGGGTCATGCCAAGTGAGGAGGATTCTTAGCAGGCCCATTGCCAGCGCAAGACACTTACTCCATATGCATCAACGATGAGCTGAAGGACATTGCTGGAATCAGTAGACAGAATACCCACTGTGGTCCCTGGGATGAGCTCACTGTAGTTCTAGGAAGACAAAGATGTGCAAGGCTGACTGAAGGAAGATGGTGGTCTCCAAAGGCCCTCCCCAAATCAGACTGAGGGTCTTGAAATGAAGATTGAGGGAACAAAGGGATATTTTACTTGTTACTGCCAGTAATAAACCTAGCAGTTTCTCAGCCCTGAATAAAATTCTAAAGAACCTCTCACACCCTTCACCCCCACTAATGGCTCCCCTCTGGCTCTGCAAACACCAACACACCCATCCTCCTAGGTTCAAGGCTGGAGGAGAGAAACCATAAAAAGGAATCATTAGCTCCTGGGAACAAGCTGGAGGAGGGTCTTTCCTGGTTGGGAATATTGGTCCATGGTAGTGCACGCTGGGCCCCCAAGACAGATCCACCCATCATCACAGGCCCCACTCCAGGCAGCCCTGGGGGCATAGTCACCTGGTAGAGATTGACTACATTTGCAGTTACTGCAAAGATCAAATTGATGTTTTTCTGGGATAGCTTCTCGGTCATCAGCCCCAGAGAGGGATAATCCTGTAAAAAGGGAGGACATGGAGGTTGGTTAAGAATTCACCTCTATTCACATGCATCCCTGGATTCTACACCTTAGAACTTGGCTGATTTGGGCCATGGCCCAGACAGTGATGGTGTTTACACCTTTCCACCCCATGATCAATGTGAGGCAAGGGAGTAAGTAGCGACACAAACCCAGTTGTGAACTCCAGGGATAGATGAAGAGGCAAAGGCTGGTGGTGTCAAAACCAAGCATCTCTTTCTTCCCACTAGACTTCAACGCATTCATACCAAGGAGCAGCTTCCATGAGCCAGGTACTGTCAGGCCTCATTTTGTTTTCCATTAACTCATTTAACAAACATTTATTGAATGACAAATATATTATAGTCTCTGCTGCCAAGGACCTCATGGTCTGGAGCTGAAGACAGGTACATATAACTACAAAACAAAGCGAAGACCCAAAGAGTGGCATCACAAGGTGATGTTGGGGCTCAGAGGAGAGAGGGCTGGGTGAGGAGCAGGAAGTAAGGAGGGAGCGGCAAAGCGGAACTCGGAGTCTTCCTACCCCTCGCTCTCTGTCCCGTAGGTGTCAGGCCTCATTGGGTGAAGTTTCCTCGTTTTGTAGCTACTGACAAATGCCTCAGCCTGGCATGTGCATCCTCGTGGTGCACCAGCATGTGGTGGTCTCAGCCTTCCTTGCCAACCAGCATTCACATCTCTTCCTCTTCCACTTACCACTGAGCCAGCCTGCTCTTTCTCTCCCATGGAGTGGCCTTCTTTTTGGCAATCCTCCTCCTTCCTTAGGACCCAGATCAGGTCCCACCTTCTCTGGGAGGTCTTCCCTGAGTTCATGATGAGCTTTCCTCCTCTGAATCCCAAAAGCCCTTATTGCCTATGCTACCCCTTTAGCATTAATCACGCATCGTGTATTCCTGGTAGCACATCTCCTCAACTGAACTAAAAAGGGGATGACCTTACATAGTCCCTTTATCTCCCTCAGCCCCTGGTAAGGTGTCTTGCTTAGATTAGGTATCAATGATTACCACTGACTCACCCAATGCCTGGCAGTGCCCGACTTGGATAGGGCTGACACCAAGGACCTCAAGCCACAGTGGGGAAGCTGGTGAACTGTGAACATGTCCCTGGGATCCTAGACCTTGCAGGGAGCTCATGAGATCATCCAGCTCAGACTCCTGCCTTTACACAGGTGTACCATTAAGCCACCTAGACAAGGAGTTGCTGTATTGTCTTTAAGAGATAAAGAGTTCACACCTACCCCCAGATACCCAGGGTATCAGTATTCTGAGGGTCTTACATTTCTTTATGGCTTATAGCAATTAAACTCCCTTCCTCTTATTTGACCCTCTAAGGCCATAGAAAACAACTTATCAGAAGTCTTCTCAGGTATCAGCTAAACTTCTTTCTTTGAAGCTAAATGACTCGGAGCCCTTCAACCTTTCCCCACAGGAACAGATCTCTGCTCTTTTGATGATCTGTGTCTCTTTTTCCTCTGTCTTCCAATAACCACAAGTGAGCATGGTGTTCCAAGAAGAGGCTAATCTGTACAGAGGAGACAGGCAGGCCTGCTTTCCAGCTGGACCCGCAAAAGTCCTTCCGGTCCATTCTGGATGCCATGCTGCTGCTGGAGGCAGCGGAGGGGGTGGCCGCAATGACCACAGCCGGGACCACTTATAATGACTGTGCCGTCTGTCCCCTGGATGACGGTGTCCAGCTGGTATGGGAGGCAGTGGGAAGACAGGCTGAAACAAGCCCCACGCCCTGCCCCAGGGAAGGGTTGCCATTTTCATAGTCACACAAAGATTCTGCCTGGGTTAGGGCAGCCCTGGCCATCGTGAATTGGGACCACAGGTGGTACCAAGAATCTCACCATGGTAGTGGAGGCAGAGTAATGGTTGTCACTTCCAACGTGACACTGCCCATCATTGGGCTGGACAATGCCTGCCAGCCTTCCATCCAGCGCTATATGGGTCTTGGCATCAGTGGTAAACACCAGCAAGTGGGATGCGTCGTTCCTCCAGCCAATCTTCTCCTGTTTAAAAAAAAAAATCAAAAGAGAGAAAGCAACTTCAGCCTTGTCATTGGTAGAAGACAAAGACCCAAGGACTTCCACGCTTGAAGGGCTGAGTAAGTCATCGTGAAGAACAGCTTCAGCCCCAGGCCTTGGAACACAAGCTGGAGCTTTTCCAATTCAAGGGTTTCTGTTCTCTTAGGAAAGGAGTCTCAGCTGATTAGTTCAAGCCTCTGAAAGACACCTACCTCAACTCCAAATATAACTTTTCCAACAATAATCACGTGGCCTGTCTAGAAACCCGCCTGCACGTGCAGAGCTGGGCGGGGCTAAAGAAATCCCATCTGAACATCTGCCCACTTTGCTAAGGTTAAGTCAACCCAGCCTTGACTCTTCCAGAGAAGGCAGGATGATGCTCTCTCCAGAAAACAGCTGGGATCACTGAGGTTCAAAAAATGTCAGCTCTGGCCAGGGGGTGATAGGAACAAAGGTTGCATATCAGGAGAAACTTATTGCTCATACTGTACAAAACTTGGCTTAGTTCCTCTTATTTCACACACAAATCCCCACAGTTGAACCACTTCCTTCCCCCATTATAATCTATGCCAACCACACCAGGTGCTCCGTGCCCTCCAAACTCACATCACAGACTGTAGCCTGCATGATGGCATCAAAGCCACCCTCTGGGGCATCTCGGTTCCGCGACACACTCTGCTTCTTCACTTCTTCATTGAAGCGGGTCACCTGGTCAGTTAGCGTCAACACATGTTTGTAGCCAAACATAGGCAAACAGGTGGTCTTCATACTGGGGAGGGAGGGGGATAATTTAAGCAGGTACCCTGATAGAAAAGGCTGCATGGGGAGTGAGAGGGACAGAAGGAGGGACAAACATGGATAGCACACTGCCCAGCCCTATGCCATACAACCACAATTACCCAGACAGTTCCGACTCCAAACCCCTCCTGTCACATTGGCTTTCCCTCCAGCTAGCCTAGAAGAGAAGACAGTGAGCTGTGGAACCAGACTGCCTGGGTTCAAGTCCCAGCTCCTAGTCATGGGACTGTAGGCAAGCTTCTCTACATAAATGAGGACATGATTGGTCATCTCTCATAAGAGCTGTTTGAGGCTTAAATGAGTTAATTCATGAAAAACACTTACGTCAGAGTGAGACTCGATAGTTGTTGCTATCACCTTAGGCTTAACACTTCTCTAAAGTAACAGTAACACAATGATAAAGCAAAAGTTCATCAATAACTTAATGTCCATGAACCATCAACAAACTGATGGATCTGCGCTGGATGGGAGCATTTCTGTCCCCAGCCCAGTGGCTTAATTGATGACTGACACCTTTACTGGGGAAACTTTACAACTCAGACAGGTTGAAAGGGTACATCATATAATTTTGAAAACTAAAAAGTAAATTTGTATATTGTCAGGCTCAATAACCATCATTTTAAATTATTATACTCCGTGGATTTTTATAGTCTCCACCAATTAAATAAATAAGCCATTCATTCAGTTGTAAGCCAAAGTGTCAACAGAGGCATACTCAACAATTTTTGAAATTATTAGAAGGTTCGATAAATATCATTTCTACTCTTTTTATATTCCTCTAGGACATAATGCCTTGCATTTTAGCTCTGTACGTCTCATACTCTGGATGATGAGGAGGACAATGGAATCAATCCTTCTGAAATCATAATTCCTCTATTTACTTATCCATAAATTTCTCTCTACTTTTTATCTCATTTCCCTCCCATTCTCTCTTATCTCCTACTTATTTGTGACCAAGACCAAAAGGTGATTAGTTTTCTTTCTGGAAATTTTCCACCCTTTCTAAATGCCCATCTGTCTAATCCTCTGGGTCCCAAGGGTCATAGAGGTTTTGGCAATTACTAACACTCCAAACAGCCTTGGATTCTATTGACACAACACTCCAGATCCACAGGCCAGCTCACTTGCCAGACAGGAAGCCCAAGGTAGAAAGGAGGTATGATTTGGCCAGATGGCCACAACAAAGCTATCCTAGAGCTAGAAACAGGAAGCAGAACTTGGACTTGCCTGAGACAAAGGGGAGGGATGCTGCCCTGGCTTCTACAGGAGGGACTTACTCATAGCAGGGGTTTTTGAGGGCCTCTGGTGGGGAGATGTACATGTATGGTGACATGGGCTTGTCCACGAAAGCCCCGAAGCCAATCCGCAAGTTACTGGTGAGCTTGTGCATCTGGGAGGCCAGCTTGGTGCCTAGGTTCTGGATGCTCGACAGATCATCCTTCATGGAGTAAGACAGGTCCATCAAGTAGTAGATGTCCACAGGGTAATCCTCCACTTGCCGGACTTGGATGGAGAAATTCTTTGAATCATCTGGAAGCCAAGAGGATGTTAGTTTTTCTCCTTTTTCTCCCTCTAAGACTTCATAAGTGGATTTGGACACAGTTGAGATGATGTAACATCTTGATCACATCAAACTTGAAAGCCCTGGTTCCTTCTCCTCTCCCTTTGTCATTCTATTCCTCTTCCAACTGCTTGATCCTCTGATTATTAACCTCTTTTTTTTTTTCTATTCTAAAATTCTCCACCCTTTCTAAATGCCCATCTGTCTAACTCTCTGGGTCCCAAGAGTCACAGAGGTTTGGCAGTCACTACACTTCAGACACTGTAAAAGGCAGGAACTCTGTCCCATCCTTCTCTGAATCCCATAGCTCCCATCAGATGCTTTGCACAAGGAAGGGACTTGGTTAAATCTTCTTGATATAATTGGAAAGTCTAAATCAAAGCTTCAAAAAGCCTGTCCCATAGCCTAATCCTTCCTCCCCTGAAGGTCTCCTGACCCTATATTCTCTCTGCCCCTGTGCCCCTGCCCCAATCTCACCTGGAAAGGGGGCTTACAAGTACAAATTGCTTTCTCATCTTTTATCTCATTCAATCTCTCATTGAGATTTTATCTCATTCAAGCCTCAACACAAAGCTACCAATTTAGGTAAAACAGGCATTGGGGGAAAGAAGTAATAGACATTTCGTTGAGTTCCTACTATGTTAGAAGGACTAAGTAACTTGCCCAAGGTCAAACAGCTAATCTATGGGACAGTTAAAATTCAAACTCAGATCTGCTGATTTCGGGTTCCACTACCTTCCATTTTCCTGCATTCTCCGGCCCACACTGCCCCTGACATCCTTCTCTTCCCACCTCATTTCCATTGCAAGCTACTTCCCCAAGGTTCAGGCCTCCACCTTGTGCCCTATGCCCATCTGTCCAGGGTCTCTCTCTGAAAAGAGCCCCCTCCCTACCTGGCCGAAGCCGGAGTGCAATCCTCTGAGGGGTGACTTGAGTAATCTGGGAGCTGTCTCCGGAGCCCTTGTCGCTGAGGGGTCTGGCCTCCAGGATGTGGGCCTCACTGATGGGGAACTCGATGGACTCCAAGGCACAGTTATCCTTCAGCAGATTCTCCTTCAGATTACAGCGGGGAGTGCCCAGAGGCAGGGCCTGTAAGACAGGAGCCCCAGGTGAAGCCCTGTGGTTGGAGCTCTGTGGCTCTCTGCCTCCTGCAGGCTTGGCCGACTCCCAACAGCCTCCAGCCCACCCAGCCCACCCTCTGGAGCTAAGTCAGCAGAAGTGAACTCAGGGTGGTCCCTCCTAAGATAGCCCATTGTACAGAAGGGGGAAACTGAGGCACCAGAAAGGTTGGGTGAGTGCCTGTTCATGGATTGGTAGTTAGGAAGAGGGTCAGTATTATAAGATGCCTGTTATACCAGCAGTTTTCAAACTGAAATGCACCCCACATGTGAGTCCCCAAAATCAGTGTAGAGGGTCCCAGCCATCAATTTATTCAATAAAATGCAATTGAATAGAATAGAAAGTGTTAACACATATAAATAGTAAAAGTAAATACTGTTTCGTGAAACGTTTATATATTCTGAGTTGGATATAATACATGCAGATATACAATGTATTTCTTTCTCTAGGTCAGGGTCAAACAGGTTGGAAGCCACTATGTTAAGCACTGGCTGGGGTGTGAGATTCCTGAGGGCAGGAGCTGTCCCCTCTCTCTTCCCAGCACCCACCCCAGGAGTCACCACAAAGGTGGGAGGGGGAGCAAGGACTGGGAGGCAGCAGAGTTGGAGCTAAGAGCATAGCAGCAGACTGGCAGAGACTACATCTCAGCATTGCCTCTTGCTAGCTGGTTCCTAGGGCATGTCACCGAAGCTTCCTCAGCTATAACATGAAGATAATAAAAGCCCACACTCACAGGGACGTTATGCAGGACTAAATAAGATAATGCATATAAAGATTTATTTATTTATTATTTTAGAGAAAGAGAGAGAGTGGGGGGGAGGGGCAAAGGGAGAGAACCTCCAGCAGACTTCTCCCTAAGTGCAGCTCAGGGCTCCATCCCAGGACTCTGAGATCATGACCTGAGCCGAAATCAGGAGCCGGCCACTCAGCTGACGGGGCCACCCAGACGCCCCAAGACAATGCACATAAAACCCATAGTTTAGTGCCTGCTGCAGGATAAGTGCTCAATAAATAAAAGCTATTGTTTTTGTTTTGTTTTGTTTTTTTTAAAGATTTTATTCATTTATTTGAGAGAGAGAGAATGAGAGAGAGAAAGCACATGAGAGGGGGGAGGGTCAGAGGGAGAAGCAGACTCCCCGCCGAGCAGGGAGCCCGATGCGGGACTCGATCCCGGGACTCCAGGATCATGACCTGAGCTGAAGGCAGTGGCTTAACCAACTGAGCCACCCAGGCGCCCAATAAGAGCTATTGTTAGGAGGTGCTCTATAAATAGCTCCTGGATAAGTTAGTTATGAATAAACTCCACAAGCTTGGGCAAATCCCATGATGCCAGGCATGGACCAGAGCCTATCTTATCACTTCACTTTAAGATTCCTCTCTCACCGTGGACATATGGAGTCCCTTCCAAACACCCTGGTGTATATCTCACGGTTCTCCAGAGCTCTGTGTGTGTCTACACCTGAGCACTGAGTAGGAGGCATGCTGCTGGAAAGAAAGCCGGACACAGGCTCCACCCTGGGTCTACCACTAGCTAGCCTTGTGCCCTCAGACTCATCACTTCACCCCTCTGAGCCTTGGTTCTCTCACCTGTTGGGTAAGGGGGTTAAGGTGACATGGCATTTTCAGCCCTTCCCTGCTCTGACATCCAGCACATTGAGCCAGCACTGTGTGGGCACAGTCCATGAGAGTTCCTTCCTTGCCAGGTTGGGCGGACTGGCCAGAAAGCTGGAAAACTCTTCCCTGGGCCTGTTTCACAATATTTAGGCCTTCAGGCTCTCAATCTTCGCCTCCATCCCTACCTACCCCCTCTCACAACCGTTTCCAGAAGTCAGCTGAATAACCCATACCAATACCCCAGGAAAACTGGTGGGGTTTTTTTTAAAGATTTTATTTATTTATTTGAGAGAGAGAGTGCAGAGCAAGAGAGAGAGAGAGAGAACATGAGTAGGGGGAGGGGCAGAGGGAGAAGCAGACTCCCCACTGAGCAGGGAGCCCGATGTGGGGCTCCATCCCAGGACCCCAGGATCATGACCTGAGCCGAAGGCAGACGCTTAACCAGCTGAGCCACCCAGGCGCCCCAAAACTGGTGTTAACATTTATTGAAAACTCACTGCATGTCAGGCTCTGTGAAAAGTGCTTTATGTGGATTCCTGCAACCCTCCCGCTTACGGTTCTCTCATGCTGGAACTATTATTATTATTTTACAAGTGAAAAACCTGAGGCTTGGAGGCTTCACAAATGAGGAAGCCCATCTTACAAGAAAGATATCTAAGGCTTGGAGAAGTTAAGTAACTTGCCCAAAGTTCCAGCGCTAAGAATGGCAGAAGTGAGGTGCTAACTAGATTGTTTGACTGAAATGATCCTCATAAAATGGTAGTTTGTATTAAATGCTGTGTAGAGTGAGAATCGAGGCAGAGAAACAGAAGTATACAAGCAATGGCCCCACAAAGACCACACCTGAGAATGCCCAGTTAGGGAACAGAAGGCAAGATGGGGATGTGGAAGATATGGGAAGGACAGAGAACGCTCTGCCTCCTTAGCCCCTGCAGGTGACTGGTAGCCATATTTCCAGGGGAGGGATTTGGCCACAAGGAACCATCCATGCTCAAAACATCAGGACTCCATAGCCTAAAACCCCTCCTGATACCCAAAGTCTCTCTCCCTCTCGTGCCCAGCCCTTGTCTGATAGGCTGAAAATCTTACCCAGGTGGGTGGGAACAAGAAGACCAACGGTGCTATAGACCGAATGTCTGTACCCCCCAGAATTCAGATGTTAAAGGTATTAGGAGGTAGGGCATTGGGAGGTAATTAGGTCTTGAGGTGGGCCCTCATGATGGGGTTGGTGCCCTTAGAAAAGGGGTCCCAGAGAGCTCCCCGGCCCCTTCCACCATGTCATAGCAAAAAGACAACCACTATGACACAAAATTTGCTGCTACCTTGATCTCGGACTTCTCAGCCTCCAGAACTGTGGAAAATAAACGTTTGTTCTCAAGCCACCTGGTCTATGGTATTTTTGTTATAGCAGCCTGAATAGACTAAGACAAACAGCATGAGGACTCTCCTGGCCCTGGGGAAAAAAGCTTCTGGAAGCCAGCAGCTTCCTTCTTTCCCGCTCAGCTTCACAAGTATGAGGTGGATAAATGGCATCAGCAATGGGAAACAGTGCCTAAGACTTAACCTTCTTGGGCTCAAGAGATTCCAGTGGGGACATCAAGCATCCTCCAAGTCTCCAAGGGAGATGAAAATGCCCTCCCTGCTCCCAGCCCTGGCCAAGGACAGAATGGCAGAGGGGAGAACTTGTGGGCTCGTGGAGTTTTTGTGCCCAAAGTGCTCTTGCTGCCCCTGCTGGGCTCTCCCAATCCTTCTCCCTCAGAAAGCAGTCTCCTATCACAGCACTCCCTAGCTTATCTCTGATTCCAACTGCCCACAAAGCCCTGGGGAGAAAACCTTCCCAAAAAGGCAATGACTGGATAGACCAAGATGCATGGAGGAGCTGATCCTTTCCAGGACTAAGACAGATGCTGAAGGGGAGAGAGAAGGGGAGACCAAGAGGCTGAATGACAGCAGCAAGGCCACTGTGTATCTTTGAGCTGCATTGGAGAAGGGAGAGAATGTTCTGGAGGGGGTTTCCTGACTCCCTGCTTCCTAACATGACAGTGCTTATTACAAGAAGGTTTGAAGTGCTAAGCCCTGCTGACAGTCCTTATGCTTTGTTATGAATTTCCTTAGAAATATAAACACTAAGAAACAAAAATTCCCTCCCTCCCTCTATGGTCACTGACATCAGAGGTCAGGAACATAACAGGCCTGCTCTTCAGTCATGCTCTCCCTGAGAGCCTTCTGTCCCAGAAAGATACCAAGGCAGTGACCTCAACACACTTGGGCAACATTCCCTTTCTTAATAACCCAGACTGGGAAGGTAGAGGAACGTCTCTAGGTTACTCAGAGAAACAACTAGAAGGAGGGAGGAGGAATGTTAAAGTCCTAGTTCCAAGTGAAACCGGATGTGACACAAAAAAGGGCAGAAATAACCAAGACCCAGGGGAAGATCCTGAGCACAGAGGTGGGAGGTTCCAGCCCACGCATGGTGTGAGCTGAACCCCCTCCCTCTCCTGGGAAAGTGATGCATGCTATTAGTTCCATTCTTCATTCATCCCATTTTGGACATTGGGAAAGTAAAGCATGAAAAACTGTCATTATCCTACCTATCTCACAGGCTTAGTCAGGGGGTCAAATAAGACTGTGAACACGAAATGCTTTCAAAATATGAAAAATCTCAATATAAGTGAAATATACTCAAATCCTTTTGATAGGACATAAACAAATAAATGCATATAGAAGCTGACTCTTTTCTACTATTACCATTAAAATTACTACGATTATTGCATACTCTTTTCTCGGAGGACAAGGGGCAGTAGGGTCTGCTACTTATTTTTCCCCCAGAGAACCTCCAACCGAAATAAATTAACATTGTTTTCTTGATGGACATCCAGTGAGGACAAGAAATTACAAGAGCATGCAGAGAAGTGTGGAAGGGACAGAAAGAAGGAGAAGAAAAGAAAAGCACTTTGATTTATGGTTATTGGTATCTATACCCTCTTGTATATGGGAGGGAGCACTTTCAATGTTATACTTTTATTTTTACAATAACAAGTTGAGCAAAACTCTCAAGATAAACACTTAAACTCTGGATTTAAAAAAAATAGAAAGAAAAAACAGCAGAGAAGTGAGAACAAAATTATGTTGTGACTAAAAAGGAATTAAATAATGGCCCCACACCTGTCCCCCACAGATGCAGAGAAGAAATAAGTCACTCCTATTGGAGTCTTCTACTTGGCTAGACCCAAACCCATTCTTCTTTGTTCATCCTTGGCTGTCAGGCCAAGTGTGAGCTGGTACACCTTCTGATGTGTATTCAGGACTATGTAAGAATTCCTAGTATTTCCCTCCATCTTAGAGTCGCCAAATTTAGTAAATATTTGGGACATACTTATATCAAAACTTATTTGTTGTTTCATTCAAGTTTAACTGGGAGTCCTATACTTTATCTAGCTGCCTTAACTCCACCTCCTTCCACCATGACCCCAGATCAGCCCCTTTGATCAGCAGTATTTGCCAAACTTGCTATCATAACAACCCATTCCGATGCAAAAGGTCTGGGATCCATCCTGGGAACCTTTCCATTTAACCAGCACCCCAGGTGATTCTTACAACCAGGCAAGTTTGGAAGGTTCTAGATTCCAACATGGCACCAGTGAGGCCCAAGACCATGAGTTGAATCTCTGTGTGATCTTGGCCTCTTCGCTACATTCACAGCCCAGAGGCAACAACCCCCTCCCATATCAGTATGTAACCCCACCCCCTATGCAGATGGGCCCAAAACTGCACTCATCCACTTTGGCTATGTTTTCCTATGACCGGGCCAAGCACTTGCTATACACACCCAGAGCTGCTGTCCTCTAAGACCAAGGAAAAGCTGAGCCCAACCAGTTGTTTTTCCAGACACTGCCAACCCTGCCTGAACAGCCACGGTAGGGGAGGCAGAAGCAGAGGGCCCTCTAGGGTCAATTATTCAACAAGTCACATTCAAAATGGCCCAGGCAGTTCACTTCTGGTTTTTTAAGTCAATGGCCAAGATACTTTCAGCAATTAAACTTGGCCTGTGCAGGGGAAGCCCTCAGGAAAAGAAAAAACAAAACAAAACAAAAACAAAAACAAAAAAACAGCGGTCATGTTCAGGTTACAGCCCAGGATTCCCACCTCCCACTCCTCCCCAGAGGAGGCTGGCTGACACGCTTTGCCCCACACTGGGCTCCTCCTCTATCTCTCCTCCCCTCCTCCTCCTTTCCCAGAGACAGTTGTAGTCATTCACTAAACTCGTGGCTTCCCCCACTTTCCTGTTTATATTCCATGCTCCCAGAGAATATCTTATTGGACCTTCTACTTCTACTCATCAGTTTTCTTTGGTCCATGATGCATCCATTTCCTCTTTGACTCACCCCACCCCCTCCCCCATCATTCCTAGGCAGGTCCCACCTTATGCTTTGATCCTACCCTGCACCTTCTCCCCCATGTCCTCCCCTGGTCTGCCCCAGAGGACAAAATACACCATGGTCATCTATAAATCTTCTACACTTGCATCTCCAAAATCTGGTCACATGGCTTTGTCTGGTTGGGCCTCCACATACTTCAGCTACAGGGCTGGTCCCTGTGCCGATCAAAAGGTGTGACAGACACTCCAAGAGTGTGTTTTCTTTTTCCCCAGACTCCGCTCAGCCACACTTGCCTGCGTTTCCTCTCACTCTGGGTTGAAAAGGAGAGAAAAGGAACCGGGAGCATCTTTGGAGTGACCCTTCTCCCCTGGCTACCCATCTGCTCCAGCCAGCTTCAGGCCATCCAATCCAAGAAGCTCTCCCACCTTCGAGGATGCAGTTGCAGAATTCCAGCTTCCTTACAAAAGCAGCTTAACGATATTATGATGGCAACCAAGGGAAGGAGGATATGGCAACTGAGAAGGGAGGAGGCCACCTCACACTTGAGTGGCGAGCTCAGCCCAGAGGGGTGGAGAACCTGTGGGGGTAGAGGGGATGGACTGACCCACCCCCTCCCCACCCCTCACTCGCAGCCCCAGGGAATGTTTCATCTGCTAAATGAAGTCAATGTGGCCCAGATGTTGGGCAGCTGCCTCTGGAAACAGTTCCCGTGCTGAACTGTACAGAGGCAGAGTAGTGTGTTGGGCTGACCTCCTGGCAATCCTCCTGTCCGGGGATAAACACAGCCTCCCAGCTCCCACTCCCTGCCCCCCCCCACACACACACACCCCACGCTCCCACCAGCCTGCCAGGGAGGTTGCCTTTTTAGGAAACTCAGCAGATTGGGAAGAGAAGCAAAGAGAATGAGGAGGCTGGATTGGAGCAGTCCTAAAACTGCAGAGGGCAGAGACGTGCTGTTGTGACCAAGAGGACGCCTCAGGTAGCCCGGAAGCAGCCTGGGCCAGGAGTTCAGGTAACCACCTGCTGGAGGCCCTGGCCAATGACTCAGCCTCAGACTCTGTAATCAGTGGAATCTCTCCAGCCACACTCACCCCCCGGCCCTCACCAGCTCCAAATTCCCATCCCGGACACAAACATAGCCATTCCCTCAGACACACTCATTCCCTAGGGCCCCAGACACAACAAACCCTCTGCCTAGACACAACTAGCCCCTTCCTGTCACCCTCCTAGCCTCACCAAATTGGCCCAGCACCTTCTCTCATTGACACTTAAGAGAGGGAAGGAAGGAGGAAAATAAAAGAGAGAGGAAAAGGTAAAGTTGTGGGGGCCCAAACTTCACAGAGGAAAAGAGAAGAGAGCCTCTGACTGAACATTCCCCCACCCCACACCCCCGCCATGGAAGCTCAAGATTTCTCCTTTATTTGCCTTTTAAAAACTCTGGGATGTGGGTGCCTGGGTGGCTCAGTCAGTTAAGCATCTGCCTTCCGCTCAGGTCACGACCCCAGGGTCCTAGGATCAAGTCCTGCGTAGGGCTCCCTGCTCTTCAGGGAGTCTGCATCTCCCTCTGTCCCTCCTCCCAGTCATTCTCTCAATCTCTCTCTCTCTCTCTCAAATAAATAAAATCTTTTTAAAAATTTAAAAAAAAACCTTCTGGAATGTTTGTGAGCCAGCATCCCTTCTATACCAAGAACCCTCTGCTGCCTCTCATTTTGACACCTGAAGCCCTGCTTCCCTGGGGCGCTCCACCCTAACAAAAAGCAAGCAAAGTGTGGTAAGGAGGGACAATGGCTACAGTGAGACCAGGAACCTAACCAAAATTGGCTCATGCTAGGGGGCCACACAGCAGAATCTGGAAGGCATTCCCAGCAACAACCCCATGGCAGCTCACTTTGACATCCATCAATGGGAAGGCTTCACCCTAGCTTTACTCAGAAGGAACAAGGGGCTTGTGTATTTAACAGGAAGGAGATGCCCCTCTGGGTCCATTTCTGCACAAAAGCAGCTGAGCCTGGAGAAGCAGTAAGGTCATATGTCTCCTTACCTCATCCGAGCACCAGGCACACACGGGACTCACAGCCAGACATTGCTGGCAGGAGCGGACACCTCGTGTGGTACAGATGTTGGACACTGCAACAGAAACAAAAGCATTAGCACCCACTTGGCCTGAACAGGGTAACTGGCCTGCCCCATCCTTCCCAACATCCCCAAACACCCAGATTTACAGCTCTCAGATGCACACAGCAGGTCTGACCATACCCCGGACATTCACCAACCAAAGGCTGTATGGTTAGGAAGAAAGAATGAGAAAGGTCGGAAGAAACTCATCACCACCCTCATTGATGAGGCCCCAATGATGACAAGTGCTGGAGCAAGACCGAGCCCTGGACCCTAAGTGTCAGGTCATAACTGACAGAAAGGTTTTGATTAACGACTCGTTTGACACCTACATTGTGCATAGGAAAATCTGAGGCCCAGGACAATGCAATGTGCCCTCTCTCCAATTATTCTAGTGATCGCTTCACAGCCCCTACACGGGGATCCAAGGCCCTGATGCACTAACATGAGCACACAGCCTAAATATGGTGGGGGGGGTGGGGGCAGGGAACGTTCCACTGGCCAGGCAGGACAAAGCAAATCTTCTGAAACCTGCTCAAGCTTCCCAATACATATATCTTCGGGTCAAGGTGTAGAATGGTCCAGGGACAACTCCACAAATGTCAGAAAAGCCTGAGTGAGATAAGCTGGAAGGACATGGATTGGAGCTGAAAGGCCCATATTTGAATTCGGAAGGCTCTTTTTCCTAGCTGCGTCGTGACCTTGAGCAACTCCATTAACCTTTATGAAAACGGTAATATCTACCTCACAGGATTTGTGCACTTGGTACATTACAAAATGCCATTCAAATGTGAACAGTCTTCACATGGTCAAAGGACAGAGAAAAAGCTGGGGGGAAGAGCAGAGACAAAGAGAGGGACCAAAATAACCCACAGAAGCTGAGCCAGGAAGCAAACCCCACGCACTTGCTTAGACAGAAGCTCTCATCCTCCCTTCTTCCCCCAGCCCAGGCTTCCTGGGCTCAGCCAGGTAAACCTCCTCTTTCTGCAGTGCCCCCAGGAAGGCCTTTTCCAACATAAGGAACAGACTGAGAAAGATACATTCCCCCTCATGATCCAGGCCCTTCATCCAATTTTTTAAAGCAGTCCCTTTGCCCCCAGCTGGTAAGACCAACAAATTTATTTTTAGGGAAATCAGCCTAATAAATGGGGTGTTTTCCAGTGCCCCCAAAACTTCTCATCAAGCTGAATGTCTCAGTCCATTTTACTATAGTGTGACTGAACTCCCTTCCAACATCTAGACAAAACATGCCCAGAAAATGTGTGTGTATACACACACACACACACACACACACACTATTGTCGAGAAAAATTATCCAAAATTTGGAAATAGGCAAAGGAAATACCGGGTGTCCTTTCAATGTAACACAAGGTGTGGACAAGTAGACCCACCATACTTATGGATTACCTGATTTTCTAGGGGTGTATACCATTATTTGACTTCTAGTGATTAGGATATTTTATAACTCTGTAAGGGTAGAGGTTACCTTGTAGAAAACCAGTAACAGTGGAAATGGGATTCTTGATAAGAACAGTGTATATGATTCTTGTCCAACAACAATGCAAATAATTTGGTAGCAAAGGTACCTCTGAAGGGTAGGGTTTATTGCCTTGTAGAACATTAACCAATTTCAAAACTGTCATAACTAATTTCAATGTTCTTTTGACCGACCAACTATAAATTTCCCTTCCCTGAATTTTCTAGAGATTTTTTTTTTAAGTAATCTCTCTACCCAACGTGGAGCTTAAGCTCACAACCTCAAGATCAAGAGTGGCACGCTCTACTGACTGAGCCAGCCAGGGTCCCCTCCCTTCCCTGAATTTTCTTTGAAACTAATCTTAACATCTTACTGCTTCCCTCATTAATTAAGTTGAATAAATACTTTGACACAAGTTCACGTTACATTTGTATGGTAATCATACTTTTAACTCTTTAAACATTACATCTTAATGATATACACCTCAGAGCCTCATTAGAGGTCAGGGGGATCTAACAGAAAGCGTAGGCGCCCAATCAATAGACTGCAGTCCTAACTGAGTCACCACTATTAATGAGGCCTTAGGCGAGTCATTTAACTCCTCTCAGCCAGTCTCTTTGCTCGACAATTCCTAACATATTACAATTATTCGTCTATCTGTCTTAACAACACTGCCACCCAATAGATTTTAAGCCCCATAAGGCCTGCCCTGTTCAGCCCAGGCCAGCCCAGGCGAGCCCCAGTCCTTGCTCAAAGCAGATGCTCCATAAATATATATTGGAGCAAATGAAGAGGCATTGGACTAGATCAGTTTTGTTTTGTTTTTTAAGCAACCGAGCTCATGTCTCCAAATTATGCATGGAATTCCAATATAAGACATGCAAATGGGTTGAAACTGTTCCTCTGACAATTTAAACTTTCATTGTTCTCCTAAAAACACCAGAATCATATGTGGAATCCTGGAAGCCCCAGACTTCCTCAGAGCTTGAGTCTGTCTCGCTTCAAAGGCCTTTCCCAACTGCACAATTCTGCAAGTGGGGTGCTGCTACCAGCCCATGAGCAGTGACCCCCGGGCCATAGCCTCTGACGTGAACTACACCCTCACCGAGCGAGCATGAGGACTGTGAGGTGGGGAATTATGGCAGCAGTTCCCAGCCTGGCTCTAAGGTTCCAAGGCCACCTCTGAGCTGGGGCAGCCCTCAGCCAGGCACTGTCTATCTATAATGGAAGAAAGGTATCCCATCTTCCCAGAGCTGCTGGCTTCAGAAGGCCTCACGGTTCAGATCCCACGACGCACCCAGGAGGCCTCTTCCACCCCTGCAAGGGCCGCCTGGCCATGTCTCAGTTCCCAGTGGCTCTTTTCCCAGCCAGATGTGAACATAGCCCCCCCCTTACTGCCTTACTGAAAGAGCTCTGAGAGGAGCAGAGCCTGAACTATTTTAGGTCTCTGCCTCCCACCTTGAAGTTTTCATGGGAATCGGCATCCAGGGGGGTAATTCTGGACATAAATGCCATCGATTTTCACTGGGGGTGGGGAGGAGCAGAAGCACAAGGAGATGTCGGGAAGAGTTAGAAGAGAGGACCATGGGAGGTATGGGCACATCAAATTATCTCTGCAAACTTTTTCCCTGTCTCTCCGTTTTTCCATCCATTCATCCTCAAATTAGCATTTATTTGCCTATGAGTCCTTGACTTGTAGCCACAATAGAAAGCCTTGCCAGATGGGAAATAAATAACAGCAGGCCCCCTCCCAGTGAATGGGCAGCCCCTGACCCCAGAAGTTGAGACAAGCTGCTGGGATTTGTTCTTTAGGGAGTCGTGTCAGCCAGTTCCCTTTACCTCCTCTCTCAGTGAATCACAGGCTGATTTCGTGTGAACCAGCCATCCCCCCCCATGATAACCCCCACCAAGACCTGCCACCAAGGGCAGGTTCTCTGGATTGCAGTGGCTAAAAGGGACTGACTCATCAGAAGTCTCTACGCCTGGGCCATGCCAATTCAATGAGCTGCAGCTCTGAGGCCACCCCTCCTTCCTGAACATGTGGAAGGAGTTTGGGCTTCTGTTTCCAGTCATTCATAAGGCTATGTTTCTGCTTAGCCTCAAGGGCCCAGACTCAGCCCCGCTGGAAAAGGGGTGATCCTCATCAGAACTTTTGTCATTGAAAAGAATTAGCCACCCCCACCACCCATTTCCTCCCACGGTTTAGCCAGAGCCAGGAAACAAGGTGGATCGGCCCTGGTCCTCACGGGGTGGCTGTAGGGATTCAATGAACCGATCCCTGTCAAACTCTGGGCCCAAAGGGCGGGCACACAGGAAGGGCTCACTACAGGCAGCTGATGCTCCAGTAGCTCTCATTGCTATTGTGTCTGCCCTCGCTGTTTTTATCCTGAGTCCCCAGCTGTTTAAGGTAGGTGGGTGTTTTGCACGATACACACGGCTGAGCGTGCCCTGAATGGGGCGGCGGTGGGAGCACAGAGCCGGAAAGCACCCGATGAGGGTAAAATGATCAACTGTCAGACCTAACTTCTAAATGGAGTCAGGAAGATTAGTGTTCAAAAATCCAACCTAGGAGGGCTGGCAGGGAGGAGGAGGCCCATTAGAAAAGCTAGACAAGACTGCCAGAAAGTTTGCCTGGACAGCAGAAGGAAAGGTTGTGGTTTGGCACATCAGCCCAAATCACAGAACCAGAAGAGAGACAAAGGATGGGAAAAATGGAGGGAAAAAAGGGAGGGAACAAGGAAGGGAGTTGGAACAAGCGGAAGTCATAATGCGTCAATGAGAGCTATTTTGAGGACGTGCTGTCCAATGAGACAGGATGTCAGAAAGCAGGAACGGGCCACCCTAGTGAGGCCACGGAATTTCAGGAGAGCGCTAAGTCAAGTGGAGAGGTGTTTAGTGGGAAGGGAGGATGATGCACACTGCATATACTACAGACTATCTTCCTCTCTGCCAGAGAGGAGTTCTGGCCTGGGTTCCCTTGACTGGTCACTTCCTAATTAGGTCCATGGGGACACCGGGTGACTCAGGCCATGCCTGATCTTCCATTGCAGTCACCTGGCTGAGTGAGTCATCCAAGAACAAAACATCTCATGCTCACTGCCATATGGATTCACAAGTGGTTTCTTCCAGAGCAGGCTGCTAAGAAAATTTATTTTATTTTTTTCCTTCATTACATGTAGCAGCAGCTCAGTAATCTAAGGAATGGGAAGGAGACAGGAGAAGTGGAGTTCAAGGTAACACATACCTCTGAGCACAAAGCTCCCGTAAGCATTACTCAAAATGGCAGGCAATCCAAACGACCACATTTCACCATACCTAAGACTATGGATGTAGGATGCATCCTAATTTCAGAGATTTAAAAAAAAAAAAATTGTTTTAAGCACATCACAGTTAAATATGGTATGTAACATCAGAAGACATTGGTGTATAATTTGCTTCCACCAATATTAAAATGTGTTATGGGTTGAATTCTGTGCCCCCAAAAAGGTATGCTGAAGTCCTAACCCCCAGTACTGATGACTGTGACCTTATTTGGAAATAAAGGTCTTTGCAGATGTAATCAAGATATGGTCAGTAGGGGAGGCCCTAACCCAATATGACGGATGTCCTTGTAAGGGGAAAATACCATGTGAAGACAGACACACAGAGAAAATGCCACGTGATGACAAAGGCAGAGATCGGAGTAACCCAACTGGAAGGCAAAGAATGCCAGAGGATCAGCCACCACCAAGAGATAGGAAGCAGCAAGGAAGGATTCTATCCAGAGTCTCAGAGAAAGCATGGTCTTGCTGACACCTTGACTTCAGATTTCTAGCTTCCAGAGAGAATAAATTTCCATTACTTTAAGCCACACTGTTATAGCAGCCCTAAGAAGCTAATACAAAATGGGTTTGCATTTCCATAGCATATATGACATGATTTTGAGGAACATTGCCCTGAAATACTTTGCATGATTGAAAAAAAGCCATCCTGGAATGAAAACTGCTATGGTTAATCCATCTATAGATAATGGGAAAGTGGGTACTTTGGCTTTATACTTTTCTACTAAGGTACATCAGTGATGTTGGCATTCATTCATTCACTTACTCAACAAATATCCATCAAGCACCTACCTGTGCCTGGCATGCTCCTAGACACTGGAGGCATGTGGTTGAAACAAGCCTCCTACTCTGTGGAGCTTAAATTTTAGCGCAAAAAAGAAGACAAAAAAAAATACACTACAAAATACAGTTTCAAACAGTGGCAAATGCTTTTTAAAAAGAAAACAGAGCTAAAGAATAGCATCAATGAGAGGAAGGAATCCCTTCTAGAGAAGGTGGTCAAGAAAGGCCTCTCTGGACCCGAATAGATATTTTTCCAAAGAAGACCTACAGGTGGCCATCAGACACATGAAAAGATGCTCAACATCACTCATCATCAGGGAAATGCAAGTCAAAACTGAAAATGAAATATCATCTCATATCTGTCAGAATGGCTAAAATCACAAAGGAAAGGAATAACAAGTGTTGGCGAGGATGTGGAGAAAAGCAAACCCTCGTGCACTGTTGGTGGGAATGTACATTGGTGCAGCCATGGTGGAAAACAGTAAGGAGGTTCCTCAAAAAATTAAAAATAGAAACGCCATATGATCTAACAATTCCACTACTGGGTATTTACCCAAGGAAAACAAAAACCCTAATTCCAAAAGATATATGCACCCTTATGTTTATTGCAGCGTTACTTACAGTAGTCAAGACATGAAAGCAACCTAAGTGTCCATCAATAGATAAGTAGATAAAGATGTAAAACACACACACACACACACACACGAATATTGCACAGCCATAAAAAAGGATGAGATCTTGCCAATTTTTGTGACAGCATGGATGGACCTAGAGGGTATTATGCTAATGAAATAAGTCAGACCGAGAAAGACAAATACCGTATGATTGCACTTATATATGGAATCTAAAAATCAAAACAAATTAATGAACAAACAAAAAGCAGAATCAGACCTGTAAATTTAGCAGAGAACAAAGTGCTGTTTGCCAGAGGGAAGGGGGGTAAGGGGTCGGGCAAAATGGGTGAAGGGGAGTGGGAGATCCAGGCTTCCAGTTATGGAATGAGTAAGTCTTGGGAATAAAAGGTACAGCATAAGGAATATCGTGGATGGTATTATCGTAATAGCACCACCTGGTGACAGATGGTAGATACACTTGCGAACACAGCATAATGTACAGAGATGTCGAATCACTATGTACACATGAAACTAACGTAACCTGTGTCACCTGTACTCAAAAAAATTTTTTTAAGAAAAAAAGACTTCTCTGAGTTGATATTTCAAGATGATATGAAGGAGTGTGTCACAGGAAGATCTAGGGACGAGCATTCCAGAAAGAATCCCGACAAGTGCTAGATGGACCTCAGCCCGTTAAAGAAATAGCAGGAAGAGAGAGGGAGGAGGAATGAGGCAGAGAAGGGGCTCGAGTAGTGGTCAGGGACCAGAACACACGGAAGCTATAACCACGGAAGGGAGCGTGGCTTTCATTCTCCACGTGATGGAAAGCCACTAGGGGAGTCTGAGCAGAGGTGAGCAGAGAAAAGATCATCCTGGCCACTCAGAGGAAGGCAGACATAAGGGCAACAAGACAAAAAGAGACCAGTTAGGAAGCTAATACAGTAATCCAGGCAACAGATGGCAGGGATTTGGATTGGGAGTGCAGCGGGGTTAATAGTGTGGTCAGACCCTAGTTACGTGCCAGGGCCTTACTGATGGATGGCATGCGGGGCAGGGCAGAAAGACAGGATGGATTTTGTCCCCGACAAGTGGATCCCCTTGGACAAAGTTCAAATGTTTTGATCACTGGCCATACCCTTTTCACTGACTCTTCAGCCAGTGGGCCCTGCCCTTCCTTGTAAGTGAAGCCAGATCACACCTGGTGATCATCTCCAACTGGGTTAATTCGGTAGCCATGTGCAGGACACTGCAGAAGGCCCGCCTCGGACAGAGTCCTGTCTTCCATATGGTTGTCATATAAAACGAACACCCAGTCCCTGAGCAACACCGTGGGGCAGCGGAGGTAAAACCATGAACATGATTCTTGTGTAACAGTGGACGTGGCGGGGAAGACGTGCAGAGCCGCAGGCGGATCTCAAGTCCAAAGACATCTGTGCTATTCTGCTGGCTGTGTAACCTCGGGCAGGTCCTGTCATCTCCCTGGGGTTCAAAGGTCCAGTGACTCTTTCACTTTCTATTCAAGGACTCAGAATTGCTCCCTAGTATTTAACAGGCCTAATGCAGCCACATCAGCCAAGCATGGGAGACCCCAAACCGCTGCTTCCTTTCCCCATGCTCCCAAATATGCACCTAATCCTTACCTCACTCGTTGTTAGGATTAAATGAGATAATTTAAGCGGAAGAACCACCTGCGGTGGTGGCTCAGTAAATGCTGGCTTCCTTCCTCCTTACCTTCACTCTAACTGCTTCCTGCCTTGGGAATGCCCATCCCCACCCCCACCACAGCCCCGCCTCAGGGTCAGACTCCCCAGGCCCTCTGCATCTAACAGGATATGCTGAAGAAATCATGGGGCCAAAAGACAAGAGCCCCCAGGACTAGACCCTACCAATGCCCCGAAACTAGCTGGATGGTCTTGGGCAAGTCACTTCAACTCTCAGGGTCTCCCCTTTGTGCTTCTCTGTAAAGCAAACAGTGTTGGATTAGAAGATCTTCAAGGTGCGGCCAGCCCTGGGAGGATATATTCCAGCCAGAAAGCATCACGGATGACTAATGCTCTAGGAGGCCCAGCATCCCAGGGCCCAAGACCCCTCACATACACACAATGCACAAATGTCCATTTCTTCCTAATAGCTTAGTGGAGACTTGATTCTCCAGCTCTGGAAAATTTTATCAGCACGGGCCCCACCTCCCATCTGACTCACTCAGTATAGAGAAGAAGCAAACCCGTACCAAGCTCTGTTTGGGGCCCGGCCCAGCAGTGCCCTATTGATGACCTCCTTGGCATCCAGCACTCCAGTTCTGCTACTTCTCCTCCTGCAGTTGATGTCTGGTGGGTATGGAGAGCAGGCAACGGCGATGCCACCAGTCCTCGTTGCTCCCCACCCCACCCCATCCCCCACTTCCTATCTTGGTAGGAAGGCAAATTGCTCCCACCATTTTGGAAGACAATTTGGCAAAACCTATTAAAATTTAAATGTAAAATATTCATGTCCTTTGACCAAGCAGCTTCAGTTCAAGAAATTGAGCCTGTAGAAACACTTGAACAAAGGTGCAAACAATGAACAAGGCCATCCCCTGCAGTTTTATTTGTAGTAGCAAATAACTGGGAATGATCCCACTGTCTGCCAACAGGGAATCAGTTAAGTAAATTTTGCTACATCCATATAACAGTATGCGTGCTGGCTAGAATTGTAACTCTTAGGATAAATAATGGAAAGCTACAAACTGACATGAAAAGATGCTTAGGATATATTATTGAGTGACAATGATCCTGTTGTGGATGATCTTACTTGAGAAATAACAGTAAGGATAAATAACTGTTTATGGTGATATATATAGGAAAAAAACTAGAGTAACTGTCAACAGCACTTATCTTAAGGATAAGACTACGAGGGACTTGGTACTTTCTGCATTATTCTATTTCTGCATTGCTTGACTTTTTTTTTTTTTTTACACAACAAACTGAATTACATTTACAAGCTAAAAGAAAATTAAAGCTGATTTTAAATGTCCTCTGTCCTGTCTCACTTTCTAACCTGGCATTCATCTAAATGTAGGCTCCCCAACCATGGGTGGGTCTCATAGGCCCGGGTTTCTCTATCCAAGAATCCCAGTTAGCAAAGAAATTAAGGTTGACTACAGGGACTTTTGAAGTGGTTACTGGATGTGCCTTCTGCCAAACTTCTGGAGCTCTCTTCCGGTGCAAAGTTTTTCAAGGCTGTTTTTAACTATAGACCTCCCTTTTCTTTTTCCCCAAAGAAATCTTTACCTGGAGTTCCATGTTACGAATTAGTTAAAAGAAAAACTTCTCCACTTGAAGGTGGGGAGGAGCAGGTGTCCCTGAGACACCAAGTGCCTAAGGCCCAGGGGGAAGATGGCTTGTGCAAAGTCACCCAGCAAATTGATGAAAAAGCCTGCACAGGTGGGAATAGAATATAGGTTTCTCAGTTCCTGACCCGCAGCTCTTTTCACACCTGAGGTTTGGGTTTTTTTCTGCATGAAACGAAGTGGCTTTTGTAAGTTTAAATAATAATAATAATAATACAAGTTTAGGTAAGGGAATACAGACACACATAAGGATTATTATGTACACAAGGAAGAAAATCTGAATAGAACACATCATCTGATTAATAGTGAACATGATGGGAGAACAGAATTAAAGGGGAACCAGCCATTTTACTCTCCAGCATTCAACTTCCTTTAAAAAAAAAAAAAAGTTCACCTCATTCTCTCCTTGAGTGTTGGAATGTCTTCACCAACCGAACTAAGAAATGATGGGGAGAGGGAGACTAGTCTTTTTGTGACAATGTGACTGAAAACCAGAAAGGAAGACTTGTATTTTCAGAGATGCTACAAAATTTTTTTAAATGTAGAATAGCCCCAGGTTTACTTAACAGCTTCTGGCCCCAAGGATTGTGACATACCATATTTGGCCACAAACTACGCATTGCTTTCCAGACCAATAATAAAAGTGCAGTTTGCTGCAAAATCCTCTCCAATATCCTGAAGATATTACTACTTAGCACTTGGGAAATCAAATGGCTTATACATGGCCCAAATGCATTTATCCAGTTAGAAAATTTAGACACTGAAAGCTGCATCCGGGTTTAACTGATATAGTCCCCCTGCTTTCAGGGTAACTGTCTCAGTACCCGTGAAAGATGAAGTAGCCTTGGATAAACCCTTTGCTTTCTGATACACACAACAACAGGGGTGAATCTCAAATGTGTCATGCTATGTGAAAGAAGCCAGACTTTAAAGACTACATGCCCTATGACATCATTTATATGACATTCCATAAAAGGTGGATCCGTAGGGACAGGAAACAGATCAGAGGTTGCCAGGAACTAAAGGTGGGGATAGGGCACTGATAACAAAGGAGCTCAATGGGGAACCTTTTGGGGTGACAGAAATATTTTGTATCGTGATTATGCTGATGGTTACTGAACCAAACGTGTGTCAAAATTCAAAAAACTGTACACCTAAAAAGGATGGGTTTTATTGCATGTAAATTACACCTCAATAAACCTAACTTTAAAAAGAGTATTCCTGGAGATACTGTGTGCATGGGGGGAACAAAAAGGGAGATTTTTACACTTTTTTTTTTTTTTGGCTAAAGAGTTTCACATTTAAATAAATGACAGCAGTTTACACAGGGAGGATAGGCCGTGTCATTTTTCTTCTCCCACCTGCATTGCCACTCACGACCTGAGTTCCTTCAGGCACAATGATCTTCCCATTCAGGATAGGGCCAGGGTTTGGGGGAAGGGAGGGGAGGCCATGGGGTGAAGTAGCAGGCCAGCTCTGTGGGCATCAGAGGGGGCTGGGTCAGGCCAAGTGGTTTCTCCCTGAAGCTGCTCAGTCATTCCTCAGTTAATTATCTGTCTGCTGATTCATGAGTTGTGGTTCCTGTGGGCATGCTTCCTGGCTATTTCTGCCAACAGAGGCAGAAGGATTCGTAGGGCTGGGAGGGGATGATAACCAGAGATCCTGAATGGGGTGGGGAGTTGCAGAGGAGGAATTTCTATTAGGAAATTCCAGAGTCATATCCAGTCTCCCCCTCCTCACTGTTGCCTCCTTGCCCCATCTGATGCCGTCCCCAGGAGACCCCTACCATTTGCAGTTTTGAGGTGGGTAAAGGAGGATGTTTCCCTCCTGTGTGTCTCCTCCCAGGAGAGGGAGGAAAAGGCAGAGAATTCACAGAGGATCCCCTGAAAACAGAGGTCTAAGGCACCACAGTGCAGAGATCCAAATTCACAAAGAATTCATGATCTCAGCTATATTCTAAAATTCTCCAGAATGCCCAGATGGAGCACTTGAGGATCCTCTGTGAATGAATGCAGATATTCAAATATTGGGTTTCTTACCAATGAGGCACATCACCTCTAGATGCCTTCTCATAGCGTTCCCTAGGATTTATTTTGGCTGCCAAATGTCTCAGGCACCAGGCCTAGAGCATTGAACAAAATGGACATGTTCTTCTCCTCACAGAACCTGAAATCTTGTGAATGTCTTTTACTTTCCTCTTTCCCCAGAGGCAGAACTTAAGGTTTTCTAGTCGATAAAGCACATGTATGCGCCTCTTCCTCCCTGGTCTCTTCTGTGTGGGTTCTTGCTGGGTGAGAGGGGCTGAGATATGCCAAACCACCAGTGGGGGAATGTCACTTAGGTGTGGGAGAAGGGGCCCCATCGGTCTCATTCCACGAGCCCAGGTTGCACTCATGTATGAAGCAGTAATAGCTTGTCTCCAATACACAGTAGATACCATGGATAAGAATAATGGCAATAATACATACCACTTATTGGATGCTTATTTTCTAATTAGCACAGTCATTGAAGTATTGTTTTCTCCACTTTACAGATGAGGAAACTGAGGTCCCAAGAGATTAAGTAACTTGCCTAAGGTCACACTGCCAATAAGAGACAAAATCAAGAATTAAACCCACATCTGGCTGGCTTTAAACCATAACTGTCCCTGGGGCACCTGGGTGGCTCAGTTGGTTAAGCGACTGCCTTCGGCTCAGGTCATGATCCCGGAGTCCTGGGATCGAGTCCCACATCGGGCTTCCGGCTCAGCAGGGAGCCTGCTTCTCCCTCTGACCCTCTCCCCTCTCATGCTGTTTCTCTCTGTCTCTCTCTCAAATAAATAAATAAAATCTTAAAAAAAAAAAAACAACCATAACTGTCCCTTTCCCCAGCCAACAAGCCTTCCTGCCATGTCTCTCCAGGCAGAGGGCTTCATCTGGAGAGTTTTTAGGATATAAACTCAGGAGGAGAAATTAGCACTTCAGCTCAGAACTAATCAACTTAGATGGTGACAGCAAACAAAACTTGTTATCCCTTAGGTCTCAGGTTAGAATACAGACTTATGTAGGTGGAAGCCACAAAACCCAATACCTCCTGGGTGAAGTTAAAAAGATCGTCTTTGGACATAAATTCCAAAACTCAATTCTACTCTCAAACAGCCTCTCTTCTCCCCATCCCAGACTCTCCTATTCTGGGACAACCTCTCTGTGCCACCACCCAGCTCTCTCTGTGTCCCTTCAACACTGTGTGTACCAACACCCCTCTTCTATTCTCCTACCACCTGCTTCCCCAGGAATCTGACAACACCTGCAGTCCAGCTACCAATCCTGGGGGAGGGGATTCAAATATAAACTGTTCTTACTGGGGGCTTCTTACTCTGGAGATCTAACTCTAGAGCCCATGCTCTGAAACACTACTCCAACCTGCTTCTCAGAAGGAGCCTGGGGCTAGCTCAGTACAACTCGTCATACAGCTGGAATCATCCCAATCATAACGACGAATCTGTGAATAGATCTCCCAAAGGATATGGCAAACTAGAGTATGTCAATGCAGTGGAGTCCTATATGGATCATTACAACTCTGTATCAGATCAACAAAAAATACTAGGAGTGAGGGGTGGAGGGACAGACACCAAAATAACGTACACTCTTCATCTTCACTAATATTGAAACATGTGCCATGCTAGGCTCTATCTTATGTTATTTTACTTTCTTCTAAGACTATAGGAAAATACAATGGTTAGACTCAGAAATCATTCAAAGTTCAGAAAGCTGTAGAGGTGAAAAGAAAAGCAACTAATGTTTTAAGTTCACGGGAGCAGGCATCTGGAGGAGACAGCTCCACTGCCCCCATTAACATCAGGCAGCATTTGAACTGCGTCTCTAACACCTCCTAGGGCACAAGGCTGGAGATCTGTATTTCGGTACCATGGTCATCAGGCTGCTCACTGTAGGCTGAAGATATCAGCTGACCTGTTTGAGCATCTATCACAGGGGAAGCTTCAGCAAAAACAACTTAGCCCCCTATATATTATCTGTAACTCCTCCACCAAGACATCATTCAGAGATTGTGGTGATGGTTTCATGGGTGTACATGTATCTCCAAACTCATCAAGTCATATACACTGAATATATAGGGTTATTTGTATGTCAATCATACCTCATTAAAGTGTTTTTAAAAGATACTGTTGCCTTGTCCTGTATAATCTCTTACACACACAAGATCTTGAAGGCAATCATCAAAGTATTTCTGAATAGCTATCTTTGATAAGGACTTAGTAAATCTTAACTTTCTTAATGCCTTCTGCGGGATTTAAATTGTCTTACAATGAGTACTACACTTTTCATTAAAAGTACATATACGCACACTTGTGCGTCCCCGGCAGGGGAACCAGAGTTCTGTCTGGGAAGGTAACCAGGGCTCCGGAAGGACCACGGGCAGCATCCCTGCGCTGTAACCTCCTCTGCCCCTCCACCCGCTCCCCAGCACCAAGGAGGCTGAATGCCGACTGTCTTGGCATAGGGCGTGCAGCAGCAGGAGAGACAAAGCCAGGAATCCAAGCCAGTTCCAGGGACCCTTCTTGTGGCTCCTCGCATACACTGGAGGTTTCTCGGATGCGGGGTCGTCCCGGCAGCAGAGGCACGGCTGCCACCCGGACACTGTAGGAGACAGAGCCCTCGCCCTGCTCCGAACCGCTCCCGCGGGAAGCCACCAAGGAAAAAGACTTAAAGAAAAGAACTTGGGAGAAAGTGTAACACAGAGGGTAATGTCGAGAAGCTGGCACACCCGCGCGCGCACACACTCTCGTCCGAGCAGCTACAACCACATCCCTCTGGCAGCGCGCGGGAACAGCCCCGGGAAGCCGCAGCTCGCCGTGCCCACCGCGGCCAGCCGGTCTCCGCAAGCCCCAGACCACCTGCGAGGCGCGCCGCCCGGGAGATGCGCCCGCCACACCGCACGCGCCCAGGCCGCCCCGGGAGGGCGCCTGACTCGGCCAAGGGCTTCGACGTCCCGGAGCACCCGCCCCGAGCTGGCCTCTCACGCCTGTCACCGCGGGGCCGGAAAGGTCCCCGGCTGCCGGCTCCGGCGGCCCCAGCCTGGCCTCGCGCATTCGGAGCGCAGACGCGCGGGGCCGGCCCGCCGCCTGCCCGGCTCCAAGTCCGCCAACTCGGGCTGCGGCAGGATGCGCGGCGCGGATCTCCGGGGGAGCCGCGTCCCCGCCGCGCCGGAGCCTCACTCACCTCCGCCGCCGCCGCCCGCCAGCGCCCCCAGCACCAGCACCGCGGCCCACAGCGGCCGCGCCCGCATCTCGTCCGCTGCCGCCGCAGCGCCCGCCCCACAGTGAGGGGCGGCGCCCGCGGCCACTTTTCCCGCAGCGGGAGCGGGGGAGGGGACGCGGTGGGCGGGACGTAACGGGGCGGGCCGTCGACTCGCGCTTCCTCCCCTCGCGCGCTTCTCCGGACCCTGCGCCGGGGAGGGGGCGGTGGGAAACCGCGGCCGCTCTTTCCCCGCCTCGCCTCCGCCCGCAGGGATCCGCCTGGACCCGCAGACCCGGCGAGATTGGGACCGGAGTGGGGTCGTGGGCGCGCCCGGACACTTGGTATGCTTAGAAAAACCGGGAGCCTGGGGCCCCTCTCCTGACCCCGTCCCACCCCCTGAAGACGCCCATATGGCTTTCTCTTTCACCTGAACGAATGGGCACTTCCCTCTGTACCTTGAGTTTGCTTCAGGCACACTTTGATTTGTTTATTTGACAAACCATTTGAATGCTTACTCTGGTGCCGAGCACCGGTTTAGTCCTTTATTATTCATCGAGTTTTTCTTTGGGTTAGTTTGGTTTTCCGGAAAGCCTGTTGAGACATCTCAAGCTTGTGTGTAAGCAAGGATGTCCATAAAGGGCCTCTCTCTGCGGATGCTTGCTTGCACACAGTGACTGATAAACGTTTCAGAACACGGTCAATAGACCGCCTCCAAACGCAAACTCACAGGCTTCACAGCTTTATCGTATTTTCCTCAAAGGTCTCCTTCCCACTCTCTGCCTGTCCCCCAATCCTTCCTCTGGGTCTCTGGGTCTTCTCCAGACCAGAAACCTCAGGCGGCTCAAAGAGGCAAAATGCTAGGGCTGGGAGCAGGAGACCGCCAGTGGTTGGGGTTGGTACCCCCGACGCGATGGGTAGCTCGACTCACCGTAAAAACAAGACCTGACCCATCAAAGAGCATGGAAGTCTCTCCAGCTCCTGGGCTTCCCTGAGCTTTCTCTGGAGACACCCAAGATGCCTGAAAACTGGCCCCGACTCAGCTTTCCAGCCTCGTCTTCCACCCTAGCGCAGGAAGATACTTCGCATTCCCAAATGCTCCTGTCTGGCTTTCTGTCTGATTGATCTTCCTAAATTTTCCACCTGGAAAATTGCACCTATCTTTCCAAACATCCCCGATGTAATCTCTTCCATGGAAGCTTGTCTGACGGCCCCTTCCTCCAGCCCCGCCCTCTGCAGAGGTGGGCCCTTCCTCCTCAGACCTCTTAAACACCGGACGCTCCAAAGGAGCAGCACCCATTCATTCGCAGAAGTGCCGCTGCAGGTTGCGAGGGAACAGAGGAGGAGCCAGCCCACAAAGGGTAGCTAGGCTTCCTGACCCGGGCTCTGAGACTCCCCAGCCGGTGAAGGGCGCCTGGGTCAGAAGCCATGTCCACAGTCTTGTACTTGCCCTGGCACAAAATCCACATCACACAGCATGGTCACATCCCTGCCTATATATTCACATATTTGCTCAATTCGCACAATTATAACCAATCTCCTAGTTCCCCAGGTGTCTCCTCAGCCCAGCTCTGCCGGCACCGACGGGTTCAACAAACCCGCTCTCCACGTTCCCAGACCCTTCTGCCTGAAGAACTTCCATTAGCAAGCCTGGCAGTGAAGGTCCCCTAGCAACAAATATGCTCACCTTTCATTTGTTTCCCCGTGGTTTATAATAGTTCTAAGATATAGATTTCTATGTTGACAGCCATGGCGGAGCGGGGGTTGGTGGATCTTCTCGAACTTTAAAGATGTTGTTCTACTGTTTTCTGGCCTCCACTGTTTCTGATGAGAAGTCAGCCATTATTTACATTCTTGTTCCTTGTCTTTTCTCTCTGGTTTTGTTGTTTGTTTGTTTGTTTGTTTGTTTGAAAACCATTTACACTTATAGAGAAGTTGCAAAACACTAAAGACTTTTCTTTTGTCTTTCACGCAGTTTCCCCTAATGTTAACATCTTATATTACCAAGTCATAATTACCAGACACAGGAAATTAGCATCGATACAATACTATTAACTAATCCAGATACAATATTTGGATTTTGTCAATCTTCCTGCTAGTGTCCTTTTACCAGTCCAGGATCTAATCAAGGATTCCGTATTGCCCCCCCCCCCTTTTTTTTTTTGGCAAGTGATTATTTTTTATTTCAGGTTTTTATTTAAATTCTAGTTAGGTTTTTTTGTTTGTTTGGCTTTTACTTCAATTTTTTATTTAAATTCTAGTTAGTTAGCATATATGGTAAAATCGGTTTCAGGTGTAGAATTTAGTGGCTTATCAGAGGATCCCATACTGTGTTGTGATCATGTCTCCTTAATCTCCTTCAATCTGTGACACTTTCTCAGTCTATTTCTCTCCTCACCTTGACACTTTTGTGTCAATTTTTAGGCCAGTTATTTTGTAGTATGTCCCCCAGTTTGGGTTTGCCTGAGGTTTTCTCATGATTATATTGAGGCATTCTAGACTGAAAACCACAATAATGGTGCGCTTCTGGGCGGTACATGGTGACAGTATGTCTTATTACTTACAATGTTAACCTTGGTCACGTGGTTAAGGTGGTGTCTGCCAGACTTCTTCACCATCCAGTTACTATTTTTCTCTTTGTAATTAATAAATATTTTATGAGAGACACTTCAATTCTATACAAATATCCTGTTTTTCTTCATACTTTCACTAATGTTAACAATCTATTAATGGTTCTTGACTGAGATCAGTTACATGGTTAAGAGTGATTTCTACCTGCCTTTTTTTCTTCTGCCACTACTAATTGGTGTTCCACAATGAGGAAGAGCTGCTCCTTCCCTCCCATTTTAAAATTTCAATAATTTATTTCTATCAGTATGAACTCATAGATACTTACTTTTTTTTTTAATTTTATTTATTTATTTGAGAGAGAGAATGAGATAGAGAGAGCATGAAAGGGGGAGGGTCAGAGGGAGAAGCAGACTCCCTGCTGAGCAGGGAGCCCGATGTGGGACTCGATCCCAGGACTCCAGGATCATGACCTGAGCCGAAGGCAGTCGCTTAACCAACTGAGCCACCCAGGCGCCCCATAGATACTTACTTTATTCCACGAGTTATAATGTAATGCTACCATTTTTCTGTTGCTCAGACTGTCTCAGGTTTGTCTCTACCTGCTTTTGAGTTTTCTCTTTATCTTTGTTTGTTTGTTTTTTTACCAACTTGACTGTAAGGTAAAGAGGCGTTGTTCTCTTGGTATTTACCCTGCTTGGGGTTGGTGAGTGTCTTGAATATAGAAGTGACCTATTTTTCACCAAGTATAGGAAATTTCAAGTCATTATTCCTTCCAATATTTTTTCTGCCCATTCTCTCTCTCCTTACCTTCTGAAACTCCAATTACACATATTTTAGATATTATCTAAATACTTATAATAATTATATAAGTTATAAGTATTATATAAGTATATATCATCTATATAGTGTATTACATAAGCTATTATAAGTACTTAGATATTATCCCACAGACTACTGAGGTACTATTTTTTTAAAGATTTTATTTATTTATTTGAGAGAGAGAGAGAGAGAGAGCGCGTACGAGTCGGGGGAGGGGCAGAGGGAGAGGGCGAAGCAGACTCCCTGCCGATCTCGGAGCCTGTCGCAGGGCTCAATCCCAGGAGCCCAAGATCATGACCTGAGCACAACTCAGACTCTTAACCGACTGAGCCACCCAGGTGCCCCATTTTTTAATCCTTTTTTTTTTTGTTTTTGTTTTTCAGATTAGTCTATTGATCTCTCTTTAAGTCTCAAATGAATAATCTACAATTCTTTATTTTGCAGCCCCTACTATGCTGCTAAGCCTATCCAGGGAATTTTTCAGATGTTGTATTTTTTTAAGTTCTAGAATTTCCCTTCACTTCTCTTTTATAGTTTCAGTTTCTCTGCTGAGATTCCCCATAACTTCAATTACTGTGTGAAAATTTTCCTTTAGGTCCTCAAGCATATTTACAACCATGGTTTTAAAATGCCTGTCTGCTCGTTCTGACCTATCTCAGGGACTGTTTATCTTGATTGCTTTTTTTAAAATCCTGGGTCCCAATTTCCTCCTTCGGCACATGTATAGTAATATTAGACTGCATATTACACATTGTAGACTATTTATTTTAGAGTTTATGTTGTCTTCCCTCGGAGAGTGTTGAGTGTTGTTCTGTTAGGCACTTAAATTACTGGCAGATGATCTCGATCTAGCCCATCTTGGTTTTATTCCTTTTCGGGATTAGTATGTAGAACATGGTCCTTTAAAAAAAAAAAAGATTTTTATTTATTTATTTGAGAAGGAGGGGGAGAGGGGAGGGTAGAGGGAGAGGGAGAAACAGGCTCCCCACTGAGCAGAGAGCCCAACACGGGGCTCGATCCCAGGACCCGGGGATCATGACCTGAACCCAAGGCAGACGCTTAACCGACTGAGCCACCCAGGCACCCCTAGAACATGCTCCTTGCTCCTAAGGTGTGTGAACTTCCTGGATCATCTAAGTAGCCAACTTGTTCAGTGAAGTCTCTGCACTTCGACTGAACTGAAACTCCAACATCTCTAAGCCACGTGCAACTTCTAGTGTTTTCTGTTTGGCTCCCAGCTGCTCTCTGCTAAGGCTTGTGGAGTCTCACCATGTGCCTGTGCAGCTTGTCCCTCATCCAAAGACCCTGGGGAGCCCCCATACAGACTTCTGGGGGCACCTCTCTGGTCAGTTCCTTCCACTCTTAACAGCCTTCCCCACAAATTACAGGACCCTCAGCAGCCTTCAACTTGATGTTGTGCTCTTGAGCTCCGTGAGATCACCAAACACTTCCTAGACTCCACTTCCTTGCAATGCAATCCAGAAAGCCCCCCCCAAGCAGAAATCTGGGCAGATGTAAGATGTATTTCGTCTACATTTATTGTTTACTGTGGGAGAGCAAATCCCGTACCACTTGGTCATCGTCAGAAGCAGAAGTTCTGGGATTATGAAGTGCTTTATCCTCATCTCTTCCACCACAACTGAACGATGAGCTCCTTGAAAGCAGGGACTGTAGCTAATTATCTCTACATTCCCCTGTAGGCCCTCAGTAAATAAAAGAATCTCTTCTACTTTTTTTTTTTACTTGCCTAGCAAGTAATTTTAACTATTAATTAATTTCTACTAATTTCATAACTAATTTTTACAAAATATCAATCAAACAAAGATGATGGACACTGAGTGTCCATTCTGTGATTTTCCCAAGTGCCATACCCCCCAGCTTATAGAGGGGAGGGGTATTCAATGCATGACATGTAGATCTTCCCCAAGACCCATTTAAGAGGCACAAATCATGTTATCTGGCCCCTTGCCTGACCATGGCCAGGCTGACACCAAAATAGGGATCCTTTCCCCATGCTCTCATCCGTTATCTGCCCCCCCCCCCCCGGGGAAGCCCCCCCCCTATTCAATTCCTTATTGTCATCACGGTACATTGGAGGAACCAGGTTTGTGACCATTTCCTGGACCTCTTGCCTTAAGAGACATGCTTCATTCCCCTTTGTACTACGGGTCAGAAGGCCTTTGGATTTAGGCCCTTGACCCACCTCTTACTAGTTACATGATCTTGAAGAAGTCCAAATCCTCTCTGTACTCATTTCCCGTATCTGTAAAAAATAACTATCCCGCCCTTTGTCTCACCGCCAATCCCACTCTACCCCCTCCCAACATACACATGGTTATGAGGTTCTACGAGACCATGGTATGAAAGCCCTTTGGAATCTGAAAAGCACAGAGGAATATATAATTATTATTATTACTATTTGTAGAGAGACTGTAGATCCCTCAATGCAAATACATTCTTCTAGTTCAGGAGACTAAGTGTGGAGTAGCATATTGGCTCAGGATCTTCTCCTCCTACACATTTGGCAGAGGATATTCTGTCTATTGAGAAAGAGATGACCCAGCTGCTGTTCCTTTGACTTGAAGGAAAATGGGCTTTTCAGAGTCCACAGTGTCTAAATATGGTATAGCTTGGAATTTCTGGGCTCTGGGGAGCTATCTGAGAAAGCACTCCTAGATTTTATCAAGGTAGTCAGGGAGGAGCTCAGCCTTGGCATTTTATATTCATTGACCAGCTGGGCCTGAGATAATCCATTTCTGTCTTGAAGTGCATCCTCACGTGAGCCAGAACTATCTCTACTGAGAAAAAAAAAAAAAAGTGAGAGCCCCAGGAATTTCCGTCCCAGCTCGGTGTACAAGGTGCCACCTTGGCCAAGCCTGGACTCTAGCTCCATGCCCACAGAGGGCATCACCTAACTGCTTACATCCCATCTCAAACCAGTCCAGGTCCTTTCCACATCCACCCCTGAAGCCAGGGTAACGCCTTGTTCTGATAACAGAGCTGCTGCTTGGCTTCTGGCCCCAAATTCCTGTTTTGGTATCCTTCTAAATCCTCAGGCACCCTCGTTGGGGCTCTGCTCCAGTGAGTGCAAGCTTGTGGCTGGGCTCCAGACACATGTCTCAGCCGTCGCCATGTTCTCCTGACTCACCTTCCTGAGAGACAGAGAAATGTAAGGCTTGAGCTCACGATAGTCGGGTGGCCAGGATTTGAAGCCTGGCTCCACCATTCATTAGGAATGGTGGGCAAGTTACTTAACTTCACTAAGCCTCGCCTCCATTTCTCTATCTGTAAAATGGGGGTTGGATGGGAAAAAATTAATGTACTTAGCACAGTCACGGGCATGTAAGTAAGTATTCAATAAATGTGAGCTCGTTTTTCCACCTTAGGATCAACTCACTTCTGTTGGATTCCCAGTCAATCCCCAGATTCTGCCTACAAGTCAAGACACCCATGGCTTCTTTGTTGCTGCCTATCACTAGACCCCTGAGCAATGTTGGCCAAATTGAGGTGGGAGGGCAGTATAGGCTATGGGTGGGGTCCTTGCTGGTCAAACTGACCATCTTCTGCAGCTCCTGGGTCAGGTTCCCTGCCCCTATTCTAATCCATGGCAGACCTTTGGCAGATATATAATGTATGGTATATAACATATATACCCTCCTCTTTTATATACCTCCTTCTTTACAAGATTGATCATCTCCCTTAATCCTCATAATAACTCCTTTTACAGAGGCAGAAACTAAGGCTTGGAGGGGTAAAGAGGCAATTATTATTATTATTATTATTATTATTATTATTGTTATTTAGCTGCCATTTATTTTGTGGTTATTATAGGCAAAATACTATGCTAAGAATTTTTCGTACTTTAGTCAGCACAAGATAGGCATGGAAAACCTGATTTTACCAGTGAAAAAATGGAGGCTCGGAGAGTGGGAGGAATTAGCTCAAAAGCACCCAGGTAGTTAAGTGGCAAAGCTGGATTGAAAAACAGGTTGAGGGGCGCCTGGGTGGCTCAGCCATTAAGCGTCTGCCTTTGGCTCAGGTCATGATCCCAGGGCCCTGGGATCGAGCCCCGCATTGGGCTCCCTGCTCCGCGGGAGGCCTGCTTCTCCCTCTCCCCCTCCCCCTGCTTGTGTTCCTGCTCTCGCTATCTCTCTGTCAAATAGATAAATAAAATATTTTTTAAAAAAAAGAAAAACAGGTTGAGCTTATTCTACAACCCATTGTCTCCCTTCCTATAAGTGTGGGTATAGGATGGCAGACACCCCCAAATGTTTCCAGTGGGCATTGCTATATTAATGGGAGAAATTCCTATTGGAATAAAACATTCTCAAATTGCCCATGTCTGAAATAAAATTGGGAAGTCCACAAAGAAAAAGTTATCCGTAGGGGCCCTGCGGTCCAGATCAAGTTCAGGAAGTCTCTGCAAGGGAATTATGGCCCAAGAAGGCACACAAAGCCTTCCCCCCACCCCAAGAAAAAGCCTTTTCCCTACCCTCCCAGCCCCTAGAGCTGTTTTATTTCCAGGCCCTGACCACTTCCTGTCTTGACTATTATAAGAAGTTCTTAGCCATGCCCAGCTGACTTCTGAGATATGGCAGCCACACCGGAAAAACCTGGGCACTAGACCAAGGTCTGGGCCAAACAGAGGGCCCCTGGGATTCAGTTTTTCCCTGAAAGGATGACAAAGAGTGGGATGACTGTGAGCTGGGAGTGTGATCAGCAGTATGGCTCACTTGCCCGTGGCTCTAGCTGTTTCCAGCTCAGTAAGACCTGCAGTCCTCAGCCGTGGCCTGGAAGCCAGGAGGCCTAAGGAAGGTGGAGAAGGGGAGAGCCCATGCCTCCTTCACTGACACAAGGACCCCTGGCAGGAGAGCTCTGTGACCTCTCTGGCCTCCCCTCCCCCCACCCACCTCCCCATGCCTCTTGCTCCATTTTCCTCCCCTCAGGGGCTCACACCTGTGACCACCCCAAGGGCTGCATTTCCCCATCCCTAGCTAGTTTCTCCCAACCGCCATTCACCTGTCCCCCTGATCCTGTTTCTTTCTTTGGTGCGTCCCTGGGAAATCTGCACCCTCCCCTCGATCCTCTAAATGTTCGGAAGATTTTGTATGTGGTAAAACCTTCACCTGGGACCATCCTACTGAATGAATGCCCTGTGTTTCTGGAGCTTTCCTTTGCCCAGATCACAAAATGAGATGTGTTTTCTATTGCCTCTGAGTTCTTCAGTGGGCAATCCACTGAATAAACTGAGATGATGGAGTGCTGACAACTCTGTAGCTTACATTTATTGAGGGCTTCTTATGTGACAGCCCCTGCACTAAATGCTACATACATCTGAACTTGTAAAATCCTCAGAGAACCCCTTAATGAAATGGGTATTATTTTTAATCCCCATTTTTCAGTTGAGGACACTGAGGTACAGAAAGAGACAGTCACTTGCCAAGGTCACTCACTGATAAGTCCTCAGCTCCAAAAGCTGCCATTCTAACTTCAGTGCCCAAACGTTACATTAACAAGCTATCCCCAGGACCCTTCAATGCCTACCCCCCCCAAAAAAGGTGATTGATAATGGACGCTTGGGACACTCTGGCAGGGGACCATGGGTGCCCTTTGAGGCAAGGGGACAGAACTCTCAAAGTCCCTCAGAAACTAACTGTAGCATGGCAGAAAATGGGAGAGGAGCACATGATGAAATTGCCAAAGGTACATGAACTAAGCTACACAGGTCATGAGACATAAGTCCTAGCCCTATTTATCTGTGGCAATTTTTAATTGTATTTTTTTAATCAAGGTAGGGAAAAAAGCAAATAAAAAATGCTAGAGGGATTATGTATCAAGATGACTCCTAACAAGTCCAAATCTGCAGAAAAAAGGAAATTTAGTAACCTATCCACCGAAGCAGCAAATCATATCACATAAGTGACTCCCTGCCTCCCCCATCTCCCCTGGAATACTCTCCTCGTGTTCCATCTCTCCCCCAGCAACCCTCAGGACTCAACCAGATGCCCCAGATGCCACAAAGGAAGGACCAGAGGGACAGGGCCACCAGGGAGGTGTCCCCTCATTCCACTTTCCCAGCTGGAGCCTCGAGTGGCATGCCCCATTTCCCCTGAGGTCCGCTCCCTGGGATCAGTCTCTGGTCACTTCTGTACTCCAAATTACCTCGGTATTTTGGATTTTGTTGCATGTTGGTTGGGTGGTTGGTTGGTTGGTTGGTTGGTTGGTATTAACTGGCTGGCTGAAAAAATAAATAAAAATTTTTAAAAATAAAAACACGGCTGGCAGGTTTGTATATATGCCATGGGGTGAGGGACTCAGGGGTGGGGAGGAGGGCTCCAAGGAAGGCAGGGGTGCTATAGCTGGAAACTCAACCCAGGCTCAAGCAGCAAATGGATGTGGGTCCGATTCCTGAAGCTTCTGCAGGCTCACTTAAGTGCCCTTGTGAGACTTAGTCTCTGCCAGCCTCAGTTTCCTCGTTTGTAGAGTGGGGATAATCACACCTGCCCCAGGAAGAGTGCTGGAAAGAGTAAATGAGCATTGCATGAAAGCACAAAAGAGCATTAGCACAGGATAGGTGTGCAGCGAAGGCAGTTGCTATTATAATGAGCACTGTTTCTCCATTCGTTTGCCAGGTATTTCTATTCTTTTGGGGTTTCCCAAAAGAATAATAGTTTTTGAGTGCACTTGTGATGAGCACTGGGTGATGTACAAAAGGGAAGTGTTACATCACTACATTGGACACCTGAAACTAATATAACAATGTATTTTAACTGCTGGAATTAAAATTTTTAAAAAGAAGAGTACTTTCATTTTCCTTCTTTTGCTAGAGCAGTTCCCTCTGCCTAGAATACCCTTCTCCCCTGCAGAGCTAATAGTTAAGAGTCCTTAGTATGTGACAGATACTGTTTTAAGTGCTTTACGTGTATTCATTCATTAATTCATCTCCTAATAACCAAATGAGGTCAGTCCTACTATTATCTCCATTTTGTAGATTGGGAAATTGAGGCTCCTAGAGGTTGAGAAATTTGCTGGAGGTCACACAGCTCCTGAGACCCTGAGACAATATTCTAACCAGCGTTCTATTGCCTCCGTGTGAATCAAAATCACGCCCAGCCTCTACTCTTTCCACACCAGCTCGTCCTCATCCGAAGAGCCTTCTCTGATCTCCTAACCGGAAATCAGCCTGCGTCTCCCTTTCAAATTCACCCACTTCTTTGCTAGTATCTATCTTACAAGCCTCTGCCTTCTGCTTGATATTTTTGTATTTGTGCACAACACATGTCTTAGCTTATCTGTGAGTCTTGATATTTCTTTTCTTTTTTTTTTTAAGATTTTATTTATTTATTTGACAGAGACAGAGTGAGAGAAGGAATACAAGCAGGGGGAGTGGGAGAGGGAGAAGCAGGCTTCCCGCGGAGCAGGGAGCCCGATGCGGGGCTCTGATCCCAGGACCCTGGGATCATGACCCGAGCTGAAGGCAGACACTCAACAACTGAGCCACCCAGGCGCCCGAGTCTTGATATTTCTTGAGGGCAAGGACCAGATTCCATTCCATTCCATTTCTTTTTTTTTTTTTTTAAGATTTTATTTATTTGACAGAGAGAGAGAGAAAACACAAGCGGGGGGAGTGGGAAAGAGAAAAGCAGGCTTCCCGCTCAGCAGGGAGCCCGAGGCGGGGCTCCATCCCATGTCCCTGGGATCATGACCTGAGCTGAAGGCAGATGCTTAACCGACTGAGCCACCCAGGTGCCCCTACTCTATTTCATTTCATAAACCTCAAAGGCCTGGCAAAGTGCCTGCTGCCATTATAAGAAAGGAGATCCTGGCAAACCATCCCAAAGATGAAATTCTAAGTCAAATGGAAAGTTGCAGTACCAGCAATAAAATGCATTAAGTAAATGTTTGTGAAACTCTTCACATTCCAACTGGTAACCACGCTTTTAACACTGGATGTTTGACCCTGGCTTCTCCACAACATGTCAGGAACAGAGGAGCTGAGTGGAGAGCTGAGCATGGGTAGGGAAGGAATGGGAGAAGGGGTAGGGCCCAGGTGGTCATTGTTCTAATCTCCTTTGAAGCCTGAGGGCTGGGAGGCTGAGGGAGCCCTGAGACCTGCACAGCCAGAGGTGCTGTTTCTGGTCCTCAGGTGCTGGGACCAAAGTCTCCAGTGCCACAGAGAAAACTGAGACGTGGACAGCCCCAACCCCCTGTCCCTACACTGACTGTGGCCCTTGGTTGCCAGATACACCATGTAAGATTTATATAAATGCGGGGCGCCTGGGTGGCTCAGTCGTTAAGTATCGGCCTTCGGCTCAGGTCATGATCCCAGCGTCCTGGGATCGAGACCCCCCCACCCCGCATTGGGCTCTGCGGGGCTCCCTGCTCTGTGGGGAGTCTGCTTCTCCTTCTCCCACTTCCCCTGCTTGTGTTCCCTCTCTCGCTGTCTCTCACTGTCAAATAAAAATCTTTAAAAAAAAAAAAAGATTTATATAAATGCAAAATGACTAAGTTTTTGTAGAAAGTGCACACACTCTCTTGGAGATGACCAAATATTTATGAGTTGGGATTCACCTCCATTTGACAAGGGACTCTGTGATAAAAGAAGGGAGAAGTGACTGCAGAAATTCAATGAGCTCCAGCTGGGGGAGGGGGCGGGCACGCCCATGCAGATCCAGCTTAGTAGGAACATTTATTCAGCTAAAAGTGGGGCTGCAGAGGAAGTAAAAGATGGAATTGCCTCTCTAAACCTAAAATGACTCAGGGATGTCTGGGAGAGAGGCTGATATGAAGAGAGTCCTATGAGAAGGGGGCGAGCTATCTTAGAGGTCATGGCACCCGGGAAGGAACTGTGGCCACACCAGATGCAATGTCAAAACATTCAGGAGAAAGATAAACAGAATCCCACAGAAGCTCTGAAATAGTGGTCCTTAACCTTTTTTGGGTCTCTGAGCCCTTCAACAATGTGATGTAAAGTACAAATCTTCTTCTTGGAAAAAGAGCAAATGAATGTGCCCACAGGGGTCTTTATGGTTAAGAATCTCTGTTCCCTGGGCGCCTGGGTGGCTCAGTTGGTTAGGTGACTGCCTTCGGCTCAGGTCATGATCCTGGAGTCCCGGGATCGAGTCCCGCATCGGGCTCCCTGCTCGGCAGGGAGTCTGCTTCTCCCTCTGACCGTCCCCCCTCTCATGCTCTATCTCATTCTCTCTCTCAAATAAATAAATAAAATCTTTAAAAAAAAAAAAAAAAGAATCTCTGTTCCCTGGGGGTTCTAGAGGGGAGGGGGGGTGGGGGGATGAGTTAGCCCGGTGCTGGGTATTAAGGAGGGCACGTATTGAATGGAGCACTGGGTGTTATACGCAAACAATAAATCATGGAACACTACATCAAAAACTAATGATGTAATGTATGATATGTATGGTATGATTAACATACCATAATAAAATAAAATTTTTTAGAAATTTTTTAAAAAAAGAAAAATTGGATAAAAAAAAGAAAAAGAATCTCTGTTCCTATTGCCAGAGGAAGGGATGGTGTTCAAAAGCAAATTGCAAATAACTAACTAAGGAAACAAGTGGGGAAGGGGCTCCAAAGAGGCTGATAGAGCTGAGGAAAGGGAATTCTGTAGGGTTCTTATCCAGAAAGGTGGTAAGGGGGGCAGCCGAGGGCTGATTGTGAACATCAAATTGTGGCATGGGGTTGTGAGAACAAGGCCAAGAAGGTGGAAGTCTGAAAGGAAGTGAAATTTTTTAAATGTTAGAATTAATGAAAATAGGCTGTTTATGTTCCGAGCAAGAAGAACAGGAAGGGCACAGTCTTTTGTGCTGCCAATTTTGACCTCAGTTCCATCTTTCTGTCAAGAAGATTAATTTCCAGACTCTAAAGTGTGAAAGTACATTGCTAAGAGAGAATTGAGCCCCAGGTAGAACAAGTTAGGCAGCCACTGGTCACGTTAAATGGATTTAAGAATCTGGGCCTAGAATAAGCACCTGCTGGCAGGTGCTCAGCCGAGGAAAGAAGAAATGCCAACTTCTATCATGGGGAAGGTTCTTACATCTTTTCTGGGTTACTTTGGAAGACAAATCCAGGACCAGTCAATGGAAATCTCAGGAATGTAAGTATCAGACTCCTACTATGAAGAGTATCAGCTAGAGTTTATCTCAAATGGAGTGGGTTACTTTGGGAGGTAGTGAGTCCCATGTCATGGTAGAAATGCAAGTGAACAATGGGCAATCATTTTATTTTTATTTTTTTAGAGTGGGGTGGGGCAGAGGGAGAGAGAGAATCCTAAGTAGGCTCCAGGCCCAGTTGGACCCTGACTCGGGGCTCGATTTCACAACCCTGAGATCATGACCTGAGCCAAAATCAAGAGTCAGATGCTTAACCAACTGAGCCACCCAGGTGCCCCTGGGCAATCATTTTAGAAAGGTTTTATGAGGAGTTTGAACTAGAGATCCCTTCCAACCCTAAACATCTGTAATTCTGTGGTTCTACAAGATGAGGGAAGAAAAGAAAGTACTTTCCCAGCTTATCTTTACATTGTTTTAACGTCTCTTCTCTCTCTGAATTAGGTGCACGTTGCTCCAGAGTGTGGTCCCTGCTCACCCTCCATCCTCTCTTTCTCTTCCCTTCTCCTTGCCTCTCATCCCATTCTCTCCAGTTCTTTTTCTCACTCTCCTCTTATTCTTCTTTCTTTTTACTAAATCCTAAAAGACAGAGACTGTGGTTCTAGTTGGTGAAGAAAACACCTTGCACCTCTTGTCTGGAATCCTCTCTCTGGGTTCTTACCTATTTATAGCCCATCCAAGCTTGCCACACCTCTTCTATGAAACCCTCCCTGACTATTTCTCCCCTGAGCTCCTAGCACTCTGGTCCCAGGCCTCTCCCTTGATCCATAGACTTACACTGCCTGGTGTCCTTTTTCTAGTTTGTCTTTTGACATGGTGTACCTTTTTCACATGTAGTTTGTTTGTCCTCCAGTAGAGTGTAAACTCATGGAGTGGAAGACCATGGTGACTTTGTTCCTTTTTTTTTTTTTTAATCTCCCAAAGCACCTACTACTGTGCACTCGATAGTTTTTCTGAGTGAATGCTTTCTACCACCCAGGGTTCTAAAAGTGTATGCACAGTAGCAGTGAAAATAGAGCAAATGGACAAAAGCTGAAAAATAGCAAGAAATTTGTTGAGTTCTAGGTAATCAGTAGCAGAGAGCCAGAGGGGATTAAAGATGACCTAATTATCCTCCTCATTTTGCAACCTGTGGAGCTGAAAAAGCTGAGCACGATGTGACTTAGGAGCTGACTGAATGGGTCCAGAACAGTGTCCTCTCTTTGACCCCACATTGCAAAACTTTGTGGGGTTACTAAAGCAAGCTACCTAATAGTTGTGAGTCTTTGAAAGTGAATAAAACCTCCATTTTCCCGAAGGCACAGAGATGGACTGAGTGACTTCTGCAGGGTCCTTCCAGCCCAGGCTGGGAATCCCTCTCCGCCTGGGGTCCCGCTGTGCGATCTCACACCCGGGCGTCCTGCGGTGGCATGCCGCTGCAATTCTGCCATCTAGCGGTGTGAGGTGGATATTGCACCGCCAGCGATCGCGACCAACACATTCTACCTTAAAGCCCTAGCAACCAAAGAGGTTTTAGAGGATGCCAACCAAACACGGGATGGCACTATGCCCAGGGCTGCTCTCAGGTGATTACACTCCACTAGAAGTCTCTACGGTCTCCTCTAGCTCTGATATCTTCGGTTCCAATTTGGCAACAGTGTTAAGGAGACTAAACTGTGGCCATGGATAATTAGCACAGAGACCTCTGCCAGTGGAGAAAGCTGGCGGCAGAGGTGGGAGTCGGGGGCAGCCTGACTTGGGTCTTGAAGGGTGGGAATCATTTGGACAGAAAAAAGAGCACACATCAGGAGGAAGGAATGAGATGGATCAAGAGGTCGTGGGGGCTGGGAAGGAGAGGAGGAAGAAGCAGAGTAAGGGAGCTAACAGAGGGGAAAGAGGTCAGCCGGCTACAGTGAGTCCTAGCAGAGTAGGGCCAAATAAAGGAAGGCCTTAGAAATTAACAGAAAGGTTTGGGAATGACCTTTCAGGGAGGCTTTTAAGTCCTAATTGAGGAAGCAATTTGATAAAAATGGCATTCTAGGAATAAGATTATACCATGCTACAGCCTTCAACCGGAGAGGGGAAATTAAGAGTCAAGTTTGTTGTTGTTATTCCTTCTATGTCATGTTTTAAAATTTTTAAATGGGGATATTAACTCTTACCTCCTAGGCTGCTATGAGAAAATGTGATGTGAAGTGCTTAGCTCAGAGCCTGGCACATAGTAGGTGTTCACTAATTTGATAATGCTCGTTATTATCATCTCTCTGAAATTTGCCTTTGACATCAGCAGGTCCCGTTTCATAATCACCTTAGCCCTAGTGACTAGTCGCCTTACCTATTGTCTCTCCAAGGGGGGCAGGACAGGCTCCCCGCATGCTCAGGCATTCAGGAGGCACACACTGACCTTTAGATGGGAGGTAAGGAAGGGGCAGGGCGGGGAGAGTGTAAGCAGGAGCTTTCCCTACATCTCCTCCCTGTTTCCTGCCTTGGTTCATCCCCTTTCAATGAGGCTACTCATCCTCTCTGACCTGGGGCAGGAAGCTTCCTCTGCAGCACCTGTCCACAGGTCTTGGGGTGGTGAGGACGCTGAACCAGGATCTGTGCTTACTGTTCCAATCTCCAGGAGACAGGAAGCCTGGCCTGTGGGCACATTCAGTCATCTTTCTTCCACAAGACAGCTGTCCCATGTCCCAGCACTTGACATCACATCAGGAAGGTGCCATTGTTAGCTTCAGGCTGCAGCCCTCCTTCCATCTGCTCAGGATCTGGGATCCCCCTTCCTCTCTTCCCCCCAACCCTCATTTGACCTCTTGAGGTGCCACCCTCTTAGGTCGTCAGTCAGCCACCCCTCAGGGTGGTGGAAGGGACCTCAGTGGGCTCAGTCCTATTCCTATAGATTATAGTCTGCTAACGGATTGCATTGTGTCCCTCACCCCCAAATTCATTATGTTAAAGCTCCAGTGTGAAGGCATTTGGAGGTGGGACCTTTGATAATTATATTTTGGCAAAGTCATGATTGTGGATCCCTCATGATGGGATTAGCCTCTCTCTCTGTCTTTTTCTCCCCACTCTTTCTCCTATGAGGACACAGCAAGAAGACAGGAAGACAGTTCTCACCAGAATCCAATCATGCTGGTACCCTGATCTCAGACTTCCAGCCTCCAGAACGGTGAGAAATAAATGTCTAATGTTTAAGCCACCCTGTCTATGGTATTTTGTCATAGCAACCCGAAAAGACTAAGACATGGCCCGAGTCCTGGTTTGAAACACTGGAAGTTCATCCAGTCAAAGAAAAACTTGGTAATAGGTCACCTTTTACCCATACTTTTTCCCCGGAGGGGCAAGTACTGAGCCTGACTGACGTGGGCCCAGCAGCAGGGAGGCACGGGAGGGAAGGAGTTTCTTCTGTCTTCAGATGAACAGGCCCAACACCATAGAGGTTGTGCTGGTTCCTGAGGAGGCTCACCAAGTAGGAAATGCTTCCAGAACTATTCCTTCAGTAGAAGTGGGAGCTGAGCCAGAGAGGCCATCTTGGACCATGAGCGGAGGTCACACGCTGCAAGGCCATAAGATAAAAGGAGTCTGGGGTCCTGAGCACTTTGTGCAGAATGGCTGTCATGGGGACACCTGGGTGGCTCAGATGGTTAAGCGGCTGCCTTCAGCTCAGGTCATGATCCCAGGGTCCTGGGATTGAGCCCCACATCGGGCTCCCGGCTCAGCAGGGAACCTGCTTCTCCCTCTCCCTCTGCCTCTCCCCCTGCTCATGCTCTCATTCTCTGTATCTCTGTGTCTCAAATGAATAAATAAAAAATCTTAAAAAAAAAAAAAAAAAGAATGGCTGTCATAGGAGCCCTGGACTGCCAGCCTCTGAACCTCAATGGGAGGGAAAGATGCACTTTGGTTTCCTTTAAGCCACTGTCTTTTGGTCTTCGTAACTCACAGCCAAATAGAACGATATCTGATACTGGTTTCAGAAAAGGTTGACTGTTATCTGTCACATGATTACAACTATTTAATGTCCATCTTCCCACTGGATTGTAAGCTTCATGATGACAGGGACCATGGCTGTCTGGCGCAGTAAATCCCCAAGGCCCGAGCCAGGCCATACACACAGCGGGCACTCAGTAAGTGTCTGTTGAATGAGTTGGTAAACCCGGTTCATGACGTTCCTCTCCCCAGGCCCGAGCACCAGCCCTGGGTCTCACTTAAAGCCCGTCTCCTGAGGAAAATCTTCCCTGTCACACCTCATTTCCTCCTGGTTCCTCTTCATGCAGGTTCCTGGGAACTCATCCTTTGTGGAGTTACAAAGTTATGCTATTTGACAATCATTCTCTGCTTAGTCCTTGGATGCTTATGTCGCTGCTTAACTAGACCATAAGCTACTTGGGCAGGCAAAACACTCTCAGTTTTTTAATCACTGGGAGCCTTAACCCCAATTCCTCATAAATGCGTATAGTGGACAATAAACACTTCGTGAAGAAAGGGAGGGAGGGAGGAAAACCTAACAAGGCCCTGACACTGAGGAAGAATATTAGATTTCAAGTTGGGGAGGCTGATTTTCAAAAAGGAGAAATAAGTAAGGTCAAAAAAGAGCAGTCGGACTCCCAAGAGCTTAACTTGGGAAAAAATTTCAAAGGCAGTTTGGTGTGTTGAAAATGGGAAAAATATGGGATTCTGGGGTTCCTTTAGCTGTGATCTCGGATAAGTCACTTCACCTCTAACAATCCATTTCTTTATTTTGACAATCAGGTCTGGCTCGATCAGGGGTCTCCTGGTTGTGCTCCAAGAACACAAGTTAGAGACTCCAAGAAGCTGGAGTCCAGCCCACCGCCTCACCTAGAACTCCATTCTCTTTGGCTCCCCCGTAGGATTTAATTTGAGCAAAAGGCTTTGGAGCTAAAGCAGTTTAAAAACCACTCAAGGCAATGACCCCTCTCCACAACTACATTAAGATCTCTGGTTTTATGATTCAACCAGTTTATTCTCAAAGCTGGAGCCCTCTTCAAAGAAGAAAGGCTATACACAGGCCTTGGTCTCATCTTCCCAGCCAGACTGTAAATTCTGAGAAGGGTGAATTTGGGTTTGTGGTTCTCAGCCTCCCACGACAAGCTTCCCATCTGGGCTCATGGAATTTCAACAATGGGTAGATATATAGAAGTTCCACAAAGTTCTGTGGCTAGATGCTCCAAAGGGGCAGCAAAAGGGCTATGAGAAGGAGAATCTGATCCACTCTGTGGAGTTCTCAGGGATATAGGGACCCCCATATAGGGGTAACTGGGCCCCTGAGCTCCAACATAAGTGTTTCTGCTCATGGGTGTGTGTCTTCAACGTCACCACATTTCTGGGGCGCCTGGGTGGCTCAGTCAGTTAAGTGTCTGCCTTCGGCTCAGATCATGATCCCGGAGTCCTGGGATGGAGCCTGCTTTTCTCTCTGCCCTTCCTCCCTGTTCATGCTCTCTCTCTCTCTTTCTCAAATAAATAAGATCTTAAAAAACAAAAAACCGTCACCACATTTCTATCACCTTCTTCCCAATCCTGGTTTTCTCATCTCTTTCCTTTTCCCACTTGGCCCTCCCTGCTCCCCTGTCCTCCCAGGCTGAGGTCTGTGCTCCCTCTGACCCTGACACTTTCTAGAGCCCTGAGTTAGAGTCCTGGGTATGGACCCCGGGGGTTTGAGCAGCAAGTCAGTGAGATGTCCAGGACAAGCAGGGCTGAATCAGGCACCTGGGGCTTTGTACTCAGGGAAAGAGGCACCTAAAGGGGCCCACATCAAGAAACAAGGACCATAAACAGAATGTGGTATCTACCTACAGTGGAATACTACTCACGATTTAAGAACAAGAAGATTGTGACTCATGCTACAACACGGATGAACCTTGAGGACATTATACTAACTAAGTGAAATAAGCCAGACTGAAAAAGACAAATACTGTATGATTCCACTTATATGAGGTATCTTGAGGAGTCAAATTCATAAAGACAGAAAGCAGAATGTTGCCAGGGGCTGGGGAGTTAGTATTTAATGGATATACAGGTTCAGTTTTGTAAGATGAAAAGGTTCTGGAGATGGGTTGCACAACAATGTGAATATACTTAACCCTATAGACCTGTACCCTAAAAATGGCTAAGATGAAAATTTTATATGTATTTTGACACAATTTTTACAAAAAAAGAAGAAGAACCATTTGAGGGGTCCCTGGCAGCCCCAGTGCTCCTATACCCCCTTCCTGTTCACCACCTGGAGGTGACACAAGGTGGGGGAGTGAGCCTTGGAAGGAAACAAAACTCCGGATTACAGCTCCACCAACTGCAGCCCCCAACCCCCCGGAGCTCTCTGCTCAAGGGTCTGACCTTAATGTTTCCAGATCCCTGGGCTTCGGCCCTTGTCTCCGAGCTCCCAGATACTACTCTTTTCTCCGAGGAATATGCGTGAAACCTCATATCTCATACACACACACACACACACACACACACACACACACGGAATCAGAGAATCTGGCCCAGGCTTGCCAGAACCGTTTATTTACAGGGCGGGCTACTGGCCCGGGGTGTCCTCAGGGCTGTGATGCAGTGGCAGGTCCAGGACCCCAGCTCCCCAGCTCCAGCTCAGTCACTCTGGGCCTCTGGCTTAACTCGCCCCAGAAAGGTTATGGCCCAGGGCCAGGCACCTGAAAGAAAGTGCTAGATGTGTCCCAGCCCCTTATCACAAACCCCACACCCCAATTGGGATGGCCCTCCGCCAGGGGAGCCCAGGGAAGGGAGCAAATAGGAACAGAGTCAAGGGCACAGGCCTGGGCACTCTTCCACCCAAGGACCTGGCTTTTGCACATGCAGGAGCCCATATAGGAGGCCCCAGGCTGGAGGGAATGGTCTCGCCTTGAGAGACCCTAATAGAGAGGCTGTCAGGTGGGACTGATGAGGGTCAAGACAGGGTGCAAAGAGCAGGGAGAGCTCAAGGCCAGGCTGGAAGGGACCGAGGGCACGAGGCAGGAGCACAGAGAGTGTGCAGGGAATGGTGGGCAGGCCAGGCTGCTCTCCCATCATGAACCCCTCTGCTCTCCCACTACGGGGTCAGATTTGGGACAGAAAAGCTCTAGGGCATGTGGTGGTGTTTGGGAGCCCCTGGCAGACCCCAGAAGGGACCAGGAGGGAGGCTGCACTCACCCTGAGGGGTCTGCTTCACCCAGACATGATGTGTTTGACAAAGGCTGGGAAGGGAGAGAGAAATCAGTCACCGCACTTGGCCCCTCTCAGCCCGACTTCCAACCTTCCCACCACCCTTTCTCCAGACTCTGATTCTTTCTCTTATTTGGGGTTGTTGGGGAGAAGCTGGAAGAAGAGACCTAACCTCTGCTGTGTATTCTAAGCTGACATCTGGACATAGATGAAATGAGCTATGTTGTCTCTGCTAATCCCCACAACCTTAAGAATGGTGCCAGCATCACCCCATTGCTTGGATGAGAAAATTGAGGCTCAGAGAAGGTAAGTGACTTGATCTAGGTCACACAGCCAGTCTATCTCCAAAACCCATGCTCTTTCCATTATACTATGCTGTTCACTCCAAGGATGGAAAAGAACATCCACTGGGAGCTCACCAACACCCATCTAGCCTCTAATTCCTGGATCTGTTCTGTTCTGTAGACCCGCCCAGCCCAAACTGTGCCCGCTGTCCTGGGTGCCCGAGGAAGTGAGGCACGACCTGATACCTTCGTAATTGATGCACCCGTTGGCATCCTCTTGCCCAGCCAAAAGCTGCTCCACCTCGGCCTCAGTCATCTTCTCTCCTGGGGTGGGGGCAGTAGGTTCTGAATTACACATGGCAAAGGAGGGACAGGCCAAACCCAAGCACCCCCTCGAGTCTCAAGGCCCAAGGCTCCCCAGATCTGGGAAGTGGACATCCAAGCTTTGGAGGGGGAGACAAGGGTCTTAGGTCTTTCCTACTCCCCAAGGCCTCTCCCTCTGCCCTACAGCCAGCACTGGGGGAGCAGACCAGGGCCCCCATGATTGAGGCAATGACAAGGATGGGATCCCTGGGTCCCACATCTCAGGCTTCAGCCCTGCTCTGCCGACCTGCTCTCCCTCCTCCCAAGCCCAGCTTGGGGGAAGGTTGTTCCTGCAGAGCCTGGAGAGACAGGGCCTGAATCAGGATGTGATCCTTGGGATGCAGGGACCCCAGTCTACCCCCTACGTACGCCACCTGGGCCCTTCCCACCACTCCCTTCCTCCCCCTTGGGCACCACCAGCCTGCATACCCAGGGTGGCGAGGACATGGCGAAGCTCAGCACCCATGACTGTGCCATTACTCTCCTTGTCGAAAACACGCAGCCCTTCCACAAAGTCCTCATAGGTGCCCTGCTCCTTGTTGCGGGAGATGTGCTGCAGGATGGGCAGGAACGTCTCGAAGTCCAGCATCTTCGCATTCATCTCTTTAGGTGGGAAGGAGAGAGAATGTGATGTGAGTAGAGGCTCAAGGGGAGCGGCGGGTCCGTAGGGGGCCTCGCCCCCGCTCTGCCAGGCCAGGACCAGGGCGGAAGGGAAGAGCCACTATGACTCCACCCAGACCTCTAAACTCCAGGTGGCCAGCTAGGTGGGGGGAAGGGGGGCCCAAGGGTGGTCGTGGCAGGATTCGAGGGGCCCGAAGGGTCACAGAACAAGGCCTCACAGTCACAGCTTAGACTTTTGACATGTGACAGACACGTCACGGAGGTAAACCAATAGGATGGCCAAAAGGGAATTTTGCATCATTCCTCCTTTGGGCCTCATCCCTAGACCACATTGCCTGGGGCAACTCTGAATCAATAATTTTTATAAATTTGCAATTCTTTTGTGACGAGCCAGCCCACTTCTCCCACATTATGGTGTGTTAAAAGCTTTAATTTTTAAATCCCACAGATGTTGGCAATTCTTTCTTCTATAACAACACAGGAACTTCCCAAAATGGAAGCGCCCAGACATCTTTTACCTCTGAGAAGCCCTGCTGGTCCTCTGGCCCTTTCCTGCCCACATCCTTCACCCCACACTGGTATCTTCACCAGCAAGAGGAGGAGGGGAAGGGGCCAGAACCAAGGAAAGGGGAGGGGAACAATATGGCCCAGGAAGCCTCTAGAGAAGGCCTGCCTGGCTGCTGCCTGTCCCCACCTAGTGCCGACACCTCTCTGAAGGACGTGTGTTAGGGCAGCAGTTAACTCTACTACCAGACATGACAGATGACAGTCACAAACGGGACACACTGTCTTACACCACTTTTGAAACTCATTCACCAAAACCTGCTGAATGCAAATGAGTGACAGGGCATCATTACGGAGCTCATATTGAGTCCGCTTTAACTTGAACAAATAATTTGCAGTCTTCAGTGCTCTCACCATCATTAGAAACAAAGTCTTCGTGACATTTCAGTGCCACAACTAAGATACTGGGCGTGGGGGTGCGGGCAGGTGGTTAGTGGTCAGATCCCCACCTCACTTCCCTGCACCCTGGGGTGTCAGGAAGACACTGAAGCAACAGAAGGTCGTTCCTGCTCCCCAAGAGCTTCGACTTCACAGGGAAAACAAGAGCAAGCCCTGGCCACATTCTTCAAGAATCAACTGTCGGAGACTTCCAGATAAATTCTAGCAAGGGGAGAAGGGTAACCTGGGGAAGGGGTCTGGTCTTGAAGGGCTATCGCGGGAGAAGAGAAAGAGCCCCAGGGGCCTCGGGGCAGACACCAGGAGGTTGAGCCACAGGCCCACGCTGACCTTCAGGCTTGGGTTTGCCCAGGACGCGCAGCACCTCGGCGTTGGTGGGGTTCTGGCCCAGTGCCCGCAGCACGTCCCCACACTGCCCATAGGTGATCTTCATCTCTCCAGTCGGCGTCCGGTCAAACAACGAGAAAGCCTCTTTGAACTCTGCAGAGAGAAGACCCGACTGCAGCCTCCCTGGGGCCAAGCGAAGACTGGCCGGGGGGCCATCAGCCTCCACCCAGGCTGAGAGCAGGTCAATGTGGCTGATAAACCATTTCAGTATTTGCCCTCGGCCATCATTCCAGCCCCTCCCTGGAAGCCCACCCACACCCTCTTCTGACAACCAAAGGGACATCCTGGAGCCTCCGTGACCTGCTCCAGCACTGGGCCTGGGATCCCTTCTATCGGTTATTGTTGTGTCATCTGAATATCTCCCCTGCGGCGCTGCTCCGGTCCATGCTCCCCTGCCCTGCTGCAGGGGAGGGGCCTGACTGTCAAAATGGCAGGGAAGTGAAAATAGCATGGCTCAGAGGTCAGGATTCCCAGCTTCTCATCTTGGCTCTGCCGAGTAGCCCAGAACGAGCCCAGCTGGGACTCCTGGGCAAACCCTGGGAATCAAGCTCCACCCTCCCCTCCCTTCCCAGTTAACTGTGAGTGTCAGAGGAGGTGGTGGTGTGTGGAGGCACTCTGCAAAGTGATAAGACCTGCTCAGAAGTCAGCTCACATTCCGGCCTGTTCCAGGCCAGACAAGCTGACGTGGTAGACAGTCGGACCACACCAGCTCTCCCACTGACCTACCACTGGCCTTGAGCAGACTACTCACTTTGGTGGGCCCTCCTTTTTGTTTGTTTTTTTTTAGCTCTAAGTGGGGATATAATGTCCACCAGAGTGAGTTGCTGGGGGGATTATCAGACGTGCCAAGCATGCTGTCTAGCACATGGTAAGGGAATCAACAAAGGGTGGTTACCATTGTTTCCCTAGTTCTGGAGCCAGCTCAGAGCTCTAGGGACTAGACTCCCTGAAGGTACCAGGGCAGGTGTCCAAGGAGCAAGGTCAAATTAAGGCACTCCTGGGCCCTTTGCAAAGAACCTTAATTCCTCATTAATTTGGATTCAACCAGTTCATTACTGGGGATAATTTGGACTGGGAATAGCAAAGAAATGGTTTACTAAACAGATTAACAATATAAACTAAGGAATGTATGAACCACTTAGGAAAAAAGCTGCTTTTAATCCTCACCAAGTACTCTAGAAACACTTATTCCTTAAAGGCTGCCTACGGATTATTTACAAACCATCTACATATTAAAGCAATTCTGCAAGATGTTTATTTGCAAGTCTTTACTAGGCTTTGTAAGAATTTAAAAGGTACAAAACAACATGTCTTTCAATTACTGAATAATTAAGTTCAAATTCCATTTCCATTGCTTACTAGCTGTGTGATGTTGGGCAAGTAAATATTTAACCTCTATAAACCTCTTCTCCTCTAGAAATGGCACCTACCTCATAGGGTTCTTAAATTACATTCAAATCAGATACAATAATGCATGTTAAAAATCTTAACAAAATGTCCTGCACAAAGTAAATGCTCAAACAATGCTGCTAGTCTTATCTTACTGCATTTAATCTTAATTTTACCACTTAACTATGTGATTCTGGCCAGGTCACTTAACCTCACTGACCTTCATTTCCTCTTTTGTCTAAAGGAAATAACCACTACCTCACAGTTTTGTTAGAAGGATTTAATATTTTTTTTAACTTTTAAAGCAATTAGCGTGGCTTCTGGCACAAATTCAGTGCTCAATAAATATGTTAGTTGAATCTGAACTCAGACTTTTTTTATAAAATGATTTTATTTATTTAACACAGAGAGAGAGCATACACATGGGGGAGGGGCAGGGGGAGAAGCAGGCTCCCTGCTGAGCAGGGAGCCTGATGCAGGGGCTCAATCTCAGGACCTTGGGACCATGATCCCAGCTGAAGGCAGACACCTACCTGACTGAGCCACCCAGGCAGGCGCCCCTTAACTCGGACTTTTTGATCTAGTTCATTCAGAAGAGTGAGGTCAGATGTAATAAAAGAAGAAGGCTTCTCATAAAAGAATATAATGATCCTTAACAGGAGGGTGGAACATGAGGGGGAAAGTAGAAGAACTATGACCTATGATTTGATCACTTACAATGGACCGAGCTCTGAGCTAATAATTTGTCTTAATCTTTCAAAAACCTTATGCTATAATTATCCTCATTTATACACCAATGCACATGTGACTTCTGGTCAACTATCCAGGACACCAAGAAAACAGTGAGGAGGAAGGAGGAGAAGGGAAGGACCTATTGTACCTGCTAACGCCCCAGCCTGCTGCAAAGCCTGGTATACGCATAAACCCCAAACACTCAAGTTTAGGGCTGCTACTAGGTAGAAGAAAAAGCCAGTGTGATCTTGGGGTGCATGAAAGGTGATGTTCATGGGCCCAGAAGAAACCTTTTCTCAATAGTCTATAGCAGTCAGGGCCTTGCTAGAGCTATGAGCAAAGGTGGTAATCACTTCCTCTAAGAATATGGAAATCTGGGTGCCTGGGTGGCTGAGTTGGTTGAGCGTCCAATCTTGATTTCCATTCAGGTCATGATCTCAGTGTCATGAGATCAAGCCCTGCCTCCCAGCTCCACGCTCAGCGGGGAGTCTGCTTCTCTCCTTCTCCCTCTCCTTCTTCCCCCCTCCCCCGCCTCGCGTGTTCTCTCTTTCTCAAATAAATAAATAAATCTTAAAAAAAAAAAAAAAAAGAATATGGAGCTCTGGAGAGGGACCAGTAAGTAAGTCAAGAGTTAGAAGCTAGTTTCTACAAGGAAAAAAAAAGGCATTAAAATAAAATGGGGCCATATCACCCAGAGAATATAAAACAAAGACAGGATTTGATAACTATCTTCAAATAGAGGCTATCTAAAGGATGCTGAATAGAGTCATGGAATTCTGAATTGAAAAGAACCATATATTCTTACTTTGCAGATAAGAAAATTAAGGTTCAAAAAAGTGACTTGCCCAAAGTCTCATGGCCAGTAGTGGCAGAATTAGGGCCAATACTAAAATCTCCTGATTCCAAATAATATTCTTTCTAGCATAACACAAGAAAAACATCTTCAAAGAGCAAATGAAGAGACAGCAGAAGTAAAATTCAAACAGAAACAATTCCAATCCAAAAAAGGGACAACATCTTCAAAGTCAGAGGGATGATAGACTGAAATGAGTTAGACCACAGCCCTGAAAATCCTCATGGAGAAAAGAGGCAACCAGCTGTCCCAGTTGGCTTTGACCATGATTCCCATTTGGGAAATGAAAAATCTTTAGCATTAGTTGACTCTCTACTCTTCATGGGTACCACCATGCTTGTATCTACACACAAGTATCTATTTAACTAAAATGCATTTTAATTAACTTTAAGGGGTGCCTGGGTGGCTCAGTTGGTTAAGCGACTGCCTTCAACTCAGGTCATGATCCTGGAGTCCCAGGATGGAGTCCCGCGTCGGGCTCTCTGCTCAGCGGGGAGTCTGCTTCTCCCTCTGACCCTCCCCCCTCATGTGCTCTCTCTCTCTCTCAATCTCCCTCTCAAATAAATAAATAAATAAAATCTTTAAAAAAATAAAATAACTTTAAGTATCTTACAGCACAGCAAAATATTGACTGAAAGTGAATGTCCACGGGGTATTGCAAAAACAGAGTCGGATTCAATTCACTAGTTTCAAAATGCATCTGCTAGTTCTCATGCCATATTTGTGGGTAAACTGGCATCACTTTTTGGGAAGACAATTTCACAATAACTATTACAGTTTAAAATGTATGTATCCTTTGACCCACTCCTAGGAAGCTCCCCTGGGGAAAGCATGCTGCCGATAGGTCCCAACAGGAAACAAACTAAAGGTCTATCACTATTAGCCTGATTCAATTAAAAGGTACATCCATGTATAAGAATCTATGTAATCCTTTAAAAAAATGAAGTAAAACTGTTAACTATAAAAAGATACCAAGGTATACTGGGGTGCCTGGGTGGCTCAGTTGGTGGCTCAAAGCCAATCTGCCTTTGGCTCAGGTCATGATCCCGGAGTCCCGGAATCGAGTCCCGTATCGGGCTCCCTGCGTAGTGGGGAATCTGCTTCTCCCTCTGCCCCTCAACCCACTTGTGCTCTCTCTCTCTCAAATAAATAAAACTTTTAAAAATAAATAAATAAAAGATACCAAGGTATATTAATTTATTATATTTATTATATTATATTATATCTTTTAAAAAACTGGTTATCTTTTGAAGAGGGATCAACATGACAAGAAAGCAAGAGGAAAATATTTTTATTTTTTATTTACTTTTAAGTAGAATATGAGTTTTTGTTTTTGTTTTACTGTGTGCAGGTATTGGTTGACCTTTTTTTTTTTTAAGATTTTATTTATTTATTTGACAGAGAGAGAGAGACAGGAAGAGAGGGAACACAAGCATGAGGAGTGGGAGAGGGAGAAGCCGGCTTCCCGCTGAGCAGGGAGCCCAATGTGGGGCTTGATCCCAGAACCCTGGGATCATGACCTGACTCTAAGGCAGACCCTTAACGACTGAGCCCCCAGGCACTCCATACTTTTTTTTTTTAAATATAGTATGTGCTGGGCGCCTAGGTGGCTCAGTAGGTTAAGCATCTGCCTTCGGCCCATATCATGATCCCAGGGATCAAGCCCCAGATTGAGCCCCACATCGGGCTCCCTGCTCAGCAGGGAGCCTGCTTCTCCCTCTCCCCCTGCTTATGCTCTCTCTCTCAAATGAATAAATAAAATCTTTAAAAAAAAAAGATAAGGCTAAATGAAAGCAATTATTATTTAAAAATAAATAATAAAATTGCATACCTCTTAAAAAAAATAAAATAAAATATAGTATGTGCTTAGAATCAAGGGGTTGGAGGGAGCTTGGGTTGCTCAGTCATTAAGCGTCTGCCTTCGGCTCAGGTCATGATCACTGGGTCCTGGGATCGAGCCCTGCATCGGGCTCCCTGCTCCGTGGGAAGCCTGCTTCTCCCTCTCCCACTCCCCCTGCTTGTGTTCCTGCTCTCGCTGTGTCTCTCTCTGTCAAATAAATAAATAAAATCTCTAAAAAAAAAAAAAAAGAATCAAGGGGTTGGATCAGATGACCTTTCAAGGTCCCTTCTAACTCTAAACTTCTAACTCTAACTAAAACTTAATGATTTTATGTCCTAGAGGCATTTGGTGGGGAAAACAGAGGGATAAGTTGCAATGGCAATGAGCCCCAGCTATAAAGCAGATAGAACATGACGAAACATTCTATTCTCAAAACCCCAGACTCCTACAGGAGAGGGGCAACAATCAGGTTGGAGGGTAGGAGATCTGGAGGCTTGTCTTGAGAGCTGCACTTAATAGCACTTTATATAACATTGAGAAAACAAATTGTCTTCATCAAAGATGGAGAACGGTTGGTGATGGGGATCACAGGTGGACTAGGCACCCCCAAGTCACCACTAGCCCTGCCACCATTAGCAGGCGAGCATCTCGGCAGGCTACAGGATGAGCGGGGAGGATGCCAGTGACCTAAGGAGGGCTTTCCAATAACAGGAACAGAAATGAGGGTTCTAAATATCTTGAATAGTAGGTTTTGCAGGTAGAGGGGAAAAAAGACATTTTTGCTGTGCATCTATTATGTTCCAGGCAGTCTGGCAGAACAGTTGAGAATTCAGGTCTGCAATCAGAGCGCCTGAGTTTGAGTCCTGGCTCTACTACCAGCTGGCTGTGTGCGACTGGGCAAACTACTGAACCTGTCTGTGTCTCAATTTTTCACAGTAAAATGGGGGTGATAATAGTCCCTACCTCCTGAGGGTATGGTGAGAACTGAGTTAATCCACATAAAGTGCTTAAGTCATCACATATCCTAGGTGAAAATGAGCAAATACAGGTGAGCAATGATGATGATTAAGGTGCTTACTAGGACCCTGGTGATAGCAACTACTCTTCTCCATCCTCCTCCTCCAGGGAGGATGTGCTGGGGGAGGGGCAGCTGTCAGTACTCACCTTCGATCTGGTCGGCAGTGAAGTCTATCTGTGGGGAAGGAAACACAAGAATGAGGGCTGAGACTGCCAAAGGCTCCCAGAGGGAAGCAGAGTGGCTTCCACCACAGTCGGGGACAGGGGGAGGACCTCCTGCAGGCCACCAGTGGGGGGAGGAGACAAAGGGCACCCCAGTCTCCTGACAAATGAACTACAATGAGCTATCAAATAGTGCAGCCACCAGAGCCCCCTCAATACCAGGTGTGAAGTGATGGCTCAGAATGAGAGGGAAAGAGAGAAAGAAAAATACTCTAGAGAACTCTAGAACCTATGGCGACCCCCTATGGTGATTTCTTCGGGTCAAATATAAATTGCTCAACCTAGCTGGCCATAAACTGCCCTCACTTCCAACCTGACTCCACAGTCCACCCACAGTCAGACTTCCTCTCCCTTTGGGCGTCCACCACTCTTCACCCTCCGCCCCCCTTTCCTCCTTGATGCTGACTCTCCATTCACCTCCTTCAATCCCACCTTCTCTTCCCTCGCCCCATCCCACCCCCCACCCCCCAGCACATGTCCCTCTTGGTCATCAGGACAGCAAGCCTAGCTTGGGTGAGCCCTCGATGTTTCCCAGCTATCCCACGGCCCTGCCTCTAGATGTGCCCAGGCCTCCCGAAGCCAGGATTCCCCCTGGGCCAGGATTTTTGTTACCGCTCACAGAGATGCCTGGCACGGAGCAGACACTCAAAAAATATTTGTTGAGTGAAGGCATAAATTTTGGATTCGCCCCCACAATGCATAATAATTTAATGCTGAGTACAGAAGAGGCAGGTGGGAGGCTCTGAAAATGAATGACAATGAACAAGCATGAGTCATTATTGTAATTTGGGATTTTGTGTGTTACTTCATCATCCTTGATCTGCCACCATGCTCCCCACCTGATCTCCTCTTCACCAGGGGTGGTAACCACCCCCGGCGCATCTTTTTCACGGAGCACCATTCCTAGTCCTAACTCTGCAGCTTGTGCTGTGCCCCGCAGGTGAACCTCTGTTAATGAGGACCTCTGGGGGTGGCTGGAATGAGCTAGGAGAGCGGAGGAGGGGTTACACCGGGTGGGGAAGGAAACTAGCTGTGACCGGGACCGGGCTTTGCCGCAGGTGGGGTTGGTCAGGAAGGTAAAGATAACCCTGAAATAGGGTAAAGGATGCTTTGCACAAACTCTCTGAGGGTAAGGTGCAGTTGCCCCAGGAGTAAATGTGTAAGAGAAATGAGTATAAAAACATAAAATCAGAATCTGTGGTCATAATCACACATACTGGGTTAAGTTTACTTTTGTTTTGTCTTTTTGAGCAGAGTTTTCAAAGCAAAGGAACCAGATAAGTACAATAATAGGGAAATCATATCCTTCCAATCATGAAGGACACCTACTTTTTTTTTTTTTTTCCACTTTAAAGCAATTTCAACAACCCTCAGGATTGGAAGATCCAGGTGTGGGAAAGAGGACTGCATCAAAAACTAAGGATTTACTATATGTTGGCTAACTGAACATAATAAAAAATTAATAAAAATAAATGAATTAAAAAAAAAAAGAGGACTGCAACCAGGGGAGAGAAAGCGGGGGAGGTGGGTGGATGGAGGGAAGTGATGGGTCAAAGAGAAGGCTCTGATCTGATACCACTAGGCAGCTGTCACCCGGACACCAGGGACCAGGCTACCCCCCAGGAGGAGCGCATTGTTGGAATGAAGCAGAAATAAAAGCATCCTGATGGGGCGGGAGAGAGTCAGCTTTTCTTGTGAGGCTCTGCCAGTAGCGGGAGTAACGAATGACCCAGGTACTTTGAAGGTCTTGACACGATCGCCTCCACGTGTACCGTAACAAAGCCCAGGGACATGCAACTGCCTCCGTCTCTTGGCCAAGCCGATTATGCTTGACCCCTGACCCTTGCAGGGATTACCATAGATCAACCCCAGGGTCCTCGGCACAACGGCAGGGTCTCCTGGGGCTGTAGGTGCGGGGGGAGGAATCCTGAGAGGGCTAGGGAGGATCATCCAAATTGGAGCCCGGAGGTTCAGTTTCCCTACCTTCTTGTCACAGAACCTGGTCCTGAGCTCCTATTTTGATCTGATTCTTCACCACCTCCAGCCCTGCCCTTGTGGCTATTCCCAGGGGCCCACCACTCCCAACCTGTTATTAATAGCTCTTCATACCAGTAGCACTTGACCTCTTAGGTTCTGGTGCCAAGACTTAGAACTGCTTCACTCTCCAGAGGCCTCTGACCCCTCCTTCCCAGCCCCTCCCAGTTCCATTCCTTCAGCAGCTGGGCCAGATAGCTGGGAGGCCTGAAGTGACTGAGTCAGCAGGCAGGGCTGGTGGACCAGCTGCAGGGAGAATAACCTTCCAGTGTGAGGGGAGCAGGGCGGACAGGGAGGAACCAGGCCCCACTCCCTCACCAGGTTAGAGGGAAGGTCTCAGCCTGGGATGGGCCTGTCCACTGCATACCCCAGACAGGGGCCCAGGCTGAGGCCACAGAAGGAGGGAACCACTTTGGTAGGGGAGAAGAGAGGGAAACAGCCTCCTCTCACCTTACCTAGAGCCCCTCTGCCCCCAACACGTGCCCACTGAAAGGGTCTTTGAGAACAAAGCCTATTCCAGACCCCCAGCTCCCTCACTGCTTACATCACTTACTCCAAGTTGCACTGGTTGGTTATCATGTGTCTTTTCTCCAGAAAGATATCATACTACCTCTGAGGAAAGGGTCAGTCTCCTTCTCTTCACTATGATGGCTCCCACAGTGCCTTAAAATTTAAGGCTGAATGGTTCATTGGTTGTATCTCCCTGCCATTCCCGACTCTGCTGGGTAAATTTGGGATGACAGAGCAGGGTTTCCTCAGAGCAGAAACCTGTTCCTGAGGGGAAAGGCCTACAAGTCCAAATACCCCTCAGCAGCCCCCACACCAGCTCCACCACCCCAGGCGCCAGGATGTGGGGCATGGACCACCACAGCCTTCAGCCCATCCAGCCTCCAGAAAATAGGTCTCTAAGGTCCAGGACAGACAGGATCCTGAATGTCATCCCCACCTCCACCCCAGTGGCTAAGCCTCACTCACCTTTACGCTCTTGGGGTCAAAGGCAGGTTCCTTGGGGGGCTCAGAAGCTGAGGCCGGGGCAGGGGCTGGGGCAGCCTTGGCCGCTTCCTTCTTAGGCTCAGGCTTCTTGGGAGGCATGTTGTCTTGTTGGGATCTCCGGCGGAGATGGAAGCTAGGAAGGAATCAAGAGATGTGGCGCCTGGGAGATGAGACAGGAGACTGGGCCGCCTCCCTCCCCTTTTATCCTGGGCAGGAGCCCCCACAGAGGGGCTGGGTGAGAGCAAGAGCAACTGCTCTGACTATAAAAGGAAGAAACACCAGCAGGGTACAGATGACAACTGTGTATTGTCACCAGGTTTGGGGCGACGAGCCTCCCCTCCCTCCACACCTCACACTCCTCCTGGCCTCCACCTCTGGGACAGGCTGACCCCTTCCTGCCAATGGGTGGAAACCCAGAGGGGCCAGGAAAACAGACCCTCTCAAAAATGCCAGAGTCCAGCCAGAGAGATGAGCTGACTAGAGCAGTTGATAACCCTCACACAAAGCCCAGGGGAGGGTAAGGCTTTTTTTAGCCCCTCCCGAGCAGAGACAGCCCACTGCACATTCCTTTTAAGCCTGACTCCTTTAAGCTGAGAGCCACTCTGGGGCCTCAGCTCTGCCCTGAGGCTCAGCTCTCGGGCCTGGAGCCCTGAAGCAACAGCTGGTCCAGCCAACCCACACTGTCCCCACCCCCTCCCAATTCACAGGGTGAAGCCCTCCATCCTCCAGAGCGGGCATCCCAGGAACTCCACAGACCTCAAATCCCTGGGTTTACCCCCACCACCAGCAACCTCAATCGTTCATTCAACAAGTCCTGAGTGCTGAACTTGTGCCTGGGGGGCTGGGGTGAGAGGCAGGGAGGTGTGGCTAAGAGTCAGTGTGATTGGAGGTCAGAAAACTTGGGTCCCGTTGTCACCATACCTCTAACTCACTCTGTGCCCCAGGACTGTGTGTGTGTGTATACGTGTGTGTGTGTGTGTGTACGTGTAATGCTTACTGTGTACCAGGCACTGTTAAGCACCATCATATAAAATCTCATTACGCCTTCACCACAATCCTATAAAGTAGCTATCATTATTACTCCCATTTTACACTTGGGGAGATTGAAACTAAAAGTGGTCAGGTAACAAGGTCACTCAGCTAATTAGCTATGAGCTGGATCAGAACCCAGGTGTGTCTGATTCTAAAGTTTATGCTCAAATCATTGAGATCATAATCCCATTGATGAGGGGGGCAGTGCATACATAATATGTTTGTGTGTTCATCCGAAAGGTCAGGCCGAATACACACTAATGTGTTAGGAAGAAACACCCCTGGGACCTGGGGGCGGGGAGGAAGGGGGGACGACGGCAATTCATAATTTTGTACTTTTTTCACTTCCTGTATTAATGGAAATTTTTAATAACGAGCATATACTGTTTTTGTAAAAACCGTTGAAAGTCTATAAAATGTTCAGAAAACAACAAAAAAGCTTACCCACTGCACAGAATTGCTTTGAGCTGAACTTTAAGGCTCTCCAGTTCGAAGGATAAAAGTCCATGCTGAGAGAAGCCGAAGTCACTCTGCCTCTCTAGGCCCTCCCTATGAAGGGACCCTTCCTATGAGCCTCCTCCCTATGAAACAAGATCGCTACACTACATACACCTGTGCGCGATTCCAGGTGCCCGGGGCCCACATCCGCTCCTTCCCCAGGCTCCATTTCCCAGATCTATCCGAGCCAAAAGGGCCCTTAGAGTTGGTCTCATCCTACCTGCTTTCGTAGGCAAGGAACCTAATGCCCAGAGGGACTTTTAAGCGGCCTGGAGACATTCAGCCATTCATAGGCAGAGCTGAGCCAGCTAATTCTGGCTCCCGAGCGTTGTGTGGAGATCTGCCCCCCGCCCTGCAGCTCCTACAGCCTCGGTGGGCTCTCACCACTGGTACGCAGAGAGGCCTTCAAAGGAAACTGAGGCAGGAAAAGGAGCCAGGGCTTGCCCAAGGGGATACTAGAGAGAGTAAGACCCAAACCCAGGCCAGTACTGGTCCTGGCTGGGACAGAAGCTGTTGGCCCTTTCACCTCACCCCACCCCTCTTCTGCCTCACCTTCTCTCTTCCTTCTGATTTCATGTCACCTGCTTCCAGGGGCCTCTGTTTGCACCTTTCCATTTGCCCTATCTTTCCCTTCCCTGACTTCCTCATTCCCCAGGGGTTGGGAGCTCAGGTTGCTGGTGGTGAGGAAGAAGGAAAAAGGAAGCCCAGCCTCTTTCTTCCTGTCCTCCCACTGCCTCCCCTTCCCGGACTAGGTGTGCTGCAGGGGTTTGCAAAGATACACAAACCGGGGTTTGGTGGAAAGCTGCAAGCCGGAAGCTGGAAGATCCAGACACTAGTCGTGACCTCGAGAGCCACTCCCCCTCTCTGGGCCTCAGCTTGCTTATCTCTAAAATGAGAGATCATCAGGAGCTTTCAAACAGTGTTCAACAAACACCCAAGGCTCCCTTAACTTGTTTCCGACTGCAAGGGACGTGGAGAGGCCAGGTTGGGAGCTCCCCCTGCCATTTCAGTCAGCACCACACCTGTGTTTTTCTACACCGGGGTCCCACGATCATTGTCTAAGAAATGATTCCATGGTTTAAGAGTCTAAAAATAACCACTGAATGAGATGCTCTCGCATTTCCCCTTCCAGTTAAGAAACAAGTTATTTTAACTATTCTAGTAAGAAGTTTGATCCTCAAAAGTCAGGAGTTTCCTTTCACTTATCTTTCTCTTTTTTTCCTTTTTCCTTCTTTCTTTGTTTTAATTCTCAGGAGGAGCAAAATATCCAGTCCTCTTGGAAACAGAGCTCTGAGGTTAGAGAGCTGGCTGAGCATCCGCAGACATGAAAGGGTGTGGGCCTTAGATACATGAGCATAGGGCCGAATCCTGGATTTGCCATTTCCTAATCTCGGGCCCAGTACCCTAACGACCTTCAACAGTAAACATTTCCTTCTCGAGTTGTTGTGAGATCTGTATGAAACGACGTAAGCAGAGCACCACAAACCATCCCTGGCACATTAGAAATACTTACAGCTGTTAATTTAATTTGCTTTCCTAGATGAAGTGAGATGTGTGTTGGGGTTTCTCCTGAACTCCAGGAGAGGGGGCTTCCTGGGGAAGGGACAGGTAAGGTGGCAGCAGCTCCTGGGATTGGGAGGTGTGGGTTTAGGAATGAGGAAGAGGTGGAGAGGAATGGCGGAAGGGGGGAGGGCAGCCACTGGGTACCCACAATGTGACATATTTGTGGCTCTGGAAGCATGTAGCAGGTCCCTGGGGCTGGGCAGCCTGCCTGTCAGCCACACTCACACAAGGAGCCAGCCTGCCTGAAACCTTAGGCCACAAGCACCCCAGTGGGGGAGGAGACACTCCTCAAATCAGTTTCTGATTCTCTTTAAGCAACACCAGCTAAAAGAGTGTCTGGCACTTTAGAAGCAACTAGAGGGGAGTGTGGTTTTCCAGAAAGAGCCATGCCTCAAGAGTCAAGATACCCGCCCCTGGCCTTGCTATTACCACGACTCTCGATGCTCACAGCCCAGAAAAGCCCAGTAACTGGAGCCAGAGGTTTCACTTTCGCAGCCCTCATTCTGCCTCATGGTCACTGACTTTTACCTTCTTGTCCCTCTAGAGTATCCGGTGCCGGGTCTATGACGTTGTCTTCCCGCTCCAACATACGCTGACCAAGCGGAGCAAAGGAAAAAAAGAGAGAAGGACGGAAGAAGCAGAGTGTGAAGAGGCAAGTAGAGTAGTGGGTACTGGAAGCTTAACCAGCACCTCTGAGGCCTCTAATGGTTCCTGAGCCAGAGTGGCTCCAGCCCACTCAGATGCTCCCACTGGAAGGACTTCAAACTCAGTAGATGGAAAACATAGGACAGAATTTCACACCAACCCATTTACAGCCCATGTCAAATCCGGGGATAGACGCATAAGAGAACTGACATCAGCCCTCATCTGGGCTGGGCTTACGCATGCTCGCTCGCTCTTCTCCCTTCCCCTCTAACCATGCACACCCTGTGTCCTATCCTGAAAGAGATCCATCAGAGTCTCCTGCCTGGGATCAAATGCTGCTGACAGCAGGCCTGGCTCTTAATGCCTTGTCCTTGTCACCCTCCCTCCTCTCTTCTGGCCAGTGCCTCATAAGCTAGACATCATGGGGCAACGCCCTGGCCAACACAGATCTGTCCCCATAGAGGGCACTGGGTAAATTGGGCTCTGCCGCAAGGCAGGGGGTAAGAGGGCCCACTCAGGAGCCAGACTGCCCAGGTTAGAGTCCTGACTCAATGGGTTAGGCAAGCTAGTTAACTTTTTTTTTTAAGATTTATTTATTTTAGAGAGAGAAAGCTTGCGGGGGGGGGGGGGGGTAGAGGGAAAGAATCTCGAGCAGACAACTACCCGCTGAGCTCAGAGCCTCGCTCTCACGACCCTGAGACCATGACCTGAGATGAAATCAAGAGTCAGACACCTAAACGACTGAGCCACCCAGGTGCCCCTCAAGTGAACTTCTTTATGTCTCAGTTTTCTTATCTGTGAAATGGGGCTGCTAATATAACCTCATAGATTGGTCACGAGGATTATGTGATTTGGAGGAGAGAGAGAGTAGGGGCCAGGAGTGCAGCAAAGAGGCTGCTAGAGAGTCGAGGCAACTCTAATTTCCATTATTCTTGGATCCTGGCTGGTTGGGATAGGGGATTGTTGAGAATTCTCAAGAATTCTTTCTTGAGACATTTGATGGTGCAAAAAGGTGTTGACTTACTATGGGTGACATGCCTAGGACAGTGTCTAGGACAGAGCAAGTCATCAAAATAGCTGAGCCTGGGTCCTGATTGAAATCGTGTGCCTGCTGCCTCCTCTCCCAAGATCAATAGTGGAAGAATTATACAGAGAAAATACCAAGAAATGAAGAGAACTTTGAGAAACCCCTTGGATGAAGGGGAGCCCTGTTTTGAACTGGTGTGTGTGTGTGTGTCTCTGTGTGTGTGTGTGTGTGTGTGTTAGAAGGGTGGCTTTGGTTTGGGGAGAGATGTCACCAGGCAAGGCTGGGGAATGACCAAAAAAAAAGGAGCTCTGGGGTTCCAATCTCTCTTTTCCTCCACTACTGCCTTCGAATATACAGCATTGCCCCATCACCTGTGTGACTCAAACCTGTGATCCAGGTGCTGGTTAGGGTAACATCAGGGCACTGAAGATGCACGGTGCTTGTGAAGAGCTAGTAAAAAAAAAAAACAGGGGGCAACTGAACTTTGGATAGTTGTGTTCTCCCTCCTTCCCTAAACACTCAGGGCGGGTGAATTACAATCTAAAAAAATCTCCCCCTACCAAGGCTGCTCCTCCGTGGAGCGGAGAGGGGGGGGGGACTGTTCTCAGTACTAGGGCTCATTCACCTCCAACGCTTACCCCCTGAGCTCAGTGGCACTGGCATGCTCTATTGGACAAGCAACCTATGTGCCCTTAGGCAAAATAACAAGACAGATGAGGAGCACAACTAATCCGAAAGGATACAGCCCAGATGGTACCTTAAGTAGAAATATGACAACAGACAGGCCAAGATTTTAAAAGGAGCTTAGTAAACATGCTAAAAGAGATAAAAGGAAATAGTACTGATATGATACAGAACAAAAAGACATAAAAAAGAACCAAACAGAAATATCAGATATATAAAGTATAGTTGAAATAGGAAAAAAAGGGGCGCCTGGGTGGCTCAGTCGGTTAAGTGACTGCCTTTGGCTCAGGTCATGATCCCAGGGTCCTGGGATGGAGCCCCGCATCAGGCTTCCTGCTCGGTGGGAAGCCTGCTTCTCCCTGTCCCGCTCCCCCTGCTTGTGTTCCCTCTCTCGCTGTCTCTCTCTCTGTGTCAATTAATTAAATAAATAAAATCTTTAAAAAAAAAAAAACTTTGATAAAACAAGCAACATGTTAGGTATAAAAAATTAATCATTAAAATAGAACACACAATAGATTTGAAAAGTAGCACGATGGACACAGCTGGGAAACATGGTAGGGTATTGAAAGGCAAAAGAAAGAATATCTTCCAGAAGAAAAAAAAGAAAAGCAAAGAAATAGAAGAGCTAAGAAATAGGGGGGATAGAAGTAGAAGGGCTTTGTGGTTTAGAAGGGTAATCAAGCTGAGTATACATGTGAAAGAAATCTCACTCAAGTTCAGAAGAGACATGAATAGAGAGGTTCTTTGCTGCAGCATGACTTGTGGTGGCCCGAAGGGGAAGCAATGTGGGTCTCCATTACTAAGACAGGGCCATGAGAGAGTACAGACCAGTTAGAAGCAAAAGATTAGATGTGTATCCAGAAGAATATAGCAATGAGTAAGAAGCTGAATAAGATATAAACCACAATTACATTTCTATAAATTTAAAATATCTGCATATAATCTCACTGATATCATACTGCATACGAATGAGCTAAACCTGAAGCTCCAAGGAAAGAAAACGCTTATTTGCAACTTAGGTAGGTAGGTACAAGAATTTATGCTAACACTAAAGCCTGCCACAATGCAAATTAATATGCATTTCTCTAACATAAATATGCAGATTTTAATCAACAGCATTATATAAACTGGCTGCAAAAATGACAAGAAAAGTTTAAATGTTTTGTTGATATTAACAAATTTGGAGTTGCTTTTCAATTTATGCAATATCTCCTTGAATTTCATGTTAATAATACTGAGTTGACACAGCAGTTAGTGAATTTACTTGACTTGGACATACTTTTGATACTGATATAATTCTTTTAAAATAGAGGAAGCAATTTTGTCCTTTTGGATGCAACTATTAAAGGAAAATGATTTTTTTTGGTACTTGATTCAGTTACTGGAAAATTTTTAAGTATGCTTGGAAAACAGGTATGTGAATCTACTTTTTCAACTGTGAAATTATGAAATCTAAATACAGAGTAAGTATTTGTGATGAAAATTTAGCATCCAAATTGAGATATGCTGTAAGAAAAAACACACAATGGGTTTTGAAGACTTACTACAAAGAAAAGAATGTAATATATCAATAATTTTAATATTGTTTACATGTTGAAATAAAATTTTGGCTATACTGGGAGAATAGGATGTATTATTAAATTTTATTAAGTACATGCATACTAGAAGCATTACACATACCAACAAAAAAATACACATTAAAAATATTTGAGGGTTGCTTATGGTGAGTATTGTTTGGATGGGATGGGGCAACAAGATAAAAAGGAATAAGTAACTAATTAAACAAAAAGCTTTGTATGGATCAGTGATGAAGAAGGCTATATAACTCAAGGAGAATGATTAACCCAATCCCCTATAGCTAAGATTCCTTATGCCCAAAGAAGAAGGAAAAAAGCAATGAAAACCTGAAGTCTTAGTGACCCTGAAAATCCAGAGCACCAAAGGTAAAGGCAGAGAAGGAATGGAAGGGTCTAAAATCAAATTAAAATCAAAATTTTAAGGGCCATTGATAGCACTGGTCCTCTGAGCACTTTAAATCATCCCATCCACCTTCATTTCCTCAGCTGTTTAGCATAAGTGGAGAATGGTCCACGTTTGGCCCAATCACTCAACAGTCTGTCTAAATGGTTGAAGCTCATTCCTGTGCTGTGATCAAGGCAGTGCGGCCTAGTGATGGATCTGTGAGCTGAACCGTGGGAGGAAGACACTGGGCGGGCCCCAGCAACAGGTGGGTTGGATCCCGCCCGAGAATCTAAAGCAGAGGGCAGGACAGCTGGTGTCTAGCAAAGTGATTTATAGTTGAAAAGCAATGGAGAGCAAGTCAGAACCCTCACCAGTCATCCAAACTGCATTCCCCCAGACATCCTGTCAGCTGCAAGGGACTTTAGAGGCACAGACAGAAGGGGGTGACTTGCCCAAGGTCACACTATGAGTCATGGCAGGTCTGAGACTAGAACCCAGGACACTAAGGTGACAGTGGGAGCTGGTAGAGCCAATGGGATTCCCTCATGGAGAGTCCTGGCCCCCAAGAGGACAAGAAAACAAGAAAGCATCAGTGACAGCTGGCCCTGTCACCCACAGCATGGGTGGCTCTCAGTAAGGAAAAAGAGACTCAACACCTTAGCAAGCACTTTTTCTCAGCATTTTGGGACATGTTTTTAGCGCTAAAAATGAGACTCTTCTTGGTTTCCCTTTCCACCAACTTCTTCTTTTACTTCTCAAATTCTTACTTCCTCCCTCGCACCCCACCAGTGACTTCTCTGTGGCTAGACCTAGTGCTCTTGTCTCTGGGCCTTCTCTGCTGTACTTATCATACCAGAGTTCTGTCACTTACCCTGCTGTCCTGTATCTCCTTTAACCCGATTACTCTCATTCATCCATTCATCCATTCATCCATTCAACTAACACTTATTACACCTATAGTATGCACATGCTTTTACGAAAATGAGTAAGAGGCCATCCCTGCCCCCCAAGAAGCTTCCTGTCTGGTGTGGAGGATGCAGATAAATAAATAGCTTTAATGTAATGATAAATACTCTCACAAAGGTTTTATAAGGTATTACATAACCAAAATAGAATGCATTTAGTTCTACCTGGAAAATCTCTATTTTTTTTTTAAGATTTTATTTATTTATTTGAGAGCGAGAGCACGAGCAAGGGGGAGGGACAGAGGGTGAAGCAGACCTCCTGCTGAGCAGGGAGCCTGACTCAGGGCTCGCTCGATCCCAGGACACAGGGCTCAATCCCAGGACCCTGAGATCATAACCTGAGCTGAAGGCAGACACTTAACCAACTGAGCCACCCAGGCGCCCCTGGAAAATATCTCCAGCTCCAACTTTTTTCCTAAATTGTTCAAGCTTCACATTTTCAATTAACATTTGGACATTTCTCACCTGAGGCACTTCAAACTCAGTATATTTTGAACCTAGCTCATCACCTACCTCCCAAATGATACATTTACGACACACAAAACAAACTAATAGCAACAACAGGCTCTATTCGAGACAACTACAGTGTAGACTCAAGACTGGAACATCAAGTCTGTGTTTAATTCATTGCCATGCAATTTATTCAGAGAAAAATGAAAGTTTGCCTAGAACCTAAAAGGGAGAGAAACAGAGAATCTACTATTCAGTGAACATCGTCTCCAGATAATAGAAATATTTTTAATCTAGCAGCCAGGCATATATGTCCATTCTGAGGAAAAGGAGGTAATAGCCAGCCAGATCATTCGATTCACTCTTTTGGTCAGTCTGCACTCAGTAAGCAGCCTTCTAGTTGGAATCTGAATGTCCGAAAGAGAAGGAATTGGAGAAGAATATTTTTCACTGTAAATGAGTAACTTGGAACTATTTTCATTTTGCGTCTTTTTTCAGATTCAGCTGATGAGAGAGCAAGCTGAGGGCAAAACACAAGCTGACACCCCGAAATACCCCCCTCCCCCCAGGAAGGCCCCATAAGGTGGGATATACATATAACATTCCTCAGGCACTAGGAACTGCCTAAGAACAAAGGCAGGGGAAAAATAAATGGTCAACTGATAAAGATCACAGTCGTGTAGAACACGAAACCTCATTATAGTTTGTAACTGTCTTCATGATTTATAAGAAAAATACAATCTTAATAATAGTCAGACCTCCAGGAACCTATAGACTCTATTTCCTGGAGCCCTAGTATCACCTTCACCTCCATAGGATAGAAAACCCTATATGATCAGTCACTCCTCACAATCACAATGCAGCTGGTTCTGCCCATGGGTCCCGTCCCTGTGCTATAATAAAAACACCTTTGCACCGTAAATCGTCTCAAGAATTCTTTCTTGCCCACTGGGCTCAACAATCCCATATCCCAGCTAGCTAGGATCCAAGAATAATGGAAATTTAAGAGTTGCCTCAACTCCCTAGCAGCCTCTTTTGCTGCACTCCTGGCCCCTACTCTTGCTCTCCTCCAATTCACATAATCCTCAGCTGTTAGCATAATCTTTCTCAAATTCCATTCTCATGAAGTCACTCCCCAGCTCAATCACCACCAGCAGCTCCCCAGGTCTATTTTATCAACCTAAAGTCATCAGTTTGAAACCCAAAGCTTATCAACTGTCCCCTAAACTACCATTTCAACCAAGCTTATGCGGCCTTCACTCCAGGCAAGCTAATTTGCTTACAGTTTATCTTCTTCCCTGTGCTTTTGAAGTCTGCCTACCCCTCCCTGCCATAGGCCATGTAGCCCATCTCAGAGTGCACCTCAACCAGGATGCATTTCTGATTAGCCTCAACACTTCAGACTGCTTTGACTTGAAATCCCTTAGGGACTTATGCACAAAACCAGCATGTTCTCTGGGCCCAGAAAGGGAGGGTCAAAGAGCATCAAGTTATGACCAATAAGAGATAACACTGAGTGGTCATGTCTTTTAATCATCAGATACATTTATGATATTTTAATAACTTTATATTTGTGTAGGGCACTCTACTAGATAATGGGGACATCAAGGTGAGCCAAAGACCCTGCCTTTATGGAATTTATATTAAACAAATATAATTAAAATGACCTTACATACTATGAAGAAAAAGAACAAAGATTCTGTAAGAGAGAATCAGGGTGGAGCTAATAATTTTGGTTAGGTGGACAGGGAATATTCTGAGGACATAATATCAAGGCTGAGGCCTAAAGGATGAGTTGAATTTAGCTAAAGAGTAAGGGCAAAGTATTTCAGGAAGAAGAAGTAGTAAGTGTAAAGGCTTCCACTTTAATCAGTCAATATTTTTTAAGCATATACTAGATACGTAATGCTTTTCAAAGAACTATATGGAGAAATATAAGACAGCCTTCCCTTAGGGAGATAAGACATAAATCATCCTGATTATATTGGTCTGCTCAGGATGCTAGAACAAAATACTGCAGCCTGGGTGGATTAAACAACAGAAATGTGTTTTCTCACAGTTCTGGAGGCTAGACGTCCATGATCAAGGTGCTAGCAACTTTGGTTTCTGGTGAGAGCTTTCTTCCTGGCTTGTAGATGACCACTTTCTTGCTATATGTCTCATGTGACCTTCTCTCTACTCTCTCAGGTTTGTAGCACAGGCCCTGCAAATTAAACTGACAAAAGACAGATTAACAAAATTTTAAAAACAAGAGGTGGTTAGGACGTGGGGCATATATACCATCTTAGCAAACAGCAATAAATTTGTGGAGAAGTGACAAAATAGAGCGGAAAAGGTTTGGGCCTCTGGGGTGGTAAGTTGTGGAAAGGTAAATATATGGGGAAACTAATGGAAGATAAGGGTTATTTCAGTACGGTTTGCTTGTACAGACCCAAATCAGTGCCAACTCTTTGTCTCTAGTGATAATGGTTGTTTTCCTCCTCCTGGTACAGGAGAGGGGAGAGGAAGCACCTTCACAAAGGGAAATATATGTCCTGCTTTTAGGCAGATAGCGAGAAAGCAAAGAGCTCTTTCTGTGTTTGCTGCTTCCTAATTGCTTTCAGGTCAAAATAATCCTTATGGCAAAGTGACATATTCTAGTCCCCTTCGTGGGAATGTAGAGTGTAACAGGGAGATGAGACAAGGCTGAATAAGGAGGCAGAGACAAGACCTTGGAGGGCCTTATAAGAGAAGTTAGGGGCGCCTGGGTGGCTCAGTTGGTTAAGTGTCTGACTCTTGATTTTGGCTCTAGTCATGCTCTCAGGGTCGGGGGTAATTAAGCCTGGTGTTGGTGGGGCTCCACACTGGGCATGTAGCCTGCTTAAGACTCTTTGTCTCCTTCTCCCACTGCCCCTCCCCACTTGTGTGCTTACTCATGCTCTCTCTCAAATAGAAAAGAGAGAGAGAGAGAGAAAGAGAGAAGTGAACAGGTTTGAGCAATGTCCTGAGCGCAATGGGAAATCTCGAGTTGGGTGGGAAGGTTTAGGAGGGAGTCCTGACATGATCAGACTTGGTTCTGAGGATAGGTAAAGCTAGAGACAGGAAGAGACATGAAGGTACACCCAGGGTAAAATTAGTAGGGCTTCTGTCACTGGATGCTAGGGTCAAGGAGAGAGAGCGGTTCCAGGTTTGGGCAATGGAGAGGGTGGCAGTACCTTAAGTTGGGGTAGGAAATACTTCAAGTACAAGGACCAGGGATGTCGTTCTGAACAAGCACCTGTGAGATGTCCACTTGACAGCTGGCATTCGGGTCTGAAGTTCTAGGAAGCAGTCTGGCTAGAGATAGAGATTTTGGAACAATTTTGCTTTTTTTTTTCTTTCCTTGAGAGAGGGAGGTGGGGGAGGGTCAGAGGGCGAAGGAGAGAATCTTAAGCAGGCTTCAAGGCCAGTTCGGAGCCTGACTTGGGGCTCAATCTCACAACCCTGGGATCATGACCTGAGCCGAAATCAAGAGGCTTAATCGACTGAGCCACCCAGGTGCCCCTGGAACAATTTTAGATGAAAGTGGAGGCCAAGAGAATGGATGGGTTTGCAAAGGAAGGAAGCATAGGGTGAGGAGAAGGCCTAGAATGGTCCCTGAAGCATTCTAATATGGGGAAGTGGGGGGCAAAAGAAACTGATGAGAACAGAGCAGTAGGAAGAAAACCAGGAGACTGTGTGATCAGAGATGCCAAAGGAAGGGGATGATTTGGCCAAGAAGGAGGAGGAAACACAGGGGTAAAAGCCTCAAGGTCAGGTAATAGAAGAAGGATAAGACAGCAGCTTCAACAGGGACAAAAGAAGGGTACAGATAAGGGGGGCTGAAGGAATTCGGAAGAGTAAGCTTGCTGGGGGCTATGTTTTAGTGGGACCTGCATCTTGGCAATGATACCAAGCCTAGCTTCTTGAATAGTTCGCTAAAAGCCAAACTCCGAATCTGATTGAACATGAAACAAACCAAGAGGCAGGCTAAAGAGAAGAGATAATTTACCATGTTTGGAATAATGCTTATTGCAACCCAGATCTGCTCACCAGCTAAACATATGTGGATAATGGATGACAACAGGATGCTCCAGTGGTTGCTGGATGGCAAGTTTAAGTAGGTCAGTCAGGAACACAGAAGGAAGTAAAAATGCTTTAAAAGATCCCACCAAAGCTTAACTTCAAACAATGTGGCCTTGCTATGGATGAGCAGAAAAATCACAACAGATGTATTAGCCCAGTGAAGAACAGTTAGAAAAGAGATGCGTTTTGGGGCGGGGGGTGGGGGTGGGTGGAGGGTGTGCGTTAAGCAAATTCTAAGCTTCAGAGCCAGAACGCCAAGCGTCATGGTCTCTTTAAACGCTGACTCTAGATACACATTTTCACACACAAAAAATATCATCATTATATGCTGTGTTGTAAGTTCCTACATTCAAGTTTACAAGAATCTATTGCACAAGTACAAGACTTGGGTTGGCAGCATGTTGAGTGAAAAAGAGCTGTGTGTAAAAAAAAAAAGAGAGCTGTGTGTGTAAAATGACCACAAGCTTAGCATGAACAAACAATGTCATGTGACAGTTTAAAATGCAAATACAACTTTAGTCTAATAGAAGTCATCCAAGGGGCGCCTGGGTGGCTCAGTTGGTTAAGCAACTGCCTTCAGCTCAGGTCATGATCCTGGAGTCCCGGGATCGAGTACCGCATCAGGCTCCCTGCTCAACGAGGAGCCTGCTTCTCCCTCTGACCCTCCCCCCTCTCATGTACTCTCTCGCATTCTCGCTCTCTCAAATAAATAAATAAATCTTAAAAAAAAAAAAAAGAAGTCATCCAGATAATAAAAGCAATAGTCTCATCATTCTCTGCATTAATTAGAATAAACATGGAGTGTTGCGTTCAGTTCAAAGCATCAAATTTTAAGGGTGATATCTCTTACCCACCTCTTTCTTTCCATTACCACTACTAGATTCTCATCTCATATCTGGTAGATTGTTTCCAAAGATGGTCCAGCAATCAATCCCTCCAGGGCACAAGCCTTTTGCAGTGTCACTTTGCTACTCCTCCCATCTAGAGGTGGAGTCTATTTCTCCTACCCTTGAATCCAGGCGCGCCCTGTGTCTTTCTTTAATCACTGAGAAGGGATGGGGTTTGACTTACAGACCTAGGCCTTAGATTAGACAATTAACTTTCAAAAACTGTTTTCATCATCTACCAAAAAACAAAATTTTAATAGTTCACTGGTTCACACATTTTGGGGGGAGAGGGAATAGGAAGGAAATTTGAGAGAACCTATTAGACACATCAATTCATTTAATTCCTTTAGTCATCTTTTTCAGACTAAGGAAATAGAAGTTCAGAGATGTGATTTGCCTAAGGACCTAAAACTAGTTAGTGTCAGAGGTAAAATTCAAAATCAAGCCTCCGGATTTCCCAACACACCACAATGCCTTTCCTATCAGGAATAAAAATTTCTGCCAGCCTTCTGAGATTTTCCATGATCTGGTCACCTAAGTAATTATTTCCAGTTAATGCCTTAACTCTTACCAGACTGATCTCATTTCTGCTTCCCTTCACCTGCCAGTCTTCTAATTCTACCCATCATTCAGAGTCCAGTTTGTCTCCCTTTTTCCTTCCATGAAACTTTCCTCATCTTAATCCCAATTTATTTCCCTCTCCTCTTAATTTTGACCTCACTTATAGTAGGCACCACATAACGTAGCACTCTGTTACATTGTTTTTCCTTTAAAGAGACCGTAAACTCTTCAGTGTGGACAGCTCCGGTCCATACTAAATCTTTGAAGGGTGGCAGTCCTTCCAAATTTCCTATTTCCCTTTGAGCCATGATAGGTACTTCTGGAATGATGAATGAACTAAACTCAACAGACAAATACTTCTTGATTAAAGTCAGCCCCAAACTCTCGTGTTTTACCCTCTGCTTAATCTACCGCGCATCAACTGATCCGCAGAGATTGAGTGGCGAGCGGAGACGGTAGTCCGGCCACGTAAAGCTCCCCGCCCGCTTCGGCAAGCCACGCCCAGCCGGCCGGCCGCCGATTGGGCGTGGCCCAGCCTAAGGTGGCGTGCGTGATTGAAGGCCGATTGGGCGTGGCGTGCGTGAGTGAAGGCGTGGCCGAAAGGAGAAAACTACGTTCTGGATCGGACTCGGTAGTCTCCGGGAATCCTCGACAATTTTCGGCAACGGTCTCCTCCTTCGCCGATCGGCCTCGGGCGTTTCCGGCCTCCTTCGGGCTTTTCCGTCTGGCTCCCGCGCGGATCTCTCCACTTCGGGTATTTCCGTGTACCGCTCGGAGGTACTCGGTAATCGCTCGGCCTCCCCCATCCCCCGGTAACGGTCGCTGGTGAGTTTAAATGAGCCGGGGCTGGCCGGGCCGGAGCCGCTACGGGGGGGGCCTGAGGCACTGCAGAAAGTGGGCCTGAGCCTCAAGGATGACGGTGCTGCAGGAACCCGTCCAGGTAATGATAACCCCGCAGCGCTGAGGCTTGGCTCGCAGCCTCGGCCGGGAAGCCGCGTATGGCCACTCCGCGGCCTGGTGCGGCCTAGGCCTGGCTGCTTCTCCCGCCTCCCCTGCTGCCGGGTCCTGCCTGTCTTCTCGTCGGCTCGGAGGCCTTGCCCGCAGCCCGAGTCGTGTTACCTCAGGTCCTGCGTTGCTTCCACCCGTGTGAGCGCGGTTCGGCGATAATGCCAGCGTCCGGCCGGCCCCTCCTGTCAGTCCAGGGGCCTGGCCCCGGCTGGGGTGAGAGACGAGGGGCGGGCGGGCGGGCGGGCGGGGGGGGGGGGGGGGGGAAGGGGGGCGCCGAAAACTCGCCCCAGGTGCTCTCTCGCCCGGAGGATGGTTGGGAGGCACCTTTGATCAGAGCTTGGGCTACCTTCGTAATGGTGGGGCAGGTTGGCGGGGGGTGTTTGGTTTTGTTTTTGTGCTCTGGGAGGAGAAGGTGGAGGGACGATAGGATCGGTATTTTTAATCCCGATTTCTGTTTTGGTAACAGACTTCCTAGCCCACGTTGCTTTCCTCGCTCAGTGAATTCCACCCCCCACCCCCCCACACAATGATCTGGGAAGAGAAAACTCCAAGGCCCAGTGCTGAGGGGCAAGCACCTCTACGAGGGGAGGGGGTGGCAACGGCAAATCTGGGGGTTTTCCCTGTGACCTGTGATGAGGATCAGGAGTGTTATTGTGCATGTTGATAAGGCGTTCAGGAAATGAAAGACAGGGTTTTTACATCCATTTCACTGTCCTTACGACACCAGGGTATGCTTTGACGCACAGTGCTCTGTGGGCATGGGAGAAACCCTATTGGATTTGAAGTGTGATGCAGTGCCAAGTCATTTTCCCCCTGCCATCCCAAGAAACTGAATCTTTTGTCCCTTACTGATGGACCAGGTCTGGGAGACTCACCGTAGGATCTTTGCCTTGAATAGAAGGGTTGACCTCTACCAGCTGCTGTCATTGAGTTATGGGCTTGCTTTATTTTGAAGTTACAAAGCAAATCGATTTTAGAAATTACTTCACATTACCCGTAATAGGCCTGTGATGTCAAATGATAAATATTTTAATGCATCGCCACGTCCGTATTTCCTTAGTTCGCAGGATGAGATAGAAATTTCTCCCAGTTGGCTTCTTCTTTACATACAGCTCTTTACATATAACAGCTATTAGTATGTGAACTAATGTAACCTGGGATTCTGTCTTAGGAAATTTACCTGTTTGTAAGTTGTATCAATGCTTCCAAAGCTATTTCTTGCCATACAAATTCCTCTTCCTGGTAAAGAGTCCCTTTTAAGATTATTTTTTTGAGGCCTAATGTGAAATTAAAAGTTATCTGTACCTTCTTAAATGGGTAAGCGGATCACTCAAGTTGTTTAATTTCTGTTTCATATTCTTGTAATTTTGTCTTAACTAATGATACATTTGCTTTCTTTGGCCCCAGAAGTCTTCTCAAATGATAAACTAGTTTCATTGTTAGCCTTTAACCACTATTTAATAACAATTTCAATTTGTATAAAAACATGGAGAAGAAAAGAAATGTGTAGCCTACTCCTAGATGATACCCATCAGCTTTACTCTTTTTTCCTTACTCTTAGCAGTAATGCACTTCAGGGTTTTACCATGGAATAGCCAGTCTGATAAACCACCTAAGCCTAAATCTTAGCTCCTCCTCCAAATTGTCTCTCATAGAAAAGCATTACTTTATATATGAGTCTTTACAAACATCTCTCCTATTATGAGGCAGAAATTCTGTCAATTATTTTTAATATAACTGGGGAAGACACACTAGCCTAAATGACTTCAATCAGTGTTAATTTGGATATTTATAAAATTCACCTGATGAAATTGATTTTATTTATTTTTTTAAATTTTATTATGTTAGTCACCATACAATACATCATTAGTTTTTGATGTAGTGATGAAAATGATTTTTAAAAAAGCGAAGACATTTTAATGGATTTATCAATTATTCCTGGGGATAGAACTTCACAGAAGTGTTGGATAAGTTATAAACAAGGCTTGTAAAAATCGCCTTAATAAGCAGTATAGTAAGTGGATACTATACACATAGTACTGTTTTACAGATCATTTAGATAGTGAAGGAATACTTTTGGCTTGGAATAAGATGTACAGGGACAGCCTTTTAAAAAAAATTTTTTTAAGATTTATTTATTTGAGAGGGCAGAGGGGGAGAGAATCCCAAGCATACTCCATGCAGAGCTTGGAGCCTGACATGGGACCGACACAGGGCTTGATCCCACGACCCTGAGATCACAACCTGAACTGAAACCAAGCATCAGACGCCTAACCCACTATGCCACCCAGGCACCCGTACGGTTACAGCGTTCTAATATGGATTCAAAGGGTACCATATTTCAAATAACTTAGAATCGAAGGTGTTGTATTCAGGAAAATTGTGTTAGATGACAAAAAAAAAATGGCTTTGTTGATATCAAAGGTAGATGTGAACAGTTTTAGCAAAGTTGTTCAATGAAAATAGAAAAAAATTTCTAAATACTACATATTCTGTGATTTTTAAAATATATATGTGTAACTAAATTAATAAATCAATAGGCATTTGACTATTTGGTCTTTATTCAAAAAACTTACATACTTAAGTTAGCTGAACACATTTGTTTATGAAATTTTCTTTTGGAAAATAGGAGATTGCCTTATATTTAGGTACAATATAATATCTTGAAGACTGTGCTACATAGTACTGAACTGAGAGGATAAGCTTTGGGGAATGGGGTGGAGGAGGAGTCATTGCAACTATATGATAATTTAATTCCTTTATGGACTAGTGTCCTGACATAACCCTTTTTGTGCTTATGGTCTATAGAGAAAGCATTAGACAAATAATCACAAATTAATAATTACAAACTGTGATAAGGGCACTATAAATAGGGTGTTAGGAGAGAGACCTAATAGGAGGGACTTAACCTAAGCCCAGGTGTCAGGCTTGCAGTTGAACTACCAAAAGAGGTACTGCAAAACAGCAAAAAGTTAAGAAGCAGTCTCAATGAAAAAATCAAATTGGAAAGAATGTTATGCACCAGTTATTTACCAAGCACAGAAGAATATAAAAGACATATGAAAATCTTCTCTGAAAATGGTGTTGGGAAAGTCCTTTTTGAGCAAATAACATTGAAGCTGAGATCTGAAGGTTGACAAGGAAATAGTAATTTGAAGAGCATTACAGGAAGAGAAAACAGCATGTGCAAAGTCCCTAAGACACAGCAGAACTTGGCATTGAAATAATTGAAAGGAGGCCAGTGTGGCTGGAGTTGCATATTAATGGGAGGCCATTATAAGAAGTTCAGTTTTCATTCTAAGTGTGTGGGGAGTCCTTGAAGGATTTTCAGAAGAGGATTGACTTGATCTGATGTAGATGTTAGATCTCTTGGTTACTATATGTGAAATGTAATGAGAGGAAGGAGGCAAAAGTAAAAACAGTCTTAGGATGAAAGTAACTTAGACTAAAGTGGTAGTAGTGGAGTAGGAAAGAGGTTGATATTCAAGAGATGTTTTGGAGGTAGGACCAAGGAGAAATGGAAACTGATTGAATGGGAGAGCATGGGGATCAAGAACAGCTGCCTGGATTTCATTTTAGTGGCACCATTTAATAAATGAAGAATCCTTTGATAGGGGGAAAAATCTGAAGGAGGACAACCTGTTTTGAACAAAATAAGTTAGAGATATTTGTGAAGCCAACCAGTAGAATGTGGAGACATAACCTCTGATCTTTTGAGGGGTCTAGTCTTGTTGGGAAGGTAAGAATGTTTAACAGGAACAATTGGATAATGTTACAAGTCAGTATGTATTTCATTGTACAGATACTAATAAATTTAGGAAGTAGATCCTTGTAGACTGGAAAAATAGGAAGGGTTTCTTGATGGAGTAGAACTTAAAGCTTTAGAAGATGGGAAGGGCTTGAATTGGTAAAGAAGAGAAAGAATGTTTTTGTCATGGAACAGCATGAGCAAAAGCCCAAATTTGAGAATGGTGTTCAGGAACCAAAAACAAAACAAAACCAAAAAAAAAAAACCAAAACGGTAAAATATCATAGCCTTGGTTAGAATGGGAATTGAGAGCAGGAAGAGATAAGGTTTTGCTAGCCAGGGAGAATCAGATTATACAGGATTTAACATCCAGTTTGAGGGGTTTTAAGGTCTTGGTAATAAATAGCCATTATAAGTTTTCAACAGAAGAATTTGTAATGAGAGCACTGCTTTGGGAAGATTAATTTGGTGCTATTGGGAAGGAGGGACAAGATAAGAGTTAGGGAGACATACAGGCTAGTAAAATAATCCAATTACATGGTAATGTACACCAGGGTTTCTCATTCTTGGCACTATTGACGTTGGGGCAAGCTAATTCTTTGTTGTGGGGGACTCTGTCCTATGTATTGTAGAGTGTTGTGCAGCCTCCCTGGCCTCTACCAACTAGATGCCCCCTCCCTTTGTGACTACCAAACACACCCCACCCCCCAGACATTACTAAATATCCCTTGGGGGGGGGGGGGGCAAAATCACCCAGATGGAGAACCACTGATGTATACCTAAACTAAATTAGAGTTCTAGAAATTAGATTGTAACATATAACAGGAAAATTCCACAGTGATTTTTTTTTTTCCTTATACCTTCTTATCTTGTCTGAAGCTTTTAGTATCCATTTCTTTTATGGTCCAAAAAAGGGCAGCTATTTTCTTTTGACAAAAATAAGAATAAAACAAAGTAATTTATGTGGTCACATTTAAGACTGAATTAGTTGTACAATTTATAGAGGTTTGTTTACATTTTAAATAATACTACATGTTTAAGAAGAGCAAGCAAGGAAGGAACTTTGCCATTTCATTTATGTTGATTCATCTTTTAAATTCTTGCAACCTAGGACTAACCCATTCATTTAATCAGTAGGAATTCTCTTTTAAATTTTTTTTTTTTTTTTTTTTTGAGGATGGGGCGGTGTTGCTCTGTTTGTCTTCATAACTTCAGCAGCATTTCATCTATCTGGCTTTAATTTGTAGAACTCCTGAGGTGATGCGCTGAATGATATGCTTTTAGGGGCAGGTCCACACCAGCAGTTAAAGAGAAGTAGATAACTAGCCAGGGGGATAATCTTAGCCCCACTCCTCATAAGCTACCAATCTGTAGTGCCTTAGAAAATAATCCATTTCCCTCCCTGTTCCTCCCAAAGAGACACCATCACTAAGGAACTTTGAAGTGCCTGAGCAGAGTAGTGATGGAAGCTGTATGTGGGGTTTTCCAAGTGGCAAGTTATATGTCTGGGGTATATGAGAGTTTGAGTTGGCTCTCTTTACTATCACTTTCTGACCCTCTAAAGAATTGGTAATAAAGGAATGATGTTCTTCGGAGCAAAGTTTGATTTTTATATCAGAAATGGATAGAACTTTTGATTATGATACTTTTTCATTTCTTTAGTTTTAATAGGACAAAAAAAATCCAAAGTTCTAGGACTTTATGGCCATTGTATATATGTGTCAAATCTTCCTGGTGATCAGTAGTACTAAGTTAGCTGATGAACCATTTGGGTTTTTTGTGGCTTATATGTTAACAAAATAAGCAATTGTGGCAGATATGCTGGGAGATGTTATAATAATGGAAACTGTAGATTTATTGAATTTGTTTATATTGGGAGACAGGAAAGGATAAGGTTTAAGTGTTTACTATTGCCAGGAACACCATATATGTATCATGTCATTTAATCCATGCCCAAGAAATAGAGCTCTGTTTTCCAGAAGAGAAAATTGAGGCTCAGAAAAGTTAATTTTTCCCCTAAAGTCACACTGTGGGAAGTGCTGGCCCACAAATTAGAACACATACTTCCAAAAGTAAGTCCTGGATATATTCTTTCTATTCAACATGTTCTTTCATTTACAACAAAATTAAACAAGTAGATTCGTAGGAAATCCCCATATTTTATAAGGAGTAATTAGGTGGTAATTATTCTCATTACAAAAGAATAATTCTATGTGCCACAGAGTTTCTTTCAATAGAGATTTCTGGAGATCCTTAACTATTGGACAGTTGACCCTTGAACAATGCGGGAGTTAGGGGCACTGACCTCCCATGCAGTTGAAAATCTGAGTATAACTTTTGACTCCTCAAAAACTTAGCTGCTAATAGCCTACTGTTGCCCAGAAGCCTTGCCAATAACATTAGCAGTTGATTAACTCATATTTTATATATGTATTATATACTGTATTCTTATAATAAAGCTAGAGTAAAGAAAATGTTATTAAGAAAATCAAGGAAGAGAAGATACATTTACAGTAGTGTACTGTATTTATTGAAAAAGATCCACATGTAAGTAAACCTGTATAGTTCAAACCCATGTTGTCCAAGGATTACTCACATAATAATACAGAGAAACTTAAGGCTAAGACTAACCTAAGACGCTAAGAGTGGGAGGACTGGCAGAAATCAAAGATCAGTTTTTTATTCATTCAACATACATTAGTTAAGCATTTGCTTAAGTACATAACAGCTGCTGGGAATCTAATAATGAGCAAAACCAGATGTAGTCCCTACCTTTCTGGAGTTTTTATTATAGTGAGGAGGACATTACTCAACTAGTCTCCTCCTGTAGTATTACAAAGGACAGGTACTTGATGCTGTTAGAGTGTGTTATAAGGATACCTGACCTCATTAGAGGTCCCCCAAAAAAGCATTCCCTGAGAAAGAAGTCCAAAGACTGAATCAAATTTGCAGTTTGGAGGAGAAGAGGAATGTGCCAGGTAAAGTGAATTATGTGTATGTTTAAAGGACCTGTGGCAGGAAGGTAACCTGGCAGGTTTGAGGAGTTGAAAGAAGGTCGTCCTGACATGGAGAACATAAGAGAACATGATACAAAGTGAATTGGAGAGGTAAACATGGACTATACCACCCTCCCTGGTTTGGTGCTTTGGATTTTTATTAAGAACAATGAGAAGCCGGTGAATGATCTCAAGCAAAGGGATAATATGATCAGATCTGATTTGTGAAAAGCGCACAGGGAGAGAATGGATCATAGGGTGGAAAACAGAGAAGACAAATAAGACACTATTAAAGTAATCCGGGGGGGAAATGGTCTGCCTTAGAAAGTAAATTGAGTTTCTTCCTTTCATTATTATTGTAGTTGCCTAATTTAAATGAGTATCATTTTGAAAGATACCTATATGCATGGTATTAGAACCCTAGGTCATGTATGGTCTGGTCGAACACCAGAGGGACAGATACATTCTTACAGAGGTTTAGAATTCAGCCAAGTACTGTACTAGGTTTATCTCAAAGGTAGTGTTTTTATCCTATTTTACAGATGATTAAAATGAAGCTCTTGATCATCTTGATTAGCAAGTGTTAAAGAGTTAGGGTTAGGGTTCATCTGCTGTGAGTTGGTAGTTGGGAGAATATATTAAACATTCAAGAAATTGTTGAGTCAAATTAGATTTGAACACCCTTTAGCCTGTTGTTTTCTGAGTGACTTTTTTTGTGTTATTCTCAGTGCAAATGTTGAAGTTCTCTGAGGAAAACACTCATAGTTTATCACATTACCTTTTATCTATGTCTTTTCTGTGTCATAGTACAGAGGAGATGTAGGCCAGATAGCAGAGATTCTGTAGTATACTTAACCTGCTGTTACATTCACTCCTTGCCAGCACCACGTATTTTTGTTCTAAGGTTCATCTTCCCAGTTGTTTGATAAAAAAACAAAAGCACAGAGGTATCTGGCTGGCTCAGTCGGTAGAGCATGTGACTCTTAATCTTGGGGTGTGATTTCAAACCCCACATTGGGTGTAGAGATTGCTTAAATAAATAAACTTAAAACAAAAGCACAGTGGCCACAGTGACAGTGACCAAATAGGTGCCTATGGAATAATGCCTGGCTTATTCATAATTTTGAATTCATAATTCAAAATTCATAATTTATTGTGGGCAGAGATTTGAAAATCCAGTATATTGGCTTTGTACAGCCCACCTGAAGAACTTGATTCTCTCAAGTTATTTTTTGATGTTTGTGTTTTGTGTGCGTGTGTGTGTGTGTGTATGTGTTTTTTAATATTCGAGAGAGAGAGAGAAAGAGAGTGAGCGAGCATGGGGTTAGGGAAGAAGCAGAGGGAGAGAGAATCTCAAGCAGACTCCCTGCTGAGTGCCTTGCGTGGCACAGGGCTCGATCTCATGACCCTGAGATCATGACCTGAGCTGAAATCAAGAGTTGGAGGCTTAGGGACACCTGGGTGGCTCAGTTGGTTAAGCATCTGCCTTCAGCTCAGGTCATGATCCCAGGACTCTGGGATCCAGTCTCACACGGGGCTCTCTACTCAGCCTGCTTCTCCCTCTGCCAATCCCTCTGCTTGTCCTCTCTCTCTCCCTCTTTCTCTTTCTGACAAATAAATAAATAAAATCTTAAAAAGAAAAAAAAAGAGTTGGACGCTTAACCTACTGAGCCACCCAGGCACCCGGTTGTTTTTTATGTTATTTTTTTACTGACATCAGGATCATATAGCAGACAAAGCATATGCTCATTAAATGTTTACTGGATGGATAAATGATGTGCTTCAGAAGTGATGGGCATATTGAGCAAGATGATAAGGCAGATGATCTGATGGTATGAAGGGAAGTATATGACATGATCTAGGTTGTTATTAACCAGAAAAATCTGAATATCTTTCAGGTATTAATAGATCACATCATTAAGAAATTTTGTTGCCCTCAAACCTGATCTATTCCAACCCCTTTGTCAGACTAACTGGTATTTCCTCACCAGATTCTTGCTCCCTTGCTTTTTAATGTTAAGCTTGTTGTGTCAAGGAAGAAACAGCTAGATGTTATTTTGTACTGTTTTATATTGTCAACATTAATGTTCCCTTTTATTCATATTAGTAAAAGGTAATTATATTAAGAATGCCTTACCTTGTATTTTATCTCCAGATCCAGTTTCTAAAAATTTATAGTTCAGTAAGTGGAAAATAGATTCAAAGTTCCAAAACAAATACTCATTCTACAAACAGTTATGGAGCCTGCACTATGTTTAAAGGCAGTTATCTAGGAGAACTAGGGAAATGACAAGTTAGGTAATATAACCAGGGAACTATAGAGAAAAATAGAATCTGGCTTTTTTCTTCAAGAAGTTGCAACCTAGTTAAACAAATAATATAACCAAATCTAATAAACAGCCTGATAGTTTTTATTTTTATTTATTTATTTTTTTTGAGAGAGAGAGTGCACGTGCACATGAGCCGGGGGAAGGGGGGAAGGCAAAAGGAGAGTGAGAGTGAATCTTAAGCAGGCTCCATGTCCAGTGCAGGGCTCAGTCTCACAACCCTGAGATCATGACCTGAGCCAAAGTCAAGAGTCAAATGCTTTACCAACTGAGCCACACGGATGCGCACAGCCTGATATTTTTTAAAGTATGAACAAAATTGTCTAGAACCTCAAAGGGTTGAGTAAATAATATTGCAAGGGATAGATCAGTAAAGTCTTCATGGAAAGACAGAAGAACATGTAAGCTGAATTTTGAAGAAAGGATGACTAAAATTTCAGGAGATAGAAGTTAAAGACAAAGGATAACCCAAACAGGCAAAGACTCTATAGTATGAAAATATAGTGAATGTTTAGGGACTGATGGAGGCTTTTTCTGGTTCTAGACCATGGGCAGCTTTGGTGAGATGTGGGAAGAGCTGAAAAAGGGAGATTAAAGCCAGGTGGGATTTCAATAGTTTACTAAGGAGTTTGTGCTTTGTTCTGTAGATATTTTGTAAACTTTGTGGAGCTATCCAAGAGGAATCGTTAGAAGGTTTTGATTAGGGAGGAAGACATGATGATAATGATGGTGGCACAGCTAAAATTTATTGAGTAATTATTAGGTATGTGCTAGGAACTATTATGTACTTTACTGGACTCTTACGTTTTATATGAAGAGACTAGGACTTGAGACATTGTTACTTGCCCAAAACACAGAACTAGTAAGTCGTGGAACATGGATTTTTGAACCCAGGCCTTTCACTATCATCTTCTGTTTAGCAGTGATGATATTTATGTTTGAGGAATGTAATTCTGGGACAGGCAGATTACCTTACAGCTTATAGGCAGGAAGACCATTTAGAAGACTAAGGGTTTAAAGGGAAGAAGATTGTTATGGAATGGGACTAGGAAAGTGGGGATAGATTCTAGATACCATTCTTTAGGTGCAGTTCTGTAAATAATTGTTAGACGCTAGCCCATTCAAACTGTTTAAATCCATAACGTACCCAAATTGATTTACCAATACATTCATTATTTCATGTATACTTAACCCAGCATCTGTGACCTTATGTGGTAAAAGATGTTTTTGAGTTTCTCCTAATTCTGGCAGCAGCAGTGCTCCTCCAGGCCCTAGTACTATAGTAGTCTCCTGTATGCAAAAGAAAAAGTACCTTTCTAGGTCAGTAACTTGTCTCTTCTCCTTTCTTTCAAAATCTAAATTCAATCCTACAAATATTTATTGAAACCTATTATGTATCAGGCTCTAATACTGTCTCCCATCAGCTAGACCAGAGATACTTAATGAACCAGGATATCTGTGAACCCCTAACACTGTACACGATTTTTCTGTGTGTATATATATATTATATATATATTATATATATGTACATGTGCTTTTTTCTGGAAAGAAGGTCCATAGCTTTTACAAATTTTCACAAAAGAGTGTGCTGTAAAAGGATGGAGAACTACTTATCTAGAAGAGTAAAAGAATGATTCTGAGGGGCACCTGGGTGTCTCAGTTGGTTAAGCATCTGCTTTTGGCCCTGGTCATGATTCCAGGGTCCTGGGATGGAGCCGCACATTGCACTCTCTGCTCAGTGGGGAGCCTGCTTCTCCCTCTCCCCCTACCCCTGCTTGTCCTCTCTCTTGCTCTCTCTCTCTCTCTCTCAAATAAATAAATAAAATCTTTTAAAAACAAAATGATTCTGAGCACTGAATGCTTACCAGTGAAAAGGTTTAAAAATAAAGACATCTAAGCTCAATCCCAGCTTCCAGGGATTGTGATGCAGTGGATTTGAGGTAGAGCATTGTCAAGCAAGAATTGATAGCCACTGATCTAGACAGGAACAACACTGAAAGGTACTCCATGAGAATAGAAACTATTTGTTAATTACTCTAGAGTCTAAAAAGTGCCTGGCACATAGTGGGGACTCAGTAAATATTTATTGAATGAATGAGTACGAGAACTCTCCAGTTCAGAAAATTTAAAGAAAAGATACCACTATCCCCTGCCCATTGGTTTTCATTCATGGTCAGTCATGCTGGAGTTAGTAAAAAAAAATGTACTCAGGCAGTAATAGTATACCTTTGTACTCTAAATAGCTGAGGATATTGTTGAAATCCACCACAGGCAAATGTTATCAGAAATAAAGTCAAGGAGGGGTGCCTGGGTGGCTCAGTTGGTTAAGTGTCTGACTCTTGGTTTCGGCCTAGGTCATGTTCTTGGGTCGTGAGATCCAGCCCCATGTCAGGCTCTGCACTCAGCACAGAGTCTGCTTGAGATTCTCTCTCCCTCTCCCTCTGTCCCTTCCACTCGTGCTTTTTCTCTCTCAAATAAATAAATAAATCTTTAAAAAAAAAAAAAAGTCAAGGAGTTATAAGGAGTAGGAACCTCAGATCCTTGGTTAATGGTATGTGGAAGAATTATTAGCAGCAATATGGAACATTTTATTGGGGGTTCTGGCTGTTTCAGCACAGCTTGTCTTTGGTATCTTTCTTACTTAGGTGGCTCTAATTGGGGAAGAATCATATAGTGATTTAACAGTCCTTCTTAAGGTCCTGTTGGTATTTATGGTCTTCTCTTTTTTCTCTTCCATCTATTTTACTTCCCAAGTAATAGAGGACCTTCCAGTTATGAATGAGTGTTTTTTAGTGTAGTAGGACATTTCAGTATTTTAAGTATTCCTTTCTATGAGATTGAGGGACATTGTGGGATTAAATCATATGGAAGTATTCCAGAAATAAGCATATATGGCAGCTGGCAGAGAACTGAAGTATGGCAAAATTACAATTGTATGAACCCCTTTGTCTTCTGGAAATTATGAGAAGGGGTGTTGGGATCAATCAGGCTTTGGGACAGCAAATTATCTTTAGTATGGAGTTTATAAGTATCTGAAAATTCTAGGATTTCTCTTATTTAAAGCAGATAAGTCGTATTTTTGTGTATACTGTTGGAATCATCCTATAGGTTATGCCAACTACTTATGAAAATATTGGGGGAGAGTGAAATGGTACATTTTAGACCAAAGGGAGATTTCTTTGTAGCCCAACTAATTTGGGGGATTATGAAAGGAGATGGTATTGTGATTCATTTATATTAGTATGTAGGATATTTTATTAGATATAAGAAATGGGTTGGGGCCAAGAAGGAACATGAAGACCTACAAACAAGAGGCTTTGGAATATGAATAATTCAGGCCTTTCTTTTAAAGCTAAGGGATATGGCCTGAAGGATTAGAAATTATTTTATTCATAACATCTTGAATTAATATTAGATGAGACAACCTCTTTGGCTTTGGGAAGTCTGTTGAGCAGGGATGTTTTTATTTTATTTATTTATTTATTTATTTTTATTCTTATGTTAATCCCCATACATTACATCATTAGTTTTAGATGTAGTGTTCCATGATTCATTGTTTGAGCAGGGATGTTTTTAATTAGACTAAGTCTTTTTTAGATCAGTCCTTTTCCAACTTTAATATGCATATAAATCACCTGGGGATCTTGTTAAAATGCTGGTTCTGATTTAGTAGGTCTGGGATGGGGTCTGAGATTCCACACTCCCAGAAAACTCCCAGAAGATAACTAGTGTTGCTGCTCCAAGGACCACACTTTGAATAGCAGTTTTAGATAGTTCTTGAAGTAGTAGGAAATGACTGGATTAAGAACACTAACATTAGGGGGAAAAATGCTGCCTGGGTTAGTATAGTTTATTTAAAATTAAATTTAAATTCCCTCCTTCCTTTCCCTTGTGTCTGGATGGAAATGGCCAAATTAATATCTCTGAGACTTTAAAAAATTTAGACTGTATAGACAGTAAGCTTAAACAAGAGGATCTAGAGACCCCAAATGAAATTCATTTACCATTTTTTTCTTGAGGAAATAGAAAAATACACCCTTGGGCTAAGTAAGTCATCAACTACTACTAGGATTTTAATATAAAAAATTATAATTAATAATACCCATAGAGGGGTGCCTGGGTGGCTCAGTCGTTAAGCGTCTGCCTTCGGCTCAGGTCATGATCCCAGGGTCCTGGGATCGGGCCCCGCACTGGGCTCCCTGCTCAGCGGGAAGCCTGCTTCTTCCTCTCCCACTCCCCCTGCTTGTGTTCCCTCTCTAGCTGTGTCTCTCTCTGTCAAATAAATAAATAAAATCTTTTAAAATAATAATAATGCCCATAGAAATGTTATTAAACATTTGCTTATTCATTCAAATGTTTGAGCTTTTACTATATCCGAGGCATATTAATTACTTGTTATAATGTAATCTAGCTTTACTGTTAACAATGTTAGCTAGTGGTCTTCATTAGGTAATCCCATCTTGCTGGTTTTATTGTAACTCTAGTAAATTATTCAATAAATTATGAGCTGGTATACGTGCTAGAAATAAAAAAAATGCTGTTGTATCATGATCAGTTATAAGATATCTCAATTTATAAGTTTATGAATTTTTAAAAAATTAATTGATGACTTTTATATCTTGTGATAGTCTAAAAGTTAAAAGAAACCGAGAGAGGTTAAAAGAAACTCCTGTAGTTTAGTGCTCCTAAAAATGCTAGGCAAAACATAAATATATATGAACACATAATTTATATATACATAATTTATATGATAGACTAAAACTTAGTGTTATATGACACACTGGAACTTAAAAGAAACCTCTCTGGTTTAGTGCTTCTAAAAATGCTGGGTAAAATAGTAAGAAAAGGTAAATCACCTGACAGAAAAATGTATGACACATAACCACGCGTTTGCCAGAAGACCAATAAACATGAAATAAATTACCAATGAACACAGCCTCATTTTAATATTCAGAGAAATGCTAGTTAAAGACACGAGATAAGCATTTTATATCTATCAGACTAGTAAAAATGAAAAAATTTAGGGGCACCTGGTTGGCTCAGTCAGTAGAGCATGCAACTCTCGATCCCAGGGTCATGAGTTCGAGCCCCACATTGGGTGTAGAGATTACTATAAATAAATAAACACACTTAAAAATGTTTTTGACAGTATGTAGTGTAGACAAGGATGTGGAATAATGGGAAATCATGCATTTTTGGTAGGAGTGTAAATTAAACCAACAATTTGGGAATAATTTGCATAACCTAGTAAAGATGAACATGTATATGAACATGAACTCAGCAGCCCCATAATTTCATTCTTAAATATATATCCTAATTTGGAAAGATTCTTAAACAGATACCCCAAGAGACAAATACGAGAATGTTCTTTGCAGCACTATTATAACTGGGGGGAAAAAAACAACTAGAAATAACCCATATGTTCATATGCCGTAAATAGATAAAATACATTTTGGTGTATTTATACAATGGAAATATTATTTATTCAGCAATCAAAATGAATGAACTCCAACTGCATAGATTGAGAATGAATTTTTAAAATATAATATTGGATTACAAAAGCAAATCATAGCAGAATATATGCAATATGATTATATTTATTTTGTATTTATTTAAAATTCAAAAACAGGGAAGACTAAATGTTGCATTGCTTAAAGATGATACATACATATGTATACAAATTGTAAAGACAACCTAAAGATTAACAAAATTCAGGGTGGTAGTTTCAGAAAGAGGTTATGTAACTGATGAGCACATAGGGAGGGGGCTTCAAGTATATTGGTAATATTTTATTTCTTAAGCTAGACAGGAAGCACATGGGTCTAAATGTTTTCATTTGTTATTACTTAAAATATTCTTTTGATATATACTTTATAGATATGTTTTCTAACTCTAAAAAAGAAAAATATGGGGTGCCTGGATGGCTCAGCCGGTTAAGCAGTCTGACTCTTGATTTCGACTCAGGTCATGATCTCAGGGTCGTGAGATAAAGCCCCGTGTCAGGCTCCATGCTCAGCTTGGAGTCTGCTTGAGATTCTCTCTCTCTCTCAAAATAAATAAATAAAATCTTTTTAAAAATAAAATAAAATAATAGAAAAATATATTCAAATAGATTAAAGGTTATTCCTATAGTAGCTCTACTTACCTGTATCCTAATATGCTTTCTTGAGTGGGTGAGAACAGGGTAGCATTAAAGGTAATAGGTGGGGAAGTTTTTCGGGAGGATGACATACATTTCATGTATATCATGAAAAATTGTTTAAACCACTGTTGTAAGTTTAGAGCAGTATAGTTTAGTGGTTTGGGCAGACCTGTAAACAAGTAATTATAACAAAATGTGAGTGCTTCACTAGAAGACATGTGTTTATCAAAAAAATGGCTAGGAATCAGCTAGGAAACCTTCATGAAGTATATGTTAATTAAGCTGGATCTTTAGGGATGAGCAGTTTGTAAAAGGAGGTAGGTGAGGGGGAGCCCACATTCCTCTGTGGGGGAAAAGGAAGTACAAAGGCACAGAGGCCTAAATGTCCATGGAGAGTTGAGTGAGTAAATTCAGATATGTCAGGAGCCATACTGTGAAGAGCCTTCTCTAGCAAACTATGGAGTTTGCATGATGGGCATTGACATTTTATTACTTAAACTAGGGTTGTTGATTTGTTTACTGTATGCAAGGCTCTGCTAGGAGTTACTTTGAAACTCCCTATGTTTGTATATTTATGTTCTTTTTCCTCTACTTTCAGGCTGCTATATGGCAAGCACTAAACCACTATGCTTACCGAGATGCAGTTTTCCTTGCGGAACGACTGTATGCTGAAGGTTTGTAATCTCTTCATTTCTATAGAACCATAAGTGAATAAAATATATGGAATTCTGTCATTTCTTATGACATATATAACAAGATTCTGGGGATCACTTTTGTTTTTTCTTTATGATTGGCACTAATTCTTAAAACCTTTTTCCTGTATCTTATATGCTACTTTTAATAACTGTAGAGTTGTTCCAGGTTTTACACTATGATTTACTTAATCATTTTCCAACTTTAGATATTTTTTTCCAAGTTTTTTTGTTAGAAAAGTCTATATTCTGTGGCTAAGGGCAAGAATTTAGTCTATAGCCTTGGTACAAACCCTTAACCCTGTCACTTAAATATGCAGTTGTATACCTTGGGCAAGTTGCTCAGTGTCTGAGTATTTCAGATTTCTCATCTATCAAATAAAGATAGTAATAATTGCTTCATAACATTGAAGAATGAAATGAGATAATGTATTTAAAGCACTTGGCACAGCCTTCTGGCATGGTAATAAATGTTCAGTAAACATCTGCTGGTAATCTATGTTTTGTTTCTGTCATTAATTATTGTAATTTTCTTTCTAAGATGGTAATATAGATAATTAGGTACAGCTTTTTGTTCTTTTAAGTCATTTTCTTGGGTTATAAATTCTAGAATGAAATTTACAACTCAAACAGTGTGATCAATTCTATAACAAATTACTTTTTCCCCAGTTGGTAACCTATCAGAGAGAGGCATAATAATTTGGGGTGTTAACAGCATAAGACTTCCTTCATAATCCTATACGTATCAGATTTGATCAATTTAATGTATTTTTGCTTACTGGAGAATTGTGAGGTATTTTGTTTTGCATTTTTATTACTATAAGGGACCCTGGGTATTTTCTCAAGTGTTTGTTTTAAATTTATTCCTATTTCTGTGAGCTATATCTTTATTATATATCTGCCCCAGATTGTTGCTTTTTAATGTTAATTCTGTTGGTTTTTATTATTTCAATATTTAAAATTTTTTTTGTAGTTTAACTCATCAGCTTTGTCATTTATACTTTCTCCTATTGCTTCAGTAGCTGGAAAATTACCATCTTTCTACCACTACAGTGAATATGTGGTTGTTGGTGGTTTAAAAAAATTTAAAGAATTTATCATGATATTATCAATTTATTCAATATTATATATTATAAACAATGCTTTTTTTCCCTCCCACATGGTATTTTACTTGGTTTTATGTTAAATTTTAAAAAAATATTTTGTTCTGATTCCAGAATTTCTCCTCTCTTCCATTAATTATGTTTTTAATCCAATATCATACCATTTTTAGTTAACACTTTATATTGTATTTTAATATTTCATAAGGCGTGTCTCCCATCATTTTTTTCTTTCCAATTCATTCTTTGATAAGAAGTCTTTACCCTTTTTTACCTTTCATTTTTCTATGTGTATTTTATTATTGCTTTGAAATTTCACAAAGATTTTGATCAGTGCTGACCTGTAACCATATAATTCTCTAAATTAATTTAGAAGTATTGACATCTTACTATAGATAGCCTTCCCAACCAGAAATGGTGCTGCCTTCTTTTTACTCAGGTGTGTGTTTGCTTAACTCAATTTTTCTACTTTTTGTGACATTCCCATTGGATTACTTGCCAAGAAGTTTAATTTTTTTTATGGTTACATATGAGCTTTATTTTTGTGTGTTTTGTGTGTTCTTACATGAATTGCTAGTGGAATCTTTCTGCTCAGTGGTATGATTTTACACTAGTAGCAAGTGCTTAGTAATCTAACTGCAAGCATAAGAAGGTAGATATTAGGGGTTTGCCAGGCATGTGTCACAAGAAAGGACAAGAGATAAGAACATTATGAATATAGACAAGATCTGGAACCAGGAAATAGAAACTATATAGGAAAGTTAACACAGAAGGGGATTGGTAAATAAGTTACAGAGAAGTGCCAGAAGTCCAGATGAAGTTGAATTGGGAGATGTATGGGAATAACATGGGAGCGGAAGACCGTGAGCCAACCAGTTGTAAAATTCTTCTATTAATGAAGCAGAATGTCCTGAATTTAGTAGCTGAGAGTTATAAGGAGAAGATATGTACTCAGGAGCAGGGAATTTCACAAACAGGCAAAGAGTAATGCTTGGAAATAGTTTTAAGAAGCAAAGAGCAAAGAGGAGGGGCGCTTGGGTGGCTCAGTCGGTTAAGCATCTGCCTTCAGCTTGGGTCGTGATCCTAGGGTCCTGGGATCAAGCCTGCATAGGCCTCCCTGCTCAGCAGGGAATCTGCTTCTCCCTCTCCCTCTGCCCCTCCCACCTGCTTATGCTTGCTCTATCTCTCAAAGAAATAAATAAAATCTTAAAAAAAAAAAAAAAAAGCAAATAGGAAACCTTACCTTGACTCTGATATAAGTGGGATATGAGGGAAATAGCATCCCTTTGAGAGTGCTGTCAGGTCCTTCAAGGGAGAACAGGAGTTCAGAGTTCAGAGAGGAGAGTGGGGAAGATCTGTGCAGCAGGAGTCTGAGATCCCAATGAAAAGATATGGAAGAGTGAGAAGAGGCTTAGAAGATAATGCAATAGATTACCCTACTCTGCTCAATTATATAAAAGCAAGGTTTATCTTGCATAATCTACTTACATATATTTTCACTGATACCTACACAACCCTCGTGTTTTGCTGTCTTATACTTTCTTTTTTGAATTTGTTTATTAAAGGATTGGCAGTTTCTAGTTTATTATAGTTAGGCTCCAGAAGATTGTGAATTAGTGGTTTCCAATTAAGACAATTAGGTTTTCCCATAGAATTGGGGCAGGATTCCAGATGAATCCCCATAAAGCTGTTCAGTCCACTTTCTGTCTGTGTTTGATACAGCACTTGACGCTTGGAAAGTTGCTCAGTAAGTGTTAGTTTCTCTCAGTATACAGTTGACCCTTGAACAACACAGATTTGAACTGTGTAGGTCTACTTGTATGCAAATTTTTTTCCAATACAGTACTGTAAATGTGTTTCCCTTATGGTTTTTGTTTTTCCTTTTTAAAGAGAGAGGGCAGGAGGGCAGGGAGGAAGAGGGAGAGAGAGAGAATCTCAAGCAGGCTCCAAACCCATTGTGGACCCCGACGTGGGACTTGATCCCACAACCCTGAGATCATGACCTGAGCCTAAATCAAGAGTCAGACACTTAACCAACTGAGTCACCCAGGCGCCCCCACTCTTATGATTTTCTTAATAGGATTTTCTTATCTCTTAACTTCATTGTAGGAATACAGCATATAACACATATAACATACAGAGTATGTGTTAATCGACTGTTATCGGTAAGGCTTCCGGTCAACAGTAGGCTTTTAGTAGTTAAGTTTTGGGGGAGTCAAAAATTACTTGCGGATTTTTGACTCTGCAGGATAGATGCCCCTAACCCCCTCATTGTTCAGGGGTTAACTGTAGAACCTAATCACTCTGTTTCACTCATTTCTATGAGGGAAGATTTTAGAATTTAAGTGCAACAGGAGCAGATACTATCCTAATTCAATAATAATGACAAGCATAACTTCTACCATTTATTGATTTCTTACTATGTACTAGGCTCTTTACATACTTAATATTAATTCCTTATTTAATCTTTAATAATCCTATAAAGTGGACATTGCTATTGCCATTTTAGAAAGGAAGAAACTGAGACCAATGTTCACAGGCAGTAAGGGGCAAATCTTTCTGATTCCATTTTACGAAGGGTAGCAAATATGTGCCACTCTGATTTATGATAGACATCACTAATCTGTCATACTACTTACTCCCGTGGAACCAGCCTTGGAATTCTTGTGGACACGGTGTTGCTGGCTGACAGTACTAGTTGATCAGAGTCGGTATACTAGATGTAACCTGTTTTCCCTTTTGCTCCGTGGCCTCCCACGCCACTAGTGGTAGCTGCTATGTTTTAGGGAAAGACACCCCATGGGGCTAAAGAAGTAGATGGATAGGACCCTCTGAAAGCCAAATTCTTGAATTTCATTAGTTCCTTGTCATCCATTTGTCTTTCTCCTAAGAGTTGTATAGTTAGCCCACCTAAGACAGTGGTATAAGCAAAGTAGTGTAAGAGAATGTCGGCTCACATGTTCATTAGCCATTTGATCTTAGGTAAGAAGTTATTCCGAGCCTAATTTTCCTCATCTTTAAATTAGGAAAAGAAGTATCTGTATAACACGATCATTTTCAGCACTAACTATAATAATCTACTGTGGTTTCTGGCACGTAGGAAGTCCTTTACAAGTTCCTCTCCCCTAGCATAGTCTAATACAGTGGCTTTTCAGATTTTTTTTTTACTCGTCTTATATACGATACACTCTGATATTTTTCTGTTTGAGTGTTGTTATTGTTTTAATGCAGGTTGATATCCACTAAATTGATTTCACAATCCACAGTGAATTGAGACTTGCTGTTTGGAAAAACTGTCCTAATCTTATCATCTCCCTCCATATCCCCTTTTGCCATTGTAAGCACCTATTTTTCCTTCCCACTGCCGATACCTGATATCCTTGACCAAGGTTTTTCTCCATTGCTAATTGATTAACTGTTGGACAGAATATAGATTCAGCTTTTCCCCTTGTCCTAACAGATAACATGTAGTACCTCTAAAATTTTCTAAGATTTTTAATTGTAATTATACATATTTAGCTGTTGGGAATGAATAGAAATGGGTGGTTAGGAACAAATAGAAACAGTCATAGACTATATGGGCAAAGAATACATTAATACAATTGATAGGGTAGGTCCTTGGAGAGAGAGGAGTTATTTGTGTTTAGAAAACTAACCAGATGTAAGTTTTGTGTGCATTTATTTTATAAGGAAATGCCCAGGGCCTCTGGGGAAAGATGAAAATTTGCTATCTATGAGACCATATGGGACTGGTGATTGTACCTGGTGAAAAGCAAGGAAAAAGAAGTAGCTGAAGACATTGTGTCAACATGTATTCCCTAAGTTATTTTGAGGGTCCTCATGAAAAGCTCACAGTTGCTTGAAATCTAGTATTCTATCTTGATGTAGATTTTGCATCCTACACTACAAAATGTTTATTTTTAAGTATGAATACATTTTATGTGTTTACCATAAAATTGTTCACCGGTTTCTACCTGTCTTAATGATTAATGGGCCAGATGTAGAAATTGCACTGGGTGTATTGATTTCAGTAAATTGGGTTCAGTTGAAGAGACGTGAACCAGAGTAAAAGGTTCAGCATCTGTTGCTCTTCTCTAAGCTATGATATCGAGAGCCCAAACTCACAGAAATACGTGACTACAAATGGCAACATTTTTTTAAAAACTTATTTACCAATTTATGTTAAGGTCATCATTGAGGGGAAATGTCCAGAATGCTACTAATGATGTGGCATAATGTTTCATTTTTAGGTCATTATTGGAAAATTTAATACATATATCTAGTCTAAAAATTCAGTCAGTTTGTTACATTTGGGGAGGGGGGCCTCCAAAAGGATGTCTGGCCCATTGGCCTAATGTTTTACTATCATAGTTAAATGTTTGCCAGTGAAAAAGATGATGCTATTTAATTGTCATAGTTTTCATTTTTATAATGTGTTAGTGATTAAGACTTAACTTTTCCCAACAATCTTTTTTTTATTCGAGACTCAACTGTTTCATTTGCATTAACTTAGCTGTTTCACACAAACCAAACTCAATGCATGCAAAGCTGGATTTATGTTAGCACACTAATCTAAGACATCTCTTACTAAAAAAGCTTCCTAACTGGTTTTCCCATATCTACCCTTCCCTGCCTCTTCTCTTTCCATTTCCTAAATCAACCCATTCTCTTTACTTTTCTTAAAATGCTTCAGAGGATTTATCCCTAAATCGTTAGACAGCTTGCAAAGCCCTGCACAATCTGGCCATCTGCTTTCTCCTTATGTATGGCCACTGCCCCTCCCCCCTCCCCACCAACACTAAAGAGCCTTTCTGAAACTTCCTCCACCCTCTTACCTGTGGTATATTTACTCTAAGCATGATTTCAAAGTATCTTAAACCATTAACCCTATCATATACAACAAATATAAAACGAGTTAGTATTGAAATTTAGGATGTAAACAACTAGAGAAAATAAAAAGTGGGAATAATATTAAAATACTGAAGTTGTATATGTAAATGAGGTATTCAACAAAAGAAATGACTCTAAAGGATGGAATGAATCATGCAGCATCTGAAAAGCAAAGCACCCAGGCAATTGAAATCCTTCAGCAAAAGAAAAGTTAGTAATGAAATGGAATTATTTGAGCTTGTGGCTCAGAGTCATGTATGTATAACCCATATTACTATCAAATGACTATTCAGATATTATAAATTTAGGAGAAAGCCAATGATAATTTAATAATAGCACATATAGCTCTTACTATGTGTCAGGTACTATCCTCAGTACTCTCTTATTATTAACTCATTTAATCCTGGTAGCAACCCTTAGAGATCAATATCTCTATTCATTATCTCTATCAATATCCTTATTTTACAGATAAAAAAATTGAGGGACAGAGAAGTTAACCTGCCATAAGTCATGAAGCTAGTAAGTGGTGGTGCTGGAATCTGACCCCAAGCAGTTTGGCTCTAGAGTCCATAGTTCTAATGCATGTGCTGTACTGCCCATCCTTGATTTAAGGACTTAAAAGATAATCAAGATGAAAAGTGTGTCACAAATCATAGATGATTTCATAGGTTCTATGCCCTTTGAATACTCAAAATGTTGAGTTCATGATAAGGCCGCAAACAGAGTACTCTAACCTCTAAGCAGTTCTCTATGATAATTGTAGACTTTATCAAGGCTAGAGAACCTTCATCTCCTCAGACTTCTAAGTCTTGCCAAAACTGGTCCACTTTGGAAAAAGGCTGCTCATTTACATTGTAAGTCAACATCAAGAAGAGGTGTCTTATCTGATTTGAAATCTTTGAGGGACTAACTCACCTTCCAATTTGATGGAATTGTATCTGGAGGATGCAAGCCTAAACCCCTCTTAATTATTTTGGACTTACATGAAATGACCTTTCAGTTTTTGAAGCCTAATCTGTTTGTGAGAAGAGGAGTTTCAGTATTGTTCCACAACTTCTTTTTTGTTTTTGCTTTTTTCGCTTAACAATGCATTCTAGAAATCTTTCTATGTCTTTCTTTTTCTTTGACACTTCTAGAGTGTTTCATCATATGGATATACCATAATTTAACTAGTACATGATTGATTTCTCAATATTACATTAAGAGTGACTGTGTGGAGTCAATGTTCACTTTATTTCTGATTATAAAGTATATTATGGACCTTATAATTCCCAATCGCATATTTTAATTAAGGCTCTAAGGATGGTAAATAAATGTCATGCAGACATCTATAACCATTTCTAGGTCCTGTTACTTTGATATCTGCACATTTACTAGTTAGCCATGGTCAGCCTTAGAATTTTTCTGAATTCAGCACTTGAGGCAGCCACTGTCAATCAGTTGGAGTTACTGTTCCAGATGAAATCCATTTGTAAATAGTCTATGCTTTTTAGCTTTATATAACTCCTTACTACTGATTCAGTGTTTAGGACTGTCCAGTTATTTCTGGGGAGCCTCGAAAATCACCCAGGTCTCTCCATGTCTTTCACAACCCTTCAAGTTCTGGATTTACTTCAGTATCTTATCCTTTCATTAACCTTAAGGTGTGCTTAAACTTCCAATCCATATGCCCATCTGAACTGGTAGATTTTAAGTTATTACACTTCAAAAAGGTAACTGCAGTGTGACACTAAAATCACACACACACATACACACACACACAGAATATTTGGTATCTTTATGTTATTAGGGAATTTTACTGCAGTGAAAATGGACCTAAGCATAATCAGGTATTTGTAAACAAAACATTTGATGAAGGATTGTTATGGCTAAAAGTTAAACTAGTTTTGGGGAGCCGTTGTTTATTGGTGTAATCAATAGTTTTTAAAAACTTATAAGGCAAAACTAGGCCTTTGCAAAATCAGGAAGAAATCACACTTTCTAATTTATGTGAATTAGCACTTAGAGTTCAGTGAAATTAACAATTTGTTCTCACTGCAGTAGAGTTCCCTATTCATTTTTTTTGCTTCTGATGCACTAATACTAGGTACATCCCATTAACATGTTGCCAAAATTTCTTATCATTTACTGCATATCATTCATTGCATATTTTTTTTCTACTAGGGTTTCATGAAAAATCATAAGATGGACTAGAGAGGAAGGGTTCTATTAGTTTTTGCTTGCATCTGTATATGACCCCAAAAAAACCTTTGTAAGAGTAAACTTTCAAATTACCTACTTTTTTATCCCAAACTTTGAGTGAAGTTCACTTTTTAAGAGGATGTGGCAAATTTATCTTGTACTTTAGAACAATGATCCTCAAACTTCAGCATGCATCAGAATCACCTGAAGGGTTTGTTACAACACAGGTTGCTGGTCCCCACTCCCAGAATTACTGACTTAATGTGTCTGAGATGCAGCTAAGGATTTCTGTTTCTAACAAGATCCCAAGTCATGCTGATGCTGACAGAGGGACACACTTTAGAACCACTGGTTTAGAATATCCTTCAGCCCACTGAGATTATTATATAACCCATTTTTAGAAGCACAGATTTGTGATTTTCCCTCTTTCTATCTCTTTTGTTGTTTCATCTACAGCCTTTCACCTGGATTGGTTGGGAACTTGCAAGGATAGAAGTGAGGTGATGGTCAGTTTGGAAGACAGTAAATAAGGGAAAAAATGCCATATTTCATTAAGTAAAAAGGGATATTTCCTAATATTAAGACTAGAGGACAGTTTGAATAATTCCACTCTTGCCATTGCAGGGCAGTATAATTATTATTGCTATAGAAGTGTTAAGTCTGTCAACTGAATGTTTAAACATTGTGGGTATTCACAATTTAGAATATTCTTTTGTCTTAAATTATCTTGGATATAATTTAGTGTATATTTGGTGTTAGAAATAAGGGTGTTTGTTTTTTTTTTTTAAATCTGGTCCTTTTTTAATGTAGAAAATAATCTCAGATTGATAATTAGCTTTATAACCCTGAGTTTCCCTCTCATGAAATTTAACTTCTATTCTCTCAAAGAGTCTATTAGAAAAATATTACAAAAAAACAGGACAGTTTACTTGTAGTCTGTTTTAAAGGTAGGTGCGGGTGTGTGGTTGTGTGCACAAGCGCGCACTTTTCTTAAGGATTTATAGAAAATACCATGACTGTCTTCACTGTATTATTTCCTTGGTTCTTTGTAAGAAGGTAATCAGGACTTGGGGAACTAAGATTTCTATCAGTAAAGTATTTCTCATTCTGATTTGGATTAATAAATGATTGTTTTATATTAAATAACATGACTAATATTTTGTTGCTAAACTTGTTTATTGCCAGATAAACAGTGATTACCATTCAACATACTGAATAATAGCCATTCTTTTTCATATGTGCTCTTAGTACACTCAGAGGAAGCCTTGTTTTTATTGGCAACCTGTTATTACCGCTCAGGAAAGGCATATAAAGCATATAGACTCTTGAAAGGACACAGTTGTACTACACCGCAGTGTAAATACCTGCTTGCAAAATGTTGTGTTGATCTCAGCAAGTAAGTTTTTAAATCTTTTCTATCTAATTTTGTTTACTTACACTGTAAAATTTTGGATAAAATCCTTTTGATAGATTAAACTCTGACTCCCTTTCTCCTCTTTTTTGATAGTAGAGATTTGTCTATTTCAGTCACTTAAAATGTTTATACTGTTGCCTGTGGCATTACCATTTTTGTTATGGAGAGATTTCATTGTTATGATAATAAATAATAGAATTTAACTCTGGAGAAACTTAAGTTATAACTAATTCCTGTCATTTTCCAAAATTATCTGAAGTGTAAAACCTCCTTACCTGTTCACCTGAGATTAACGCTTCATTGTGTCTAGGTAGTTGCGTAATTATTTGCCTTTCAAGATCATTCTATTTGGGAACCACTGCTCCTACCCCTTTGAAGCAAGGGGGCAGATTCAGGAGAACGCTTCTTTTGAACATTACAATTAAATCAAGTCAGCTGTCCCTATTCTGAATCTGGAGGCAGCTATAGATATAGGTAGTTATCTTCTGTTAAACTCTTTTCTGTGCTGAAAGAGATGCAATAATGCTAAAAGTGACTAAATAGGTAATTGTAAAAGCCTATATGTGAATTTAGTTTGTAGGTTTATAGTGAGAGGACACAAATAAGCCTCATGAAGTCTCCACAGACTAATAATATTGTATTTGTCCACTGTCTAACTGATGACTTTTAAATTAAAGCTAACTAAAATATCTATAAAATTTCTGAAACATTTGTTATTTATTTTTATTTCAAAGATTCTAATGTTAAATTCTTAAAAATTTATTTAACTTGCTAATTTCTTAAGCCAATTCTTACCTTAGACATTCTTATCCCATTTATAAGTATTCATGGTTTTTTAAAAGTCTCTCTGACAGTAAAAGAACTATAGATATCACCTTTTATGTTTAGGATATGCTGTGTAAACTTGAGAGTTTTCCACATGATGTTTGGAAAAAACTTTAAAACAGAAACCATTACAAACTCTGATGTGCTAAAAATATATAGTGAAGTCAGGTCATTTTTTTTTCCTTTGGGGAACACTTATGATTTTCTATATCAAGAAAACATTAATTGACAAATAAAAAGAGATGAAGTGCTATTCAGGTTTCATTTGTAAACCTAAAAATGACTGAGACCATTAAGTATGCAGTTTTTAGTTAAAATCTGCTAGACTTGTTTAATTTGCTTGCTGATTCCTATTTCAAGGAATTATAGAACTAAAAAGGACCACTACATCTGTTAATGAAGAAACATTCACATTTTCCCCCAGTATAATGGCCTTCCATTTCTTTTGACATGAGTAATGTGTATGTTGCTCAGACTACATTTATACATACAGAGACTAAATTTAACTGGTTCTGTTTTTAAAGACAAGACTGGAATTTTAAGATCATAAATTCCTAGTCTTCCAAGTGATTCTAAATACATGGTTATTACTGTTCTAAAGGTGCTATGGACTTCTTACTTTATCTATCTCCATATAAGGAAGTACATTGGTAATGAAGAATGTCTTTACACACAGTACTTTTTATACTGACTTTTGTTAATCTGTAAATTTGTGTTTTAAAGGCTTGCAGAAGGGGAACAGATCTTATCTGGTGGAGTGTTTAATAAGCAGAAAAGCCATGATGATATTGTAACTGAGTTTGGTGATTCAGCTTGCTTTACTCTTTCATTGTTGGGACATGTATATTGGTAAGTAAGAATGATTCAAGTTACCAGAAGATTGTTTCCAGTGCTAGAAGTCTTTGCAATTAAAAAAAACTTACATTATCTGTGTTTATCAAATAGCGCTTGGCTGAAGAGTACACACAGTCTTCTAGTTCTATGACCTTGTTAAACCTATAAAGTAGTAGAGATGTTGATCCCATTTTTGACTATCCACTTTGCCTTAATGATAGTAGCTACAGCAACACTACCTAATAAATAATTGAGTGCACATATGGTTTGTTTGTTTTTTTTTTTTACCTTGGGTGAGGAGAATATCTTCATGTGATCCACTGAGGAAAAAGAAATGAGTGAAGTTTTTTCTCTAATATTAAATATCACCTTTGCTCCTTAGAACAAGGCTTGAAGGCAAGTTTCAGTAATAAAGAATAGTAATTCCCATCTGGTTTACCACACTAATTTTGAGGCATGTCATAAGAAACTTCCTACAATGGTAGTTGAAATAATAGTGATTTGGAAAGAATTTTAAATGTATTTAAAATTTCTTTACATTTATTTAAATTTAGTCTTTTGAAAGCAAGTGAGAATGAATTCAAAGTCATCACTATAATAATATTCGCACTGATTTGTATTCTGAAATATTGTGAGTTGGGGACTAGAGGGTGGAGATATAAGTAGGTAATAGGAATTGTTCCAGCTGCCCATGGGAGTGCATCGCATGTATAAATGTAACTTGTTACATACTGTAGGAGAAATGGTTGAGGATTGCTTTTCTAAAGAGTTAGGAAAGCATCTATTTTAAGATAAATTGAGGCTAGTTTGAATAGTAGTTTTTTAAAAACCTTGAAAATATCTTTTTGAACAGAATAAATTATTTGGCTGAATTTTGGGGCTCATTTTCAGATGACACCACTCTTTAGAGAACAGGAGTAAGTAAAGATATAATATCAATATCTTTATTTATCTTAGTAAAAGGACTTGGAGTAATGAATTTTAGTTCATGCAACTATGATTATTCTTGTCATTTATTCAAGAAATTTTGAGATCTATCCTCCATTTATGGCTAGCTAGACATAGTACTTAACGCTGGGAATGTGATAAATAACTCACAGTCCCTGCCCTCAAACTCAGAAGTTTGTAAGTTTTTATCATCACAATAAAAATGCTGTGATAAAATTTGAGCAGTATTTTGTCTGAAGGAGGAAATAATTAGTTCTACCTGGTTAAGAAGGAGGGGTAATCTGAAACAAATAATACATTTTATGTTAAAAAAGAAAAAAAAAAAAGAGAAAGATAGCAGGAAGGAAAAAATGAAGGGGGGGGGAATGGGAGGGGGAGACAAACCATGAGAAACTATGGACTCTGAGAAACAAACTGAGGGTTCTAGAGGGGAGGGGGGTGGGTATTAAAGAGGGCACATACTAAATGGAGCACTGGGTGTTATATGAAAACAATGAATCATGGAACACTACATCAAAAACTAATGATGTAATGTATGGTGATTAACATAACATAATAAAATAAAATTAAAAAAAGAAGGAGGGGTAAGATGGTAAGTAGGAAAGACTTGGTAGAAACAGTTTTGTTTCTTGAATTCTCAATAATAAGAAAATTAGAAATTAGGAAATTAATTAGAATATGGTGAAGTATTTGAATGGACATTTCACCAAAGAAGATATACAGATGGTAAGTAAGCACATGAAAAGATGTGCCAAATCATTAGCTATTAAGGAAAGGCAAATAAAAAACACCATTAAAAACCACTACACCCCGGTTGGAATGGCTAAAATAAGAATTGACAATACCAAGTGCTAGTGAGGATGCAGAGCAACAGAATTTCTCATAAAACATAGATATGATAGAATTATAATGATAGAAACAGATCAGTAGTCAGATCAGAGGGTAGAGTTGAGGCAAGAGTATGGCCGTGCAGAGGCAGGTGTGGTTTCTCTGGGCTGTTGGAACAGTTCTGTATCCTGATTGTGGTGATGGTGGTTACACAAATCTATACATGCGATAAAACTTCATAAAACTGTTCATAAACAAGTGCATGTAAGAACTGCTGAAATCCAAATAAAGTCTGTGGTTTAGTTTATGCTATTGTCAATTTCCCAGTTTTGATAATTGTGCTATGGTTACGTCAAATGTTGTCATTGAGGGAGCTGGGTGTAGGGTACATGGGAACTCTGTTATTTTTGTAACTTGTATATGAGTCTAAAATTATTTCAAAATAAAGTTTAATAAAACAAAATAAATGCTAAAATCACAAAAATACTATATATGTGTTACCGATTATTTTTAAACAAGATTATTAAAAGCTTGAAGGTACAGCTGAATCAGGCCTTAACCACGAAGAAGGGTTTCCCCCCCTTCTTTAAAAGAATAAGGATGGGTTCCTTTTATTCATCATAAATATTACAAGGTGAAATATCCAGTGGGAGAAAACTCTGCTCCAAAAAAGTGGCTTTTCATTTCAGCCATCATGTGTCTGTCTTATGACCAAAATTGTACCCAGTAATCTAGATATATACCTGTTGTAGTTTTATAGCTATAGCTTGTTAGGATATCTTTTTTATCTCTTTTTTTTTTTTAAGATTTTAAAAAATTTTTATTTAGTTGAGAGAGAGCAAGAGAGGGAGAGAGCACAAGCAGGGGGGGAGCGGCAGGCAGAGGAAGAGGGAGAAGCAGGCTCCCCGCTGAGCAGGGAGCTTGATGCGGGACTCAATCCCAGGACCCCGTGATCATGACCTGAGCCGAAGGCAGATGCTTAACCGACTGAGCCACCCAGGCGCCCCTCTTTTTTATCTCTTTATTGGTCTTTTTGTCTACAGTAGTTCATGAGACTTCTATGTTCAGGACACAGCCAATACTAAGTCTGGTTCTTAGATTAACTGGTTTCTTCCCAGTACCATCTAAATAATTTTTCACCCCAATTCTTTGGGAAACTTTTTTCATTAAGAGCTGCCACCTCGGGGCACCTGGCTGGTTCAGTCAGTAGAGCATGCAACTCTTGATTTCAGAGTTGTGAGTTCGAGTCCCATGTTGGGTGTAGAGATTACTTAAATATAAAATCTTAAAAAAAAAAAAAAAGCCACCACCTCTATCTACTTCATTAGAAGATCTGATTATTTAAAAATGCTATATTTAAAGCATTTAAGTCACTTTCAAAATTACCACTGGGATATTACATTAAAAATTAAGAATAAGACTGAAATACTTGGATATTGTCCATCTCTCCTTCAGTAATTCTAGTATCTGACAGGAAATTAAAAGCAATTATAACATTCAAGAAGGCGTTGATAGTTTATTAAGGTAACATTCCCTTCAATTCATGTTCTTGCTTTCACTGGACTTTTGATTTGAACTGCCTTAAATAATAGAGATTGGAGAATGGTAAGAAGGGGAAATTGGTAATTTAGGGACTTGTCAAGAAGAGTGCTCTCAGAACTTATATATGTATTGTAAATACATATATAACAGTACCTAATTTTTTGTATGAAAAATTTATAATGTTTTGGGTTGTGTAGCTTGTCTAATCTCTTTGTTTGTCTTTACAGCAAGACAGATCGGCTTGCCAAAGGATCAGAATGTTACCAAAAGAGCCTTAGTTTAAATCCTTTCCTCTGGTCCCCCTTTGAATCATTATGTGAAATAGGTAGGTTTGTAGAGGCAGCTAGGGGAGGGTTCCCCTACTTAACTCTTTTTTTCCTCCTCCTCAATTTTTGGAAAGTGATACAAATTATTCACAAGAAAAATATTTTTCAAAGCTAAAGGCTGTTAAAATTGAGAACAAGAATTAAGGCAATAGAATCATGTTTAAGGAATGATGTGGCCTTGTGTTCTCTAGAATGAGTTGTATTGTGAGTATAACACTAGCTTTCTAGGTAAGGAAAGAAATTAATAGAATGCCTGGAGCAGAAACTGTTAATGTAAATAAGACCTGGACAGTATGGGGAAAGAGTGCCTTGGTATATGTGCTCTAGGATGCATGAACGATCATTTTAAAACTGTGTATGTATACATGGAAGTGCTTAAAACTTAACTGTCTGTTGGGTTTCAGCTCTCAACCATCACTCCTTACTTTGAGTAAAGTGAGATCTAATTGCTTTCTGCTTTAAAAGAAACACAGAAGTCTGCTTTTTCCGATGATTTATTATATTTAAAATCAGTGTTATTGTAGTTCCATTTAATTTCTAAATTTATAGCTTTATCTGAGGGGTAAATTTTTATAATAAATTGATAGATGGACTTTGGGGAGGTAAATTTGATTAGCTGAGACAGATAGGAGAACTTTAAAACACTGGATAAGGCCTTATTTCCACTAATTTGTGCATACTTGAAAAAAGATATTAATCCTCATCTCAGAGGCATACATTTTTTTTTCCCTTTACAGGTGAAAAGCCAGATCCTGACCAAACATTTAAATTAACATCTTTACAGAACTTTAGCAACTGTCTGCCCAGCTCATGCACAACACTAGTATCTAATCATAGTTTATCTCACAGACAGCCTGAGACCATTCTTACAGAAACACCCCAGGACACAATTGTAAGTGTATCATATGCTAGTGTTCAAATATTATGAAAAACAGGAAAGAATGACCTAAATAATGTATCATAAATGACATGGTAGAAATTTTCTGTTTCAGGAATTAAACAGACTGAATTTAGAATCTTCCAATTCAAAGTACTCCTTGAATACAGATTCCTCAGTGTCTTATATTGATTCAGCTGTAATTTCACCAGATACTGTCCCTCTTGGAACAGGAACTTCCATATTATCTAAACAGGTTCAAAATAAACCAAAAACTGGTCGAAGCTTATTAGGAGGACCAGCTGCTCTTAGCCCATTAACCCCAAGGTAAGACAAACAAAACATACTTTAAAATATGCTATAATAGTAAATGATCTATAATAATTCATATTATTAGTAATATAAATTAGTATGAACAGCAACTTCTAAATCATTATGGAAATGGAAGCATTTAGTAAGTCAATAATGGACCAATTCTGTTTTGAAAATGAAGTAAAAGAGATACAATACCTGTGATAAAAATTTATTATTAAATATTAGAGAAAAATGTAAAACTCTTAAATATGCCTTCTTCAGCTACTGTATGTGTTAAAAGATACTGTCTTTTTGGCTGTGTGTCAGTGAATATCAGTGAACCTTTTGAAATGTTGCAATGCTTTTGTTATAATCAGAGTTAAAGCAGTGATTATTGTTAAAGTACTGTTTTCCAAACCATGGAAGAAGGATTGACACCTATCAATAGGAAATATTTTGTCAAAATTATTAGAAGTATATATGTGTATAAATACAGGAACCCAGCCCAGAGGATACCTATCCAAAAGTGTCAAAATAAAAAATTCTGTGTTAGAACAGACACTATGAATTGGGTCCCGGGGCCAGAGAGTTACTAAAATAGCATGACCACGAGATTACAACAACTCCCTGAATCCACAGATGGATTCAGTGGTCTCTAGAGACAGTCTCTGGAACAGTGTCTAAATCCCATAAATTCCAAGAATTTTAAATAATTTGATCATTTGGATCTTTGCTTTTACAAAGCCATTCTTCATTTCCAGTAAATCTCCTGAGATCAGTGGTTGTTGCTCAATTTAATTCCTTGTTTGATTTTTTTTTCGTTTTAATTTAGTTATGGTGGGTGGAATAGTCTACATTCACAGCTTATTTTAAATCTGCCCCTCAGATCCTCACTGCCCCCAAGACTGATTTGCCATTCTCTTCCTTTTAGACCTTCTAATTTAAGTATACTGCTGCTTTATATATGCCTTGATGACTTTTTGACACCTTGATTTCAACCTCTTCTCAGTTTTGGGATTTTGCCATTAGAAACCCCAAGTCCTGGAGATGGATCCTATTTACAAAACTACACTAATACATCTTCTGTAATTGACGTGCCATCTACTGGAGCCCCTTCAAAAAAGGTATTTTCCATGTAAAATGCAGCTTTGATGTTGATGAAAGAAATTTATTTACAATTCCAATCTGTTAAAGGCAATTTCAGAGAGAATCTAATTTTATATAATGACTACTGCCTTAGAGTGTTGATCTAAATGTAAAAGAAGGCCATCATTGTCATAAGCTGTTGGTTATAGTAGGAGACATAAAGCTGGTTGTTCTTTGGCCATGTAAAATTATAACCTCCAAGTATAGTTTATTTTAGCATGTAGCTAAATAAACATTCAGATTTTTACTTTTGATTTACCCTTTTTAAACAAAATTAAGATGGTTTCTATCACTTTGAATATAAATAACAGAAATTACACCTGCCATTGTTTTACTTGTCCCGACTGTATTTATCTTTTAAGTGTACTAATTAACATGAAAAAAAATTGGGGGCGCCTGGGTGGCTCAGTCGTTATGCGTCTGCCTTCGGCTCAGGTCATGATCCCAGGGTCCTGGGATCGAGACCCGCATCGGGCTCCTTGCTCCGCGGGAAGCCTGCTTCTCCCTCTCTCACTCCCCTTGCTTGTGTTCCCTCTCTCACTGTGTCTCTCTCTGTCAAAAAATGAATAAAATCTTTAAAAAAAAAAAAAGAAAAAAAATTGACTTGCATAAAGCCAGCTATTTCTGATAATAAAGTTTTTTATGGCGGATTCTCATAGGTGTATAGTAACTTTATAGTAAATGTGTAATAAAATAAAGAATATTTGACAGTATCCTTATAGTAAATACTGCAACAAGTCTTGAGACTTTTAAATAATATTCTTTTCTATAGATCTGTGGCATTAAAGGTCAGAGTGCCATTTCCTTGAAACAGGTCTGTGATACAGGGTTACCTTCTGTGAGAATTAAATTAGGTTATGTATTTAAAATGCGTATTGCCATCATTAATAGATGTTTAAGAAATGGAAGCTAAGTAAGTCATACTAGTATATGACTGATATAAACCCTTTACCCTCCTAGAGACTTTTGTTCTTATTCTTTTTACTCCAAAAATTCCTTAGAGTCTGTGAAATTTTGTTTCTATAATGGCATCTTAATGAGTAGTGATAGAAACTCTGAGAGTAGTAAAAAAAAAAGGCTGCAAAGTACTGAATGTATGGATTACTTTAAATCTCATTTTTAAGAGTTGGCAGCTACCTGAAGTATAATTGTGGAAATTAGTCTATTACAGTTGTAAGAAGGCATAGTAGGATAGTAATCAGCATGCCAGATGAAGTAGGCCAAAACCAGCAAGCCATAGCAATCAAGGACAAGTTAGTCAGTGCTGGGTAGGTGATTACAGTACCCAAACAATAAAGCCATTTGCTGTCTCATCCTCTTCTGCCCCTGTTCTCTTCTTACCCTGCTATGAGACATTCATAGGAAAGCTCTACTTGTAGTTCTGCATGTAGTATCAACTAAAAATATCAAACTGAATATTGTGTGCAGATCTTTGTTAAGTAAGGAAGGGCCAGAATTGACTCTAAGTTTTGTCCCTTGGGTGAATGTAGAGGTTCCAACTTGGGGAAGGAAGAAGAGGAAGGATTATAAAGTTTTATTTTGAGGTGGTAGTAAATTAGATGAAAATATTTAGTGAATAGTTAGTCATAGAGGAAAGAATATGGCCTGGTGATAGAAATAATAGTTAAAGCTGTCAAAATAGCCAGGCTCTCCTAGGAAAAGATAGTAGCAAAGGAACACAGAGCATACTTAATTTAAAACAGTGGAAGGAAGAAGGGCCTGCACATGAAGTGCTCAGACAAATAATCAAGATACCATACTATTTTGGAAGTTATACACAGTTTCAAAAGGAGGACATGAGCAGTGGTGTTGAATACATGAAAGGCCAAAATAAGGCTTTCATATCTGGTGAGAAAGTTATTATTAGTTATTAATTATAATTATAAAGTTTGAGAATTATGTACAGTGGCTATCAAAGTAATAAATTTTGAAGAAAATTATCTGGTAGTAAAAAAAATAAAAATATCCACTGATGCAACAGTCACAGATCATTTTATAAAGAAGCCAAGTGATGAAAATGAATAGAAGTAAGGTAATAAATTAGAGAAGGCAGAGAGGGGCAGGAAGTCTTTTTTCTCCTCCACAGGAACAGAGACCCAATTAATGAAAAATTGAACACACTAGAAAGAAATGTAATTCTAAGAGCAAAATGCTTAGAATATGGAAAATAATCAGGTAATTTAAAAAAATTTATTCCTTTGAACTACTATAGAATATCTTTAAGTGTCAAAGAAGGGATATAAAATCTTCTTGTATTATTATTTTTTATATTAGATCATAAATCTGGGTTAGATCATAAATCTTAAGAGTAGTAGCTGTCTTAAAATTCTTGTAACACTTAGCTCCACCTGGAAAATATGTAATTATAGGCTTTTTAGGAATTTTCAGGAATCTTGAGCCTTTCCTTAAAACCTAAAGTGAGGGGGCACCTGGGTGGCTCAGTCATTACGCATCTGCCTTCAGCTCAGGTCATGATCCCGGGATCCTGTGATCGAACCCCGCATTGGGTTCCCTCCTCCGCGGGAAGCCTGCTTCTCCTTCTCCCACTCCCCCTGCTTGTATTCCCTCTCTTGCTGTCTCTCTGTCTGTCAAATAAATAAATAAAATCTTAAAAAAAAAAAAACTAAAGTGAAAAATGAAAGGATAGTATAAAGATAAAAATACTGAGGTTAAGCGGGCACCTGGGTGGCTCAGTCAGTTAAGCATCTGCCTTCAGCTCAGGTCATGATCCCAGGGTCCTGGGATGGAGTCCCACATCAGGCTCCCTGCTCAGCAGGGAGTCTGCTCCTTCCTCTCCCTCTCCCTCTGCCACTTCCCTGGCTTGTGCTCTCTCTTGCTCACTCTCTCCCAAATAAATAAATAAAATCTTTTTAAAAAAATGCTGAGGTTAAAATGAGGAAATAGTTCGATGTTAATCCTAATATATTAATTGACATTAATAATGACAGTAATTTGTGTTTTCAGATGACAGTATATATTATGAAATCTTGCATTGGGAAAATGTAGATGGGAGCATCATGGTGTCTTTTACCATTTTCAGTGCAATTTATAATTCACAAACCTTAGACTTTTTGTGTTTTACAGTCTGTTGCCAGAATCGGCCAAACTGGAACAAAGTCTGTCTTCTCACAGAGTGGAAATAGTCGAGAGGTAACCCCAATTCTTGTTGCACAAACACAAAGTTCTGGCCCACAAACAAGGTATTTATTATGGTGTCATTATTTGATATTCTTGGCTTTTCTTGCTATAAAATATGACTTTATTTCCACTTTAGGCAGGTTTTGACTTTCCCAAGAAGTCTAGAATGACTATTATAAATTTTGAATGTGTCAAATTAGAAATTTCTAGGGGCACCTGGCTGGCTCAGTCGGTAGAGCATGCAACTCTTGATCTTGGGGTTGTAAGTTCGAGTCCCACGCTGGGTATAGAGATTACTTAAAAAATAAAAATCTTTAAAAAAAAAAATTTCAAACTTACTGAAAAGACTAGTGTAATTTTTAGTTGAGTATTTTAATACAAATCAAGACAAAGGTAACCAAAAGATCTTTTTATTTTACTCTAATTCCCTCATGAATTTGTTTAAACTAGATATTCTGAACACTCCTCTAAAATAATTTTCTTCTTATTACATGACCTTCATTGGTCAAGTACAGATAGATTTCATTCTCCCCTTCCCCTATGATGCACTTATATATACAGATCATAAAGTTAATCTGGTAAATCTTTAAATAATCCACTGCCACACAGAAATGGTGTTAAGTAGGGTTTCTTTTTTCTGTTGAAGTACTCAAAAACAAATCATAGCTAATACTTTAAAAGAATGATACAACTCTGTCTCCTTGTAAAATAGTGAACATGTACCGTAAGTCTTAAAATAGACACAGATGTACATATACCTTGACTAATATAAAAGGCTTCAATATTTCTGAAATGCCAAGATGGCAAGTCTCATGACTGCCAACTCACAGACAGGTGACAGGGATTGCCTGGGGCTCAGTTACGAGAAGGAACCTGAGGGCTCCTGCAGAGCACCATTATATAGGCTGAATAAGTGCTAATCCTAAAGAATATATAAGCATAATTTATGGAATTATACATTTCACTTAAGCTAAACAATTATACTAACTTTAATAAACATCAACTTTTAATGATTTTGTGGGGTTTTTTTGTATTTTATCTCCTTTATTGCCTATCTTAGTTTCCTACAGTTGCCATAACAAAGTTACTGCAAACTGGATGGTTTAAAACAACAGAAGTGTATTCAGGGCTATGCTCCCTCTGAAGCCTCCAAGGGAAGATCCTTCCTTGTCTCTTCCAGCTTCTGGTAGCCCCAGGCATCCTTAGTTGGTGGGAGCATAACTCAATATGTGCCTCTGTCTTCACATGGTCATCTTCCCTGTGTGTCTCTATATCCAGATTTCCCTCTTCTGAGGACATCAGTCATACTGAATTAGAGCTCACCCTAATGACCTCATCTTAACTTGATTATATCAACAAAGAGCCTGCGTCCAAATAAGTCACATTCATAGGTAGTGGAGGTTAGGGCTTCAGCATATTTTTGGGGAAACACAGTTCAACATAACATTGCCTTATGAATAATTATTCTTTATTTTGTCTTTTTAGAGGCTGTTTTAGTGTTTATAGTATGTATTCTGACTTATCAAAGTCTACCTTCAAATAATGTTGTACCACATCATATATAGTATAAAACCTTATGATAGTGTGCTTTCATGCTCCTCTCCCCATCTTTATGCTATTGTTGTCATAGATTTTACCTCACATGTATGTAAACCCGATTGTGCATTGTTATAGTTTTTCCCTTAAATAGGCAGTTATCTTCTAGAGAGATTTTTTAAAATAAGAAAAAGAAATCTATTTTGTATTTACCCACATATATACTATTTCCGGTGCTCTTTATTTCTTTCTATAGGTTCACATTTCAATTTGGTATCCTTTTCCTTCATCTTGAAAGACTTAAAATTTCTTATAGTCCAAGTCTGCTGGTAATGAATTTTTTCAGCTTTTGTATGTCTGAAAGAGATTTTTATTTCATCTTTGTTTTGTTTTTGAAAGATACTTTCACTAGATAGAGAATTCTTGTTCATAGTTTTTTCTTTAAAGATGTTGTTCTACTGTCTTCTCGCTTGTTTTGTTTCTGACAAGAAGTCTGTCATTCTCATTTTTTGTTCCTGTGTATATAATGTGTCTCTTTTCTGATAGTTTTACAATTTTTATCTTTGATTTCTGATTTTAAGTCATTTGATCATGATGTGCTGTTGTGTAGTTTTCCTCTTTTTTGGCCTCCAAATTGATTGAGCTTCTTGGATCTGTGATTTCGTAGTTGTTATTAAATTTAGTTAATTTTTGGCCATTATTTCTTCCAAGTATTTTTTCTGGTCCTGTCCCCCTCTCCCCTCCTGGGACACCGAGTATGTGTTTATTAGACCATGAAGTTGTCCCTCACAGTTCAGTACTGTGTTCATTTTTGTTTGCAGTCTTTTTCCTCTGTTTCATTTTGGATAGTGTTTATTATTATGTCTTCAGGTTAACTATTCTTTTCTTCTGCAGTGTCTAATCTGCTATTAACCCCAACCAGAATGTAGATATAGTTTTAATCTCAGATGTTCTATTTTTTATCTCCAGAAGTTTGATTTGGTTCTCTCCTTTAACATGTCCATTCTTTCTTCTACCTTTTTGAGCATATGGAATATATCTATAGTAGCTCTTTTAATGATTTTGTCTACTGTCCTTACTGTGTTATTTCTGGGTCTGTTTTTTATTGATTTTTTTTTTCTTTTCATTATAAGTTATATTTTCCTGCTTCTTTGTATGCCTAGTTTTGTTGTTGTTGTTTTTATGCCAGTAAATGTTGGAAATTTTACGTTGTTGAGTGCTGGACTATTTTATCTTCTTTTAAGTATTTCTGTTTTATTCTGGGAGGCAGTTACTTGTTAATAGTTTATTCATTTCAGGTCTCGATTTTTAAGTTTTGTTGGGTAAGACAAGAGTGGCCTTTAGTCTAGACTAATTTTGCCCCACTACTGAGGCAGTATTCTTTGAATACTCAGTGACTTGCTGAGTATGAGGTTTCTTCATTCTGGCTGTTGAAAATATAAGCTACTCCCAGCCCAGGGTGAGCTCCAAGAATTGTTCTGCCAGCTCCTTTGCAGTAGTTCTTTCTCTAGATTCAGGTAGTTTTTCTCACTGTAATACTGTAGTAAGTTCTGGTACTAATTACCCAGAAATAGCATAGACTCTGCAGGCAAGATCATAGTCCCAGCAAGACTTAACAAATCTTGTTGACTTAGCAACTACAATTTCAAGGGTTCCCCGGGCCACCTTCACTTCTGACCAACTACCTACAAATTTGAGGGTTCTTACTACCCCCTGAGGTTTAATATGTTAGGACAATTCATAGAATCTAGGAAAGTTCTATACTTACAGTTTTATTATCAAGGATACCAGTCAGGACCAGACAAACGAGGGCCCATAGGATGAGGTCTGGGAGGGTCCTGAACACAGAGCTTCTGTGTCCTTTCCCCTGGGTGAGACGTGTCACCTCACCAGTGCATCAGTGTGTTCGCCAACCAGGAAGTTCAACTGAGTTTTGGTAGTCAGAGTTTTTTGTGTTTGTTTTTTTTTTTAAAGATTTTATTTATTTATTTGACAGAGAGATAGAGAGCACAAGTAGGCAGAGAGGCAGGCAGAGGGAGAGGGAGAAGCAGGCTCTCCCCGCTGAGCAGGGAGCCCAATGCAGGACTCGATCCCAGGACCCTGGAATCGTGACCTGAGCCGAAGGCAGCCGCTTAACCGACTGAGCCACCCAGGCGCCCCGGTAGTCAAAGTTTTTATTGGAGTTACATTACATAGGCATGATAGATTGTGTCATTGGTCGTGTGATTTAACTCAATCTCCAGCCGCTGTCCCCTTCCTAGAGAAGGTCAGGCTGTTAACACCCAGCTGAAAGCTTCAACTGTCTAATCACTGGTTGGTCTTTCCAACATGGCCAGCCCAGTATTCTGAACCTATCTAGGGCCACCACAAGTCATTTCATCAGCATAAACTCAGGTGTGGTCTCAGGGGCCCACCATGAAGAACAAAGACACTCATATCACTTGAGAAATTCCGAGCATTGGGGCGCCTGGGTTTCTCAGTATTAAGCATCTGCCTTCGGCTCAGGTCATGATCCCAGGGTCCTGGGATCGAGCCTCGCATCTTCTCCCTCTCTCTCCCCCACTCCCCCTGCTTGTGTTCCCTCTCTTGCTGTCTCTCTCTCTCTGCCAAATAAATAAATAAAATCTTTTAAAAAAAAGAGAGAGAGAGATTCAGAGCATTTAGAAGCTGCTTCTCAAGAATTCAGGACAAAGACCAGATGAGTTTTTTATTATAACACACTCAAACAGTTGCACTACTCAGTTTCAACTGCAGATTCTAGGAAAACTTCCAGCAGATCTTTGAAGCTCTCCTTCTTTGTAGCTCTCCCCTTTCTAGTACTCTGACCTTCATATTCTAGCTGCCTTCACTTCTTGTAAGTCTCAACATTTTCTTCTCAACACAGGAAGACCACTAAGTTCTGTTTGTGTTCCCTCTCCCTGCACTGTGTCCTCAGAATTCTCAGGCATATGTGCTTGCTGTCCAATGTCTGAAAAGCATCGTTTCATGTATTTTGTTCAGTGTTAATAGTTGTTTAAGATGGGATAGTAAATCTGGTCCATTTTACTTCATTTACAATTGGCAGTGGAAGTCTGGTTTGTTTTTTTTTTTAGAAAGTTGTTTTTTTAGAGATGATTAGAATAGCATAGTTCTCTTAGCTAAATTTCCCCAAAAAGTTTGTATGTCATCATTTTCTCTACATATATTAACCTCTAAAAATAATTTTTATATTCTTTCCAAGGCATCTTCTTATAACTAGCATTCATACTTTATTACGAAACCATAAGATGATACTACTTACAAAAACTTTTTATTTTTCTTAAAGATTTTATTTTATTTATTTGAGATTGAGAGAGAGTGAGAATGAACATGAACAGGGGGTGGGGGGGGGAGAGGCAGAAGCAGACTCCCTGCTGATCAAGGAGCCTGCCTCAGGGCTTGATCCCAAGACCCCAAGATCACCACCCGAGCCGAAGGCAGACACTCAATCGACTGAATCACCCAGGCACCCCTACAAAAACTTTTTAAAAAAGTGTTTAATATAACCGGCACATCATCACATAGGTAATAAGTGATAGAATTGATTTCAAACCTCAACAATCTGATTCTAGAGCACATTCCTTTCATTCTCAAATTCCTAGTTAAAAAGATGCAAGTTATAAAGAGATGAGTATATTTCATGTGCTACGACCAGTGTTTCAAACTCACTCAGTATCCTGCTTCATTTTCCTGATGCCTGTCAGACTTCGGACATTTTTTTCTTTTGTCAAATTGCCCTTCGGAGCTAACAGAACCATAATGAAAATTATGATTAGGAAGAGTTTGTCTTCTTCTTCCTCCTAGCCCCAGAATCATCTTACTATTATTTTTACTTCTACCCCCACAAGATTCATGTTATACTCCTGCAACTTTTCTTGGCTTTTAAGAAGTCTCAGCATTTTTTCTCAGGCTTGTCCTCCCTATAAACTGCTCCATGGATGAAATTATTCCCTCCCACTTCTCAGGCAAACTCTTTTCTATAATTAGGTAATATTATTGACAACATATAATTCACATTTGTAGCATAAATGACATAGTTGTTCAAATAAAGAATATTGTACTTTTAAAAATGAATCAACTTCTATAAAAGGCAAAACTATGGAAACAAAAAAGATCAGTAGTTGCCAGGGGTTGGAGGGGGGAGGGATGAGTAGGCAGAGTGCAGAGGATTAGGGCAGTGAAAATATTCTGTATGATACCATGATGGATATATGTCATTATATATTCACACGTACCTGTAGAATGAACAAAACCACGGGTGAACTCTATCATAAAACTGTCGACTTTATAATGCATCAGTGTAGGTTCATCACCTATAACAAATGTCCCACTCTCGTGGGGCATGTTGATAATGGGGGAGGCTGTGCATGTTGGGGGCAGGGGTATATGGTACATCTCTCTGTACCTTCCCCTCAATTTTGCTGTGAACCCTAATCTCCTCTAAAAAAATCCTAGGGGGACACCTGGGTGGCTCAGTCAGTTAAGCGTCTGTCTTCGACTGAGGTCATGATCCCAGGGTCCTGGGATCAAGTCCTGCATCAGGCTCCTTGCTTGGTGGGGAGTCTGTTTCTCCCTCTGCCTGCCACTCCCCTTGCTTGTGTGCTCTCTCACACTCTCTCTCTGACAAATAAATAAATATATAAAATCTCTTTAAAAAAAATAAATAAGTAAAAAATCCTAGGGATGCCTGGGTGGCTCAGTCGGTTAAGTGTCTTCCTTTGGCTCAGGTCATGATCCCAGGGTCCTGAGATCGAGTTCCATATCAGACTCCTTACTTGGTGGGGAGCCTGCTTCTCCCTCAGCCTGCCGCTCCCCCTGCTTGTGCTCTCTCTCTTGCTCTTTCTCTCTCTGACAAATAAGTAAATAAAATATATATATTTTAAATATTTTATTTATTTATTTGACAGAAAGAGAGAGACACAGTGAGAGAGGGAACATAAGCAGGGGCAGGGGCAGAGGGAGAGGGAGAAGCAGGCTTCCCATGGAGCAGGGAGCCCGATGTGGGGCTCAATCCCAGGACCCTGGGATCATGACCCGAGCCGAAGGCAGACGCTTAACGACTGAGCCACCCAGGTGCCCCTAAAATCTTCTTTTAAAAATTAAAAAATAATAATAATAATAAAATCCTAATTTTAAAAAAATGTATCGGATCGCCTGGGTGGCGCAGTCAGTTAAGCATCTGACTCTTGGTTTCAGTTCAGATCATGATCTCAGGGTCGTGAGATCAAGCTCCATGTAGGGCTCCGCACTCAGTGAAGAGTCTGCTTAAGACTCTCTCTCTCTCTCTCCCTCTGCCCCCCACCTCAAATAAATCTTTTTAAAAAGTAAAATAAAAAATTAAAAATACATATAAAAATGTATCATAAAATAAAATTAATTCATCAACCTAAGTGACCTCACTTGCTGTAATACCTACATTGAGATTCTGTCTTTTGAAAAGGTAAGAGCAGCCTGGGCTTTCTGTACTCACTGGTCAGTGTCTCTTTAATTCTTAGAAGCCTCTGTGACTCAAATTCAGGTAACTAGTGGGATTTCACATAAACTGTAAACCGTTTAGTCCGTAGACTAGCCCACTTTCAGGTAACTTGAGGTTTTAAGTTTGCTTACTTTCTAAGAATGGAATCCTTGTACCTTAGAAGTTTGCCTTTTAAAGTTAAAAAAAAAAAAAAAATGTACCCGGGCAATTATTAGATTTCTTTGGTTCTAAACAGAATAAACCTTGATGTGGTAGTTTGAATTTATAGGGAAATAATAATTGTTCTAATGGTATTTATTTGTTGGCAAATATCCCACATTTGGACTATCCATGTCCAACTATCTTTTTTTCTCTAATTTGCTATGGTTGCAAATGAGGGCTAGAGAGAATTAGTTTATAGATGTGTTTATTATTTATTGATACACAGTTTTTATGTGGATTGTTTTAAGTTCAAATTAGCAATTTCAGATAGAATGAAGCTCTGTGCTATAATCTTTATTATTTTATGGTAATACAGATAGCTTTTAAATTCTTAGTTTTCGTAGAGGGATGACAAACAGACCGACCAAACTCATCATCTTTAGAATACAAACATGATGAATGTGTTTTTTTAATGTATCTGAATTGAAACAATAAGTAATGCTCATAAGCTGGGGTTTTTTTTTTTAATGTCTACTTTTATCATTTTTTTAGTACAACACCTCAGGTATTGAGCCCCACTATCACATCTCCCCCAAACGCACTGCCTCGAAGAAGTTCACGTCTTTTTACTAGTGACAGCTCTACGACCAAGGTAATCTAAAGATTTCCATATGTCACATTTACTTAAGCTTCCCCCTCCATCTCTAATAAATAAATTGAGAGACTATTTAAATTTTTCTAATGTTTTTTTAATTTATAAAGCTGTCTGTAACATTTATAAATTTTCTTGGTTCTTTAATAAATATTATAAAACATTGTTCAAAGGACAAAATTGTTATGATGGGAAACAGATCAGTGGCTATTAGGAGTTAGGACTTGGGGGGAAGATATGACTACTAGAGCATAGCACAAAGGAATTTTTTTGTGTAGTGGTCAGACAGTCCTATATCTTTATTGTGGTGGTTGATTACATGAAGCATACATGTGATAAAATTTCGTAGAACTATCACGTCAAAAAAAAAAGTACATGTAAAAGCTGATGAAATCCAAATAAGATGTATAATTTAGTTGATAGTATTGAACCAATTCAGTCTCCTGGATTTGATGGTGCCCTGTGGCTATGTCAGATATTCTCACTAGGAAAATTAGGGGAAGGATAAATTTCCTGTGTTTTCTTTGCACATTTCTTTATACAAGGACCTCATTATGCCCTTGGTAAGTTTTTGTTGGTCCATTGACAAGTATTATGGATAATTTTTAACTTTGACATGAACAATTCAACAGTTTTATAACTTACCAGTTATAATGCTCTGAAGACAATTAGGTAATATTGCATCCATTTATTTTCTTATTTTTAAATAATAAATGAAAGTTATACACTTTCAGAAAAGAGCAACAAACAATACTGATTTACCTTATATACTAGTTCGTTAATACAATTTATTTTCAGAATTGTTGCATTTAAAATTAAATGACTTTGAAATTTTTTATTATAAATTTTTTCTGAGAAAAATTTAGACCAGTCAAAACTATATATTTATTTTGTGACTAATACTTGAGAAAGGATTGGGAAGTCTATAATACATGCGTTTAACAAATGTGGAATTTTCCTCCTTTTTACAGGAGAATAGCAAAAAGTTAAAAATGAAGTTTCCACCTAAAATCCCAAACAGAAAAACTAAAAGTAAAACTAATAAAGGAGGAATAACTCAACCCAACATAAATGATAGCCTGGAAATTACAAAATTGGACTCTTCCATCATTTCAGAAGGGAAAATCTCCACAATCACACCTCAGATCCAGGCATTTAATCTACAGAAAGCAGCAGCAGGTCTGTTTTAAATGCTTAATATCTTTGTATTTTATTTTATTCACTTATTTTAGGTAAGTTTTTTAATGTTCATTAAAGTACCTTCCATTTTTTCTAGATAGATGTTGGAATTTTTAATAAATTATATTGTATTAGGCTTTCTAGAAAACCAAACTGTTTTATTATTTCTTTCTCCTTTGTTTACTATATTGTTTTCTCCTAGAAGGTTTGATGAGCCTTCTGCGTGAAATGGGGAAAGGTTATTTAGCTTTGTGTTCATACAACTGCAAAGAAGCTATAAATATCTTGAGCCACCTACCTTCTCACCACTACAATACTGGTTGGGTACTGTGCCAAATTGGAAGGGCCTATTTTGAACTTTCAGAGTACATGCAAGTAAGTATAGAAAACTGTTTACATGCCTTTTTAGAGCTAGTTTAAATTAAAATGCCTGTGCTTGAGACAGCTAGATCTAAAAGGTCAATATTTAGGGGCACCAGGGTGGCTTGGTTAAGCATATGACTCTTGATCTCAGCTCAGGTCTTGATCTCAGGGTTGTGAGTTCAAGTCCCACCTTGGGCTCCACACTGGGTGTGCAGCTGTTTAAAATTAAAAAAAAAAAGTCAATATTTATTATGTAATGTCTTTATTTTCTAAGCATTTTAATATATAAATAGACAATTTTTTCTCTTGTTTAAGGGTGAGTAGTTTAAATTTGGGGAGATTGCTTGAGATAGATTTGTAGAGAATCCAAGTCATCCATATATTTTTTTTTTTTTTAAGATCTTATTTATTTATTCATGAGAGACAGAGAGAGAGAGAGAGAGGCAGAGCTCCCAAGGAGCTCTGGGATCATGACCTGAGCTGAAGGCAGATGCTTAACCGACAGAGCCACCCAGCCATTGAGCCCTGGGTAGGAAATTTAAATTGGAAATTAGAATTTTCTTTGGCTTTGTGTTAATAATCTTCTCTTTTTCTGGTATAAACAGATAACTTAAGCAACGAATATAATTAAAACTAAAGGATAAAAGTCTTGAGGACATTATGTCCTCCATTACGTACAGTTTTCTTCATAGTATTTTTCAAGATTATAAAACATATGAAATGCCAGAAATTCATCCCAGTAGGAACTCTGCATATAGTAGAAAATATTTTTATTATAAACACCTATTACATGGTAATATATATTTTCAGATCCAACGGAGTAGGGTACAAATATTTCACATAAGAATATATGGATGTGGGCGCCTGGATGGCTCAGTCGGTTAAGTGTCCAACTCTTGATTTCGGCTCAGGTCATGATCTCAGGGTCTTGAGATTGAGCCCTGTGTAGGGCTCTGCACTCGGCACAGAGTCTGCCTCTGATTCCCTCTTTCTGCCCCTCCCCCTGCTTGAGCTCTCTTGCTCTAAAATAAATAAAATCTTTAAAAAAAAAAAAAGAATATATGTGGGTGCCTGGGTGGCTCAGATGGTTAAGCATCTGCCTTCGGCTCAGGTCATGATCCCAGGGTCCTGGGATCGAGTCCCGCGTTGGGCTCCCTGCTCAGCAGAGTCTGCTTCTCCCTCTCCCTCTGCCTTGCTGCTCTCCCTGCTTATTCTCTCTCTCTCTGTCAAATAAATAAAATCTTAAAACTAATTAATTAATTTCCTACCCAGTTTACCTTCTGAGCATTTTCTCTCCCCACCCCTAAACTTAAAAAAATTGTTTAAAACTTTAAAATATATATATATTAATAAAATTTCTCTAAAATAAATTATTTGAAGTTTATAATAAAGTTACTTTTTTGCCCTGTTTACTTTCAGTTCATTTATTCAGTGCATGTTATGTCTTAAATTCTCTTCTAGACTCTGTAATACAGCTAGACAAATAATTGCTTGCTTTTATAGAGCTTGCATTCTAGTAAGAGAGATAGATTGTAAGCCAATATGTGTATAAGGACAGGTAGCAATAGGTCATAGGAAGAAAAAAATGAAGCATGTTAAAGGGATTGCAGGACAACGATATATGGAACTATTTACCAAAAAGTATGCTCAGAGAAAGGAGGTGACTCCTTCATGAGCCATGCAAAGATCTGGGGTGAAGTGTGTTCTAGGTAGAGAATAAATACAGAAGATACCAACTCATGTATTATTGTATGATAAAGAAAGAAGTGTTGCTGTAGACAGATTAGCCTTATTCATTGCTAGAAGTTCCATGTTTGGATAATGGTCCTTTACTGATACATAGGCAAAAGCTGTGTTTGGCAAGCCCCTTTCAAAATTATTTCTAATTTATTATTTCACAGGTCCTTTAAAATACATAATTTTTCTTGTTTCCCTATAATTATAGAGCAGTGTCCCAGATACTTAACTAAACAGAAGCCTTTGTTTCAACTTAATTTCATGAGTTTTTTTCATTTTTCTTTTTGTCTATGCCATAGTCACTTTTCAGAGGAAGCAATAGATCCTGAAAAATTGGAAACCAAAAGATTTCCAAAACCTGTATTTGACTTGTGATTAGGTCTGTCTTCTTATACCCAATGCCTATTGGAAAAACTTATCTATAACTTTTAAGGGATTTCAGAGAAGTTAAAAATCATTAAGCTAATCCTAGATAATATATGGCCATTTCTTGGAGTTCCTAGTTTTATAAACTGTTTATTTTACGCCATTTTCATTTCATTAAGAACAGTCCAAATATTTTTTATTCTAAACTAAACTTGACTTTCAGAATTTTGAACTTTTGAATGAATAAACTAGGGAACTACTGATTGGTTTTATAAAACCCAAAGCCTCGGGCGCCTGGGTGGCTCAGTCGTTAAGCGTCTGCCTTCGGCTCAGGTCATGATCCCAGGGTCCTGGGATCGAGCCCCGCATCGGGCTCCCTACTCGGTGGGAAGCCTGCTTCTCCCTCTCCCACTCCCCCTGCTTGTGTTCCCTCTCTCACTGTGTCTCTCTCTGTCAAATAAATAAGATCTTTGAAAAAATAAAATAAAACCCAAAGCCTCAAACTTCAAGGTGAGAGAAACCATTCTGGGAGCTGTGAGTGAGGGGAGGAAAAAAGTAGCTGAGGAGGGACCCTAAAGTCAGGTTAGTGCTACAAAGGAAAAGAGAATCACCAGGCTGGAGCTACAGTTCCCCCGCAGGTATGACATTGGTGGGTATGCTCAGTGTTCAACATGTCATAGCATTGGTAGCCAACTGAACCTGTTTTTCCCCTCAAGTTTTTAACTCAACCTCTTAATAAAAATCAGTGCATAAGTAGTTTTGTGTTACCGAAATCATTATTCTCTCGCTTTTCCTGAGTTATTCTGTAAAGCCATTATTAAAACTTGGAAATGTGTTTTTTGAGAATAAAATAATTGACTTGTCTTTTGTAAATTGTAACTTTGTATAGATTTCTCCTCTGTCATTTTGGTGGAAATGTAGGTTTTCTTTTCACATTTAATGCTCTTACCGTGACTTGTGTATACCTAGGTTAAGTGTGAATTTGATTACCTCAATATTTGACCTATTGTGGAACATTGTTCATTGGGACCCTATGTTATTACTAATTCACATAAACACTGTAAAACAAGGCAGCATTTAGGTCCCATGAGAACAGTGCCCAGTGCTCTCCCTGCATATATGTAAATTGTATCAACTTATTTTCCCATTAACTAGTTTTTTTATTTCAGGCTGAAAGAATATTCTCAGAGGTTAGAAGGATTGAGAATTACAGAGTTGAAGGCATGGAGATCTACTCTACAACACTTTGGCATCTTCAAAAAGATGTTGCTCTTTCAGTTCTTTCAAAAGACTTAACAGACATGGATAAAAATTCACCAGAGGTATGATAACTGAAACACTTTGCTTATGTAGTTGTCTTCTGATCACCCTTGACAAGTGGGGATGAAGCAAGTAATTCAAACACCATTTAGCATCATCCACACTTTTCCACCCTTCTCTACAGGCAAAGAGGGACTCAGAGAAGAGAAAAGTCCTAGAATATGTGGTGCAGATTCATAAGCATATATTTTATTCAAGATTAATCAAGATTTGGCTGTATTAAAATTGCTGTTGTTGGGGCATCTGGGTGGTGCAGTCAGTTCCGCATCCACCTCTTGGTTTCAGCTCAAGTCTGATCTCAGGGTTGTGAGATCGAGCCCTGTGTCAGGCTCCGTGCTCAGTGCAGAGTCTGCTTGGATTTCTCTCTCCCTCTCCCTCTCCCCACTGCCCGCACTCACGTGTGTGCGTGCTCTCTCTCGCTCTCACTGAAATAAATAAATCTTTAAAAAAAAAAAAATTGCTGTTGCCAGCAGGATTAGTGTTCATTAAGCAGAAATTATGTAGATTGGAAAAAGCGCTAATTTTAAATTAAAGTAAAATAGTGGTTTTTTATTGTCATTTTAAGACATAGGCACAATTCATTTGCATGTTCCAGTCCTGTAAGAATTGTATTTCATTGCATCTCAAGATTAGTTAGTGGTACTTGTATAACATATCTAATCTTAGAATTAAATTAAAAACAGTCAATTCTCATTATTCTTGGTAGTTATTTTCAGTAGTTTTTGTAAACACTATTATTAGCAAAGACTGGATCATTTTATTTGGGAGAAATGCACACACATACACACACACATCCTAAAAACAACCCATCCTGGTAGGTTTTATTATCTTTATTTTATATAAAAGAGAAAATGCTATTCAGAAGTGTTAAGGTGATTTGCCTGAGGCTACCCTACAACAGGTACCATATTTAGGATTCAGTCCTCTGTCCATCTGGCCCCAGAGCCAGAGCTTCTTGCCCTGCACTGCACTTCCCCCTACACTCTCTATCCTTTGGTCATCTCTATGTGAGAGATGAAACAAGGAGGCATAGAGTCACCTTTTTTTTTTTTTTAACCTCAACTGGGACCGTGCCTGTTGGACAACTCATATGCTGGGTGACCGCTAAAGCACTCGCAAGTGTAGAGTTTGGTTTTACAAATACTATAAATTTTTACAAGTAGACAAATTCACCAATATGAAATCATGAACAATGAGGATCAACTATATTTATTAAAACTTCAGGGGGTGCTAGGTGGCACAGTTGGTTGAGCGTCTAACTCTTGGTTTCAGCTTAGGTCCTGATCTTAGGGCTCAGGGTTGTGAGATCGAGCCCCCAACAGGCTCCAGGCTCGGTGCTAAGTCTGCTCCAGATTCCCTCTCCCTCTCCCTCTTCCTCTGCCCCTCCCCCATGCTCTCATGCGCTCATGCTCTCTTTCTCTCTCTCTCAAATAAATTTTTAAAAAAGATAACTTCAGTTTTTGTTTTTCTGTTCTAAGTGAGTTCTGAGTCTTGATTTTAGTCATAAATTTGGTTTTGTTAGAGAAATTGAAACAAAATTTTAATTATATATTTGGTTTTTGTTTCCATCTTTTTTTAAGGCCTGGTGTGCTGCAGGGAACTGTTTCAGTTTGCAACGGGAACATGATATTGCAATTAAATTCTTCCAGAGAGCTATCCAGGTTGATCCAAATTATGCTTATGCCTATACTCTATTAGGGCATGAATTTGTATTAACTGAAGAATTAGACAAAGCATTAGCTTGTTTTCGAAATGCTATCAGAGTCAATCCAAGACATTATAATGCATGGTAAGTGCTAATGAAGTGGAAAGACAATGTCTTACTGATGGGACTGATACTCAGTAATTTTTCTTGTTAGACATCTCTTTATTGTCATGAATTTGGTTACTAATACTTAAGAATAGTACATACTGGTTGATAAGTTGTAACCAAAATGTGTTTTTTTATATGAAATGTGTACTTTTAACAAACTCTTAAGTTAACTAATAATCAAATACTAGATCCTTATACTCAACAGTTTCAACCTTTTCTCCTACCAAACTTTTGAAAATAATTGATTTTGTTATTTGATTTGTTTCTTTTTCTTAAAACACTGAAACAGTGATTCGTATAGAACATGGTTGGGAAAGTGGAGAGGACTAGTATAATCACCTATTGGATAGTAGAAAATAAACATTGAGAACTATCCACTAGTTGTTGCTCTTTACAACGTTCTGGTTTATTAAATACCAGTCTAGTTCATTAGCTTTAATTTAGAACTCGGTGTTCCAGTTTATTAAGTAATGTCTCTATTGAGGAGGTTACCTGGCTCATATAGTTAACAAATGAAGAAGGCATTAAAGGGGCACTTGGGTGGCTCAGTTGTTAAGCGTCTGCCTTTGGCTCAGGTCATGATCCCAGGATCCTGGGATTGAGCCCCGCATCGGGCTCCCTGCTTGGCGGGAAGCCTGCTTCTCCCTCTCCCTCTCCCACTCCCCCTGCTTGTGTTCCTGCTCTCACTCTCCCTCTCTCTGTCAAATAAATAGATAAAATCTTTAAAAAAAAAAAAAGAAGGTATTAAAAAGTTTGTTCTTATTTCTGCCTCAACACTGTATCTACTGCTGACGTTTTATTGTATTTTTCTTGACTGACTTTATAGTTTTACATATCAAGAAGTGTAATTCTGATATCATAACTGCTACAGTTTTTATGTCAGACATGGTTTTCTTTTTATCTTTTGAGGTAGTCATTATAGCAGTTGAATTTTCATTCTGTCACTAAATCTGAATCACTGTATTATTAAAACATATTTTTTTGATCTGTGTATATATGTTTTTTAATGGATTATATCTCGTTTCTAAGTAGTTACATTACCTAAAAGATGGCCTGACAAATGCTGACTTCTGCTGACATATTAAACAGTCAAGCTTGCTGATACTGCCTTCTCTTCACATAAAGTACTCTGTAATATTTTAAGAACTCAGTTCTCAATAGGACTTGTGTTGTTTTTTAAACGTTTGGGTATGTCCTATATTATAATAGTTGCATTCTTAAAAAACCTTACCATATCAAAATCCTTATAAAAATAAGGAATTTAGGTAACCTTAAGTATCTAACTTAAAGTATCTAAACTTAAAATTTATTATTCCAACTCCAGAGTAAATAGTCTTTCTTTTGTTGTTCCACCATCACCATTATTAGCACAGAGCTTTTTATACCTTTTCTTCACCCCAAATATAAGAAGATATATTGTGCTTTCTTCTTATACATTCATTTGGTGTTTATTCCCCATTGTCATTATCTAGTTATAGCCAAAAGAGGTTTCCTTAATGTAAATCAGTCACATTATGTTCATTTGATGTTTTGAAAATTCAGAAGAAATACTTGTATATCAAGTTAACATGCTCTTACATAGCCTTTAAAATTTATAATTTTGGGGGCGCCTGGGTGGCTCAGTCGTTAAGCGTCTGCCTTCGGCTCAGGTCATGATCTCAGGGTCCTGGGATCAAGCCCCGCATTGGGCTCCCTGCTCCGTGGGAAGCCTGCTTCTCCCTCTCCCACTCCCTCTGCTTGCGTTCCCTCTCTCGCTATCTCTGTCTCTGTCAAATAAATAAATAAAATCTTTTAAAAAAATTAAAAAATAAAAATAAATAAAATTTATAATTTTTAAGTCTGCAGGAGTATGTTTTGATATAGTGAGGAGAGGGGAAGCAGAACATGACACAATGCATATGTAATTATAATGATGTATATGTATTTGCACCAATAATATAGAAATAGCATTGTTAAGAGTTTAGGGTTTAGAATCATAAAAGAAGGATCTGACTATAATCCTTATTAGCTGTATAATTTGGGGCATGTTATTTAACTTCCCTAAACTCATTTTCCTTATTTGAAATGTGAGTGATAATACCTATCTTGGCTCGGGTCATGATCCCAGGGTCCTGGGGTCGAGCCCCGCATCAGGCTCCCTGCTCCACGGGAAGCCTGCTTCTCCCTTTCCCACCCCCCCCTGCTTGTGTTCCCTCTCTTGCTGTGTCTCTCTCTGTCAAATAAATAAATAAAATCTTTAAAAAAAAAAAATACCTATCTCATTCCCTCCTAGGATTAAATGAGATAATTCACATAAAGAGTTTAACAAAATTATTGGCACACACATAATTAGCCACTCAGTAAAAATGAGCTGTTAAATCTAGATTGTAATGATGGATTTAAGGATGGAGTTTCTTTTTTCCCCATTGTCAAAGTTCTATTTGATTGATTGATTTGATTTATTGTTTTTACTTACAAAAGTGATTTGTCTAAAATGCTATGATGAAAAAAATTTTTTTAAAAATGAAATGCTTTGATGATTTTCTTATCATGATTGATAGTTTTTGCCTTCTCTGAGACCACCAGTATTTCTCCTTAGTTTATTAAAATGCCAGATTCCATAACATACCCTTTTATTAGTTGAGCTAAATTACCAGCCAAAAGTTCATATTCCTAAAATTATACTTTATTTTATACTTTCAGGTATGGTTTAGGAATGATTTATTACAAGCAAGAAAAATTCAGCCTTGCAGAAATGCATTTCCAGAAAGCACTTGATATCAACCCTCAAAGTTCAGTTTTACTTTGCCACATTGGAGTAGTAAGTAGCTTTCCAAATATTTTTCAGTGAATCTCCCTTGCGAAATGTGTTTGTTATTGACTTAATTGCTGTGGTGAAAATTAGGGCTTTTTGTTTGTTTGTTTGTTTGTTTATATTCTTGGAACAATATTGTGGCTTATTTTATAGCCAAAAATACCACCTTTTTCCTTGGCATAAAGAGAAATGCCATTCCTCAGGCAAGTCCATTTCTCTGAGCTTCCATTTTATAAATGACAAGTAATACCATCTTATCTACCTCGCAGGGCTGTTGTAAGACTCACATGAGATACTTCATATTTTGAAAGCACTTTTTTCCATGTTAATATTTAGCTCCTAAATTCAGTAATTATTATTTCAAGACAAATGGTTCCCTATGTTTTAGCTGCTGAGTGATATAGATATGTCAGAACTAATTAAAATTCTTTTTTTATTTTACTTTATTTTTTATTTAAATTCAGTTAATTAACATATAGTGTATTAATAGTTTCAGAGGTAGAGTTCAGTGATTCATCAGTCTCATATAATACCCACTGCTCATTACATTACATGCCCTCCTTAATGTCCATCACCCAGTTACCCAATCCCCTGATACCCCTCCCCTCCAGCAACACTGTTTGTTTCCTATGATTAAGAGTCTCTTATGGTTTGTCTCCCTCTCTGATTTCATCTTATTTTTCCCTCCCTTCCCCTATGATACTGTTTTGTCTTTTAAATTCCACATACCGGTGTGATCATGTGATAATTGTCTTTCTCTGATTAACTTATTTCGCTTAGCATAATATCCTAGTTCCATCCACGTCATTGCAAATGGCAGGATTTTACTTTTTTGATGGCTGAGTAGTATTCCATTGTATATATATACACCACATCTTCTTTATCCATTCATCTGTCCATGGACATCTGGGCTCTTTCCATAGTTCAGCTATTGTGGACATTGCTGCTATGAACGCTGGGGTGCAGGTGCCCCTTCAGATCACTACATTTGTATACTTGGGGTAGTACCTAGTAGTGCAATTGCTGGGTCATAGGGTAGCTCTGTTTTCAACTTTTTGAGGAACCTCCATACTGCCTTCCAGAGTGGTTGCACTAGCTTGCATTCCCACCAACAGTGTAAGAGGGTTCCCCTTTCTCCACATCCTCACCAACATTTGTTGTTTCCTGACTTGCTAATTTTAGCCACTCTGACCAGTGTGAGGTGGTATCTCATTGTGGTTTTAATTTGTATTTCCCTGATGCCAAGTGATGTTGAGCATTTTTTCATGTGTCTGTTGACCATTTGGATGTCTTCTTTGCAGAAATGTCTGTTCATGTCTTCTGCCCATTTCTTGATTGGATTATTTGTTCTTTGGGTGTTGAGTTTGATAAGTTCTTTATAGATTTTGGATACTAGCCGTTTAATCTGATAAGACATTTGCAATTATCTTCTCCCATTCTGTTGGTTGTCTTTTGGTTTTGTCGACTGTTTTCTTTGCTGTGCAAAAAAGCTTTTTATCTTGATGAAATCCCAATAGTTCATTTTTGCCTTTGTTTCCCTTGCCTTTTGAGACATGTCTAGCAAGAAGTTGTTGTGGCTGAGGTCGAAGAGGTTGCTGCCTGTGATCTCCTCTAGGATTTTGACAGATTCCTGTCTCACATTTAGGTCTTTCACCCATTTTGAGTCTATTTTTGTGTATGATGTAAGAAAATCGTCCAGGTTCATTCTTCTGCATGTGGCTGTCCAGTTTTCCCAACACCATTGTTGAAGAGACTGTCTGTTTTCCATTGGAAATTCTTTCCTGCTTTGTCAAAGATTAGTTGACCATAGAGTTGAGGGTCCATTTCTGGGTTCTCTATTCTGTTCCATTGATCTATGTGTCTGTTTTTGTGCCAATACAATACCATCTTGATGATAACAGCTTTGTAATAGAGCTTGACGTCCAGAATTGTGATGCCCCCAGCTTTGGTTTTCTTTTTCAACATTCCTTTGGCTATTCGGGGTCTTTTTTGGTTCCATACAAATTTTAGGATTCTTTTGTTCCATTTCTTTGAAAAAAGTTGGTGGTATTTTGATAGGGATTGCATTGAATGTATAGATTGCTCTAGGTAGCATAGACATTTTAACAATATCTGTTCTTCCAATCCACGAGCATGGAACGTTTTTCCATTTCTTTGTGCTTCCTCAGTTTCTTTCATGAGTGTTCTATAGTTTTCTGAGTACAGATCCTTTGCCTCTTTGTTTAGGTTTATTCCTAGGTATCTTATGGTTTTGGGTGCAATTGTAAATGGGATTGACTCCTTAATTTCTCTTTCTTCTGTCTCGCTGTTAGTGTATAGCAATGCCACTGATTTCTGTGCATTGATTTTATATCCTGCCACTGTGCTGAATTCCTGTATGAGTTCTAGCAATTTTGGGGTGGAGTCTTTTGGGTTTTCCACATAGAGTATCATGTCATCTTCGAAGAGCAAGAGTTTGACTTCTTTGCTGATTCGGATGCCTTTTATTTCTTTTTGTTGTCTGATTGCTGAGGCTAGGACTTCTAGTACTATGTTGAACAACACTGGTGAAAGTGGACATCCCTGCCATGTTCCTGACTTTAGGGGAAAAGCTCTCAGTTTTTCCCCATTGAGAATGATATTTGCTGTGGGCTTTTCATATATGGCTTTTATGACATTTTGAGGTATGTTCCCTGTATCCCTACACTGTGAAGTTTTAATCAAGAAAGGATGCTAGGGGCACCTGGGTGGCTCAGTCATTGAGCATCTGGCTTCGGCTCAGGTCGTGATCCCGGGGTCCTGGGATCGAGCCCCACATCGGGCTCCCTGCTCCACGGGAGGCCTGCTTCTCTCTCTCCCACTCCCCCTGCTTGTGTTCCCTCTCTCGCTGTGTCTCTATCAAGTAAATAAATAAAATCTTTAAAAAAAAAAAAAAAGGATGCCATACTTTGTCAGATGCTTTTTCTGTATCTATTGAGAGGATGATGTGGTTCTTGTCCGTTCTTTTATTTATGTAGTGTATTACATTGATTTGTGGATGTTGAACCACCCTTGCAGCCCAGGAATAAATCCCACTTGGTCATGGTGAATAATCCTTTTAATGTACTGTTGGCCAGTATCTTGGTGAGAATTTTTGCATCCATGTTCATCAGGGATATAGGTCTGTAACTCTCCTTCTTGGTGGGGTCTTTGTCTGGCTTTGGGATCAAGGTAATGCTGGCCTCATAGAAAGAGTTTAGAAGTTTTCCTTCCAGGATGCCTGAGTGGCTCAGTTGGTTGCGCGTCTGCCTTTGGCTCAGGTCATGATCCCAGGTTCCTGGGATCGAGTCCCACATAGGCTCCCTGCTCAGCGGGAAGCCTGCTTCTCCCTCTCACACTCCCCCTGCTTGTGTTCCTGCTCTCGCTATCTCTGTGTCTGTCAAATAAATAAAAAAAATCTTTAAAAAAAAAAAAAAAAGTTTTCCTTCCATTTCTTTTTGTTATTTCCTTTTTTTAATTGAAGTATAGTTGACACACAGTGTAACAATATTACATTAGTTTCAGGTGTACAACATAGTGATTCAGTAGTTCTATGCATTATTCAGTCCATTTCTTTGTTTGAAACAGCTTCAAAAGAATAGATGTTAATTCTTCTTTACATGTTTGGTAGAATTCCCCTGGGAAGCTCTCTGGCCCTTGACTCTGGTTGGTTGGGAGATTTTTGATTACTGTTTCAATTTCCTTGCTGGTTATGGGTCTGTTCAGGTTTGCTATTTCTGCCTGTTTCAGTTTTGGCAGTTTGTACATCTCCATGAATACATCCATTTCTTCGAGATTGCCTAATTTGTTGGCATATAGTTGCTCCTGATATATTCTCATAATTGTATTTCTTCAATGTTAGCTGTGATCTCTTTCATTCATGATTTTATTTATTTGGGTCCTTTCTCTTTTCTTTTTGATAAGTCTGGCCAGGGGTTTATCAATCTCACTAATTCTTTCAAAGAACCATTTCCTAGTTGATCTGTTGATCTGTTCGACTGTTCTTTTGTTTTCTGTTTCATTGATTTCTGCTCTAATCTTCATTAATTCTCTTCTCCTGCTGACTTTAGACTTCATCTGCTGTTCTTTCTCCAGCTCCTTTAGGTGTAAGGTTAGGTTGTGAATTTGAGACCTTTCTTGTTTCTTGAGAAAGGCTTGTATTGCTATATACTTCCTTCTTAGGACTGCCTTTACTGCATCCCAAAGGTTTTGAACAGTTGTGTTTTCATTTTCATTTGTTTCCATGAATTTTTTTAATTCTTCTTTAATTTCCTGGTTGACCCATTCATTCCTTAGTAGGATGCTCTTTAACCTCCATGTCTTTGAGTTCCTTACAAATTTCCTCTTGTGGTTGAGTTCAACTTTCAAAGCATTGTGGTCTGAAAATATGCAGGGAATGATCCAATTCTTTTGGTACTGGTTGAGGCCTGATTTGCGACCCAGTATGTGGTCTGTTCTGGCGAATGTTCTATATGTACTTGAGAAGAATGTGTATTCTGTTGCTTTAGGATGGAATGCTCTGAATAGGTCTATGAAGTCCATCTGGTCCAGTGTGTCATTCAAAGCCCTTGTTTCCTTGTTGATCTTCTGCTTAGATGATCTGTCCATTGCAGTGAGTGGGGTGTTGAAGTCTCCTACTATTATTATATTATTATCGATGTATTTCTTTAATTTTGTTATTAATTGGTTTATATAATTGGCTGCTCCCATGTTAGGGGCATAAATATTTACAATTGCTAGATCTTTTTGTTGGATAGACCCTTTAATTATGATATAGTATCCTTCCTCATCTCTTATTACAGTCTTTGGTTTAAAATCTAATTTGTCTGATACAAGGATTGCTACCCCAGCTTTCTTTTGATATCCGTTAGCATGATAAATGGTTTTCTACCCCCTCACTTTCAATCTGGTGGTGTCTTGGGGTCTAAAATGAGTCTCTTGGGGGTGCCTGGGTGGCTCAGTCAGTTAAGCGTCTGCTTTTGGCTCAGGTCATAATCCCAGGGTCCTGGGATCAAGCCCCACGTTGGGCTCCCTGCTCATCGGAGAGCCTGCTTCTCCCTCTCTCTCTGCCTGCTGCTCTGCCTACTTGTGCTCTCTCTCTGTCAAATAAATAAGTAAAATCTTTTAAAAAAATTTTTAAAAATAATAAAAATAAAACGAGTCTCTTGCAGACAGTATATGGATGGGTCTTGCTTTTTTATCTAATCTGATACCCTGTATCTTTTGATTGGGTTATTTAGCCCATTTATAGTCAGGGTAACTATTGAAAGATATGAATTTTGTGCCATTGTATTAGCTATAAAGTCACTGTGTCTGTATATTGTCTTTATTCCTTTCTGGTCTATGTTACTTTTGGGCTCTCTTCACTTAAAGGATCCCCTTTAATATTTCTTGCAGGGCTGGTTTAGTAATCACAAAATCTTTTAGTTTCCATTTGTCCTGGAAGCTTTTAATGTCTCCTATTTTGAATGACCGCTTTGCTGGATAAAGTATTCTTGGCTGTATATTTTTCTCATTTAGCATCCTGAATATATCATGCCAGTCCTTTCTGGTCTGCCAGGTCTCTGTGGATAGGTCTGCTGCCAGCCTAATGTTTCTACCCTTGTTGGTTACAGGCCTCTTGTCCTGAGCTGCTTTCTGGGTTTTCTCTTTGTCTCTGAGATTTGTAAGGTTCACTATTATATGTTGAGGTGTTGGCCCTTTTTTATTGATTTTGAGGGGGGTTCTCTGTGCCTTCTGGACTTGAATGCCTGCTTCCTTACCCAGATTAGGGAAGTTACCAGCTATAATTTGCTCTAATATACCTTCTGCCCCTCTGTCTCTCTCTCTTTCCTCTTTTTCTGGGATCCCAATCATTCTAATATTGTTTCGCTTTATGGTATCACTTATCTGTCGATTTCTCCCCTCGTGATCCAGTAGTTTATCTCTCTTTCTCATCTTCTTTATTCTCCATTAATTCTCTCTTCTGCCTCATTTATCCTAGCAGTTAGAGCCTCCATTTTTTATTGCATCTCATTAATAGCCTTTTTTATTTCGACTTACGATTTTTAGTTCTTTTATTTCTCTAGAAAGGGATTCTCTAGTGTCTCCTGTGCTTTTTTTCAAGCCCAGCTAATATCTTTATAATCATTATTCTGAACTCTACTTCTGACATCTTACTTATATCCATACAGATTAGGTCCCTGGCAGTCAGTACTTCCTCTTGTTCTCTTTTTTGGGGTGAGTTTTTCTGCCTTGTCATTCTTCCAGAAAGTGGTCGCTTTTCTATTTGTAGAATTGCAGCCGTTCTTAGAGCGCCAGTTAAGTTGCAGGTGTTCAGAATGATTTGATAGCTATCTAGCTGAATTCCTGGGGCCAGATGAAATTAACATCTCCTAATTCTCCACCATCTTGGACTCTCTCCCAGAACTAATTAAAATTCTTAAAAGGTGATGTGGATCACCATTTTACTTTTTAAAGAAACTGGGTTTTTTTACATGTAAAATAAAGTTATCAATTCAAATCTTGGTACATTTTATAAAAACAAGAGGTAATGTAATAAAACAGCAGGAGCTTTGTTAGGCAACATACTGTTTGTTTACTCTGTGCAATAAAATACTTTGTTCATACTACACTTATTCAACGTGACTAACAGTCACTACAGACATTTCATGAATTTTCATGGGACTCCCATAGACTTACTGTTGAGGTGGAGAGACATTTACAATCATAATGTGCCATGAAGACTTGAAAACATTACTTCTAGTAGGAGATAATGTTCATATTATTTGAATTGCTTTTAGGTACTGAACGGCTGAGTTACAAGGACTGAAAATGGAAAGCATTCTCAAAGCCCATGCACACTGTTTTTCACACCCTTCTTCAGAACACACTAAACCTTAAACTTGTTTGACACATTTCTCTTCATACACAGCAAGCAAAAGCACCTGATCAAAGCCTGAGAAGTAATGCTGCTGTGTAAACACTGCAACTATTTCTGAAAAAAAGCACGAGACGTATACACCAAAGCTGCCCAGTTCCATAATCTGTGTCGCATGGATCACATGTGTGTGTGTATCCACATGTAAGAATGTATTAAGATGACAGTGAAGTCTAGTCACAGCAATTTACAGGCTTAGTATATTTTTTACACTTTGTTTGAAGGAAAATTTCAATATTTTACGGTCTTTTAGTAGATGTTACATACACTGCACTTTATGAAATCTGAAAGGTAATGAAATAACTTTTTTCCAACATTTTGGTAATAAAACAGTGTTTCCCCACATACTTGTACTGTCTGTCTACATGATCTGTTTGATCTGAGAACCACTAATCACAAAGACTGACTCAGTGGAATAACTACAAAAATAATGAGGGCAAAGAAGATTACCAATTTGATGAACTCAACACAGATTTTGCATAAATTAGCAGATCAGGAGTTGCAACTCAGTCATGTAAAAAACTCCATTACCTGTTATTTTGGTGCTGTAGGTAGAATAGCATGTGGTAAAAAATGCGAAGTATTGGCTGGTTGGGTATCCTTGATGGAAAGTGCAATATCTGGTAGAATGGGAAGGAGCAACTGTGTCCTGACTGTAGGACTGCACATTATGTTCACTGCACTCTCATTTTCTTTTCTTTTCTTTCTTTTTTTTAAGATTTTATTTATTTGAGAGCTCGCTCACTCGCTCGCATGAGTGGTGGGGAGAAACAGAGGGGGAGGAAGAAGCAGACTCCCCACTGAGCAGGGAGCCCAATGCAGGGCTCTATCCCAGGACCCTGAGGTCATGACCTGAGCCGAAGGCAGATACTTAACTGACTGAGCCCCCCGGGGCCCCCCCCCCATTTTTTTTTTTTTTTTTTTAAGATTTTATTTATTTGAGAGCAAGAGAGAGTGCACTCTCATCTTCTGTATACACAATTCAGAGCTCTAAAGGAGTCTGGCTTTTACTTTTTTTTTTTTTAAGAAAGGAAAAGATTAAAAAAAAGTCACAATAGGAGATTGTAACTAGCCTTAACATGTACCTGTCAGTATTATGAATATTGTCATAAAAAGCTATCTATTAAAAATCAGAACAGAAACTTAATTTTTTTAATCTTAAGATGTGTAGAATGTTTCTAAGATATTAAAAATGATTCAAATCCATGCATAGTGTTAAGATCATTTTTCTAATTATTCCATTGAGTCAGTTTTTAAATCACCATGTTTATGTTTATTTTTTAAGTGTTTGATAATAAGTTGTACTTCAATTGGAGAAAAAGTATGTTTGCTTTTTGAAATCTCATTTATTAGTTGCTCTGTAAGCACAGTGCCTGTAGTTCTTGTTCTTGCCTCTTACCCATGTCCTCCATCTCTCCCTCCCCTACTCTTCACTTTCTCTCAGCAAACTTGGCTTTTGTGGAAATGGGCATACAATGTGAGGAAATTATGTGAATTGGGAATTTCTCTGTTCATTTTGGAGAAGAATTTTTTTTTTTTTTTTTTTAGATTTTATTTATTTGACAGAGAGAGAGAGACAGCGAGAGAGGGAACACAAGCACAAGCAGGGGGAGTGGGAGAGGGAGAAGCAGGCTTCCCGCGGAGCAGGGAGCCCAATGTGGGGCTCCATCCCAGGACCCTGGGATCGCGACTTGAGCCGAAGGCAGACGCTTAACCACTGAGCCACCCAGGCGCCCCTGGGAGAAGAATTCTTTATAATTTTTTTAATTGCCATGGTAACTTTTTTCATAGTTAGATACTATGCAAAATATATCAACAAAGAATTTTTCTTCATCACTTAAGCAAATCAAACTTAAGTACCTGTTGATACCTTTTAGTGAAGTTGGACATCTTTTAAAGTAGGCTCTCTTCTAAAGTGATTGTGGAATAGATGGTTTTAAAATTTTGTGTGGTTCATTTGAAGAAGTTTTCAGGTAATAGAATATGCTTTTCTCTGTTAGAGAACTAGTGTTTAGGATTTCAATCTGGTGGGCAGAGTATTTGGCCACATGTAGTAATAACCTCTGCAAAGATCATCGTATAGATGAATTTAGCAACCAGATTTTGGCAGTACCTACTCTCACATTCTTTTTTTTTTTTTAAGATTTTATTTATTTGTGAGAGAGAGAATGAGAGACAGAGAACATGAGAGGGAGGAGGGTCAGAGGGAGAAGCAGACTCCCTGCTGAGCAGGGAGCCCGATGTGGGACTCGATCCTGGGACTCCAGGATCATGACCCGAGCCGAAGGCAGTCGCTTAACCAACTGAGCCACCCAGGCGCCCCCTACTCTCACATTCTTGTTACAGTGAGTGGTATTTGTTCAAGTTCCACAGCCACATCCATGCACTTACACTTTCTTTTTAACATGCAATTCATCTAAGGAGGAACATGGCATAGCATGAGTATATACAAATGAATGTGATGCTTGGGGTTGTGTGGGGTTTTTTAAAGTTATTTAAAATATTTACTTCCCTGTATTACAGATCAGTGGTTTTCGAGTATGTGAAGCAGAAGAATTATTTTTAAAATAAATTCCTAAAATAAGTAGAAATGTAATTAGAAGTTCTGAGTGAAGCAGGGCTGGTAAGGGTTTAGAGCCAAATCCTCTAGTGTTTCTTTGAACATAGTTTTGAAAAGCCTAATATTTAGAGGACCATAATAAACATATTGAAATGTGAGTATTATCTAGCTAAATGGGACAGATTTTCTTGTGAGGGAAAAATCAAGGTTTTTCTTATCTTTTAGACTTGAAGGTACTAAATATCTGCTCTAAAGATAAAATAATCATTGTGGGTTATCATTATGGATACATAATGGTGGATTGGGTGCCAGAGGACCTAGGTTCTGATCCCAGAACAAGTTATTTAACATCCTGGGCTTCAGTTTTCTCATCTCGAAAGTGAAGCAGTTGAACTAGAATTAGAAGAGATTTTAGAGATAATCTATTAATAGTCTGGTAATCAACTATTAAGTCCACTTAACTCTGTGGAAAACCCTCTCAGACCGTACAACTTTAGTAGTTTTAATATCTTTTTTTTTTTTAAAGTAATCTGTATGCCCAAGTGGGGCTCGAACTCATGACCCTGAGATCAAGAGTTGCATGCTCTACCACTGAGTCAGCCAGATGCCTCAGTAGTCTTATTATCTTTATGTTGACTTGAGTCACAGTATTTGGTTCTCCCCTTTCTTCGTAAATGTCAAAAGGAAACATTAATATGATCTTTATTTCTTATAGGTTCAGCATGCACTGAAAAAATCTGAGAAGGCTTTGGATACCCTAAACAAAGCCATTGTCATTGATCCCAAGAACCCTCTATGCAAATTTCACAGAGCCTCAGTTTTATTTGCAAATGAAAAATATAAGGTAAGATACGTATTTTAATGGTTTTCAGCATTTTATTGCTTAAGTTTTGCCCCTTCTTTTAATAGACCAAAAGTTATTTATACTTTTTCATCTCTAATAGTTTATTTTTCCCATTTTCAGAAGCTATTCATTTTCTTTTGTGATTTTATTTCTTTATGAAATACTGATAGGTAGGATGGGTTGTATGGATATTTAGGAATATATGTTATTCCTTGTAAGGATTCCATATATAGAAAGACAGTTTTTCCATCAGGGAGTTATCTTAAAGGTAAGACCTAAACCATCCTCTTAGGACCAAAATATCTGAACAGGTGGCAAATGAATGTGTGTGCATTTTTCAACAGATATTTACTGAGTACCTATTGCATGTCAGGGACTAGGAATATAGTGGCAAGCAAAGCAAAGCAATCACATTTCCTGCCTTTAGTACCCTTTTAGAGGGGCAACAGACATTAATCAAATAAGGACAAAAATAATACATGTTGAGTACATAAAGGAAAAGTATAGTGAGTTATGAAAGCTTATAACAAGGATACTTGGTTTTGTATGATGTTTTTCTCTCTTCTCACACTGTTTTCCAAACTGTAGAGCTGTAGCATGAAAAAAAGCTGAGAAAATAAGATAAGGAAAATTGAGAAAGAAAAAAGAGGCATAAAGTGACAATGGGATCTTTGTCATCATTTAGTCAATCATAAACCATGAATCCAAAGTTTTGATTTAAAGTTCAGGTTACTTTTTTAATAAATTTAGGCTCTTCCTAAAAAGAGTAAAAGTTACCAAGCAAACAAAAAAAAAACCCTCCAAAATTTAAGTGCACAGAATATGTTGGACCTAATAATCCATTTCAGTAGCCTCCCTAGAAATCAGTTCTTCCAGTACACATTGACATTTGCTGAAATTGAAAAATACAAAACCAATGATAAACTCTTAATATTTCCAGACTGATAAAGATACATAAAATCAACCATCTGATTTATTCTTTGTCATTTATTCAGTGATTCCCCTAATCTCACTCTTTTTCTTTATCAAGAGGTGGATGTCTAGTCCTACTGTTTTTGTTCTTCTATAAAAGCTACTTTTAAATCTAAAAAACACTTTACAACTTTTAACTTGCTCTTTGAGGTACTATAATTGTAATTCATCATTTGTTTTCATGTTTTTGCTTCATTGCATCTCTTTACATTTGTGGTCAGATTCTTCAATTGAAGGATTTTATTCAATTTATTATTCTCAAAGCCATTTTAATATCAACATACCTACGAAGTATGCCGTATAAATCAGCCCTGTTCTTGGTTCAAGAAGCCCAAATTCTAATCTGACCCATTGTTGAAGCTATAATGGTCACAGCCATTTTTGACTACCAGCTTAGGGTTTGGCTAAATTGTAAGGCCTACTTTGATGCACAGGTACATCCAGTATACCTCTATTAAAATAAAAAGGGGTATGAGGAAAAAGTTACTGATTACTTCTGAAATGTCTTGGCTTGAAAAATGAAAAGCAAATGGTGGCAACCTCTCTGTGGCAAAAGCCTTCTAAATACCATCCTATTTAATGAGCTGCATTGATATCAGGTAAGTCTTAAGTCTTTAAGGCAAAAGTGAGAACTCTGATACTGTGTTAGTCAGTGTTTCTCAATGAGTCTTTGTAATTAGATTATTGAGGTGGGGAGGTATGATAAATGAAATTTTTATAATTACAACATGCAGTTATAGAAAGAAAACCTATCCATTCTGAACTGTGTGTGGTGAGCAGTGAAGGATTGGGGTGCATTGTCCTGATTAAGATTTCTTTAAAACAGTGGTTCTCAAAGTATGGCCTGGGCACTTCTGGGGGCCCCTAAAAATCCTTTCAAGGAGTCTACAAGGTCAAAACTATTTTCATAGTAATATTTAGATGTTATTTGCCTTTTTCACTTTTATCATCTCACCAATGTACAGTGGAATTTTCCAAAAGCTACATGACAGATTGAATGCAGAAGCAGATGAGAGAGTCCACCTGTTTTCTTTTAACCAGAGATTTGCAAAAATGTTAAGCAGTACCACTATTCTTACTGACTTAATTGTTCTGAAAAAGTTATTTTTCATTAAAAAAATATTATCTATGTTAACATGTGATGGTTTGGTGTTGTTACTTTTAAATTAATGGATAAATATTTTTAAAACCTTCACATTTTAATTTCTTTTATAGTAAGTATTGATAGCTATAATCCACATTAACAAAAACTCTTTGGGTTCCTCAATAAGCTTTAAGAGTGTAAAGAAGTCTGGAGACCCAACAAGTGTAAAAATTGGTTTTTTGCAATATTAAAATCAGTCTCAGATTTCTTCGTTGTGGTACAGGCTTTTTCAGTCCCTGTCAGTAACATTTGACAGGTGTTAACAGTGATTGTAAGTAAATAATATCCATGACCACAGATCTTTTATCTTGATTCTTTATTCCATGTATATTTTACAATACTTAATAATATGGAAGGAATAGAGAACAGTCTACCTCGTAGAATTATCATATGTAATAAGTCTTCCATTCATAGACTAGCAGATGTGATTCTCAGACCCATTCAGCCCAGCAGTACTTTGAGTTTATTTCTCTTGGGCTGCCAGCAATTAGGAAGACAATCAAGTGTTAAGGATGCACCAGAGCCCCTTACATACTTGTGTAAAAAACACAGCACTTGAAACAAATACACCAAGAAAGTGTGTGTGTGTGTGTGTGTGTTTGCCTTTACTCTTTTTTATTCCTTTTTATTATAGAAAATTTCAAACATCACTATACTGTGATAATGAGTCCATGGAACCTACCACCCAGCTATTTTCATACTACTTCCCACAAAAACAATTTATATAAATCTTTTATTTTAGATAATGCCTATAAAAAATTTACAAAAGCCAGGAAATTACATTTGGCCTTAGGTTAAGGGAGGGTCAGGTAGGAATGTATTAAACTTTTTTAGAACTGTGAAATAAGATTGGTTCCTTACTCTTTATACCCTTCTTAGAGAAATAATACTAAAGTCTTATACCAATCAATGAATAAATCCCCTTATGTTACCCAAATGCTATAATCCTCTGATACCTTTACTAGCCCACTCTCTTTGATCACTGCTTTATTCCTTATATCTTTGTGGGGGCTTTTTATGAAAGTAATAGGCTTATTACCCAAAAATTCAAATAATATGAAAGTATAAGAAAATACGAAGTTGAATGTGCCTCATAAGGGGACCCTCCAGGGAGGAGCATTGTTAACAACTCAGAACATACTTCTTTAGATCTTTTTCTCATTATTTATATATTTTTAATTGTACCTAACAGTAGACTTACCCTGTTGTGGTAGGCAGGGTAATGACCCCTCAAGGATGTCCATGCCCTAATCCTGAGCACCTGTGAATGTGTTACCTTACGCAGCAGAAGAAACTTTACAGATGTGATTAAGGATATGGACCTTGAGTTGGGGCGAGTATCCTGCATTATTCAGGCGGTGCTAGTCTAATCACATGAATCTTAAAAGTGGAGGATCTTTCCTAGCTGTAGTCAGAAGCAGCATGAGAAGGACTCAACCAGCCTTTGTAGCCTTTGAAGATGGAGGAAGAAGGCTACAAGCCCAAAAATGTGGGCAGCCTCTAGATGCCAAGAAAGGCAGGGAAACAGATACTCTGCACAAAGGAAGGGACCTTGATTTTAGCCAGTGAGACTCATATTGGACTTCTAATGCACAGACTATAAGATAAAAAAATTTGTCTTAAGCCATCAAAATTGTGGTAATTTGTTATGACAGAATAGGAAACTAATGCAACTACACATACTGTTCTATAATTTGCTTCTTTTCACTTTAACACTCCTGTGGGTAGTTGATACTTACCTTTTTTTCTTTTTTAACCTAACTTACATTGGATTTTGTTTTACTACAAAGAGGTATAGAGAAGAAAAGTAGATAACCTCTGTGGACATTAAAGAGAAATAAAATATAATATTTATGTTAGAAAATTCAAAAAATAGAGAAAGCTACCAAGGAAAAAATAGAAGGTCCCTGCTCCCCTTTTACCTCAATCATCCCCTTCCCAAAGGTAAGCCATTTATATGGGGCATATATGTATTGATTTCTGCCAGAAAAAAAGAAAAATTTATATGCTCACATAAATATAAAATATTTGTGGGAATACCCACATAATTATTGGTATATGTGTGGCATATATGTTTTGTTACGAAAGAAATAGTAGTATTGCACGTACTCTTTTGCATCTCGCTTTTGCTTCTTTTCTTTTAACATATGGTTGAGCACCTATAAATCTAGTGTTGCATAGAGAATGGACCACAGTTTATTTAACTAGACTATGATTAGACACATCTTGATTGCTTCTAGTGATTTGCAGTAGCATGTTGGGTCGAATGTTCTTATAAAGATGATTTAGTGAATTTTTTTAATATATCCCTGAGATAAATTCCTAGCAGCGGGATTGCTGAATCAATGGTGCAGTTTTTAACTTAATAGATAATGCTAAATTGTCCTCACAAACAGGTTGCATCAGTTTACAATTCCACCTTCAGTAATGAGAATGCCTGATTCCTCTCTCTCATAGTAACTTTATGCAACATCAATTTATTTTTATTTTTGTCCATTTGCTAGGTGAAAAGTGGACAATATCTCATTTGGGGAACCAGTTTTATTTTTGATCATGTCTTTTAAATAAAAATCTATTTCTCTATCTTTTCTCTCAATTTCCCGAACCCTTTAGCAATGGTCAGAAGATTTCTAGACAGTTTTGACTTAATTCAGAGGGTTAAATTTTAGACTCTTCATCATGAGTTAAAATGGCAGGTTGGTAGTCAAAGCTTAGTGTTTGCATCAGGGAGACGGTATATTAACAGAACTTCAGAATTGTTTTATTCTGCAACTTAGTTTTCAAAACTCTTTCACACAGTGTAATGGAGTATTGTTATTTTAAATAAAATGGTGACCAAAGCAAGCATTGTCACCCGCATGTCTGTGTGTTCTCCATGTACTCTGGTGAATTCCTGCCATTTCTTAGTTCCTGTTGTCTTAAGTATTTTCATGCATTTTATTTTCACAACAAGAATTAATGCAATAGGGAAGTGCATTAATTAAGATCTAGTATAAGCTTTAGTTAAGATGATTTGGGAAATCAAATAAAAACACTTGCTTAGTTAGAACTTTGTAAAATTTTGCTACTCTGTTTTTCTTTGCTTTTTTCAGTCTGCTTTACAAGAACTTGAAGAATTGAAACAAATTGTTCCCAAAGAATCCCTCGTTTACTTCTTAATAGGAAAGGTAAAGATTTGGGCCATGGTCCTAAACTGTGACTTTCATAACAAATACTAACTTCTGAAGAAGAAATATAATACATATTGTGCAACATCTACTGAGCAAATTCAACTAGAGCTCTGAACTAAATGCTCTGGGAATAAAGAATGGATTTAGTTAAAACATTTAAGAAGATGATATCCTGATGAAGGAGCAAGAACATACACACCATAATCCTAAACATACTATGGTTTTGGAAGTATATTAGCATTTGCAGCCAATGGCAGTCATGAGTTCGTTACTGAGACTACATCTTGGAAAGCTCTTAGCTTCCAATTATCAACAAAATATGTAGGCATCCCCCAAAAGAAAAAAATTAATGCTCTGTGTAGTCTTAATTAGAAGAACTGGCTTCCAAGATTTCCAAGACCAGACTAGTCAAGCCAAGACAGACTTGGCCCATAGATGCCAACTGGTGAAGGATGCTGGGAACAGTGGCCAGGTGTTAAGAGTTGATATAATAGCCTTTAAAAATCAGTGTACATAATGCTAATCAAGCAGCTTGTAGTTCATTTCTTTCAGTTGTCATTGATCCAATCAAAGTATGATTTATTGGAAGCTCACTATCAGAGAGACAGAGGCAAGGAATTCTGAAAATATCTGAATATATTAGAAGGAACTCAGAAGTTACTCTGAGTTTTTCTATAGGATGAAAGTGGCCTACTCATCAGAATGGGTTTATAGCATGTAAATCAGAAGCCTATTTAAATTATTAATGTATAGGATTTTATAATTGAAACTCACAACTTAATGAAAAATGTAGTGCTGCTGTTTATTTTTAGGTTTACAAGAAGTTAGGTCAAACACACCTCGCCCTGATGAATTTCTCTTGGGCTATGGATTTAGATCCTAAAGGAGCCAATAACCAGATTAAAGAGGCAATTGATAAACGCTACCTTCCAGATGATGAGGAGCCAATAACCCAAGAAGAACAGATCAGTGAGTATCATCCATAAGAATCAGGTTTGTATGTGTATCAAACCAGAGAGCTAATAAAACACCACCTCAGAGTTAGGCAAAGGGGAACAGATAATTTCTTAATGACACAGAATAAACATGGAAATTTTCTTGACTATTGAATATTCAGAAAGCTACCTTTTGCATAAGGATTTGTGGGCTGCTTTTAAATTTTTTTTTTTAACCATGGTGTATTCTTTATACCAAATGGAATTTTAGAGAAATTAAATAGGGCAATATATTAACAAAGTGCATGTGGAGTCAGGTAACTACTCTCTGTTTTGGATCTAACTTGCTGTGACTTTGACAAATCCATTGCAGATTTTTACCAGGACATTAATTTAAATACGTAACTAATGCCTGCCTTACCTGCTTCATAGGAGTGCGGGGTGGGATGGAAGGGATGATAGATGTGACAATATGTTGAAGACATTATAAGTGCTAAGTGAATGAAGAATAAATTTGTGCACATTTTAAAGTATTGATGAAAAGTATTGACAGATCTGTAGTAATGACTATTCAAATTCTCTGAAGCTCTGGCAAATTCAAAATCTAAAAATACGGCTAATGTATATAAATTGAAGGGTCAAGAAAGGAGGAGGGAACAAAGAAGTAGTTTAAGGCAGTAGTAAATACTCTATCCCTAAATTGAGTGTATATCTTTTTTTTTAAAAGATTTAAAAAAAAATTTTTTTTGTTTTAGAGAGCACGCAAGCGGGGGGAGGGGCAGAGGGAGAGAATCTTCAAGCAGACTCCCTGCTGAGCATGGAGCCCCACATGGGGCTCTGTCCCAGGAACCATGAGATCATGACCTGAGTTGAAACCAAGAGTCAGATGCTCAACTGACTGAGGCACTCTAACTTGAGTGTATATCTTAACTAGTGAGAACATAACTAGTTTGAACGAAGTCCTTTTTTAAGATTTATTTATTTGTTAGACAGGGGGCGGCGCAGGGGCAGAGGAAGAGAGAGAATCTTAAGCAAACTCCGCACCTAGCATGGAGCTGGATGCGGGGCTCAATCTCACAACCCTAAGATCATGACCTGAACTGAAACCAAGAGTGGGTCGCTCAACCGACTGTGCCACCCAGGCACCCCTAATAGTATTTTTTAATAATAAGAGAATTGAGAAACTTCTGTTGAGATGAACTAAGATACCTTTGTTCCAGAAAACTTGGCAAAAGGCTTTAATTAAAATCATAATTCCTATAATCCCAATAACCTTTTTTAAAATGAAGGTATATTTTATATTTCTGTGGACTAGCAGGGACTGTTCCCAAAGTAGAGTCAACAGTTGGAGGGAATGTCAGTCTTTTTTTAATGTCTCGGAAAACTAGCTCTAACTCCTAGGGTAGGAATAAGGAATTCATTAGGGAGAGGCAGCTTTAATAGTTAACTCTTTTTTTTTTTTTTTTAAGATTTTTTTTTTTTTTTATTTGACCGAGAGAGACATAGCGAGAGAGGGGACACAAGCAGGGGGAGTCGGGAGAGGGAGAAGCAGGCTTCCCGCGGAGCAGGGAGCCCAATGCGGGGCTTGATCCTGGCCTGAGCTGAAGGCAGACGCTTAACGGCTGAGCCACCCAGGCGTCCCAGTAGTTAAAACGCTTAAAGGTTTAATGCAATGAACTAATCTTCTCAGACAAGCTGTAAAATAAAGAACTTGAATTGCATTTTATTGAAGGATATCAGGATTTTTAAGGGCCTTAATTTAAGATCTCATCTCTCCGCATAGAATAGTTTTCCTTATTTCCTTAACCAACAAGAAATATTTGTCAGACGCCTTACTGTAGACTTTTATTTTTATTTTTTTAAAGTGGGAACAGATGAATCCCAGGAGAGCAGCATGACAGATGCAGACGACACACAACTTCATGCAGCTGAAAGTGATGAATTTTAACTTCTGGAAATCAGACTTTTGCAACTGGATGTGTGACTAGTGCTGACATGTTTCTTGTCCCTCCATATACTGAGTCTTCACTCTTGAGCCGGCAGTGTCGTCATCCATCCCTTATACCATGAGAGTGCCACTTTCATTGGACCCTGACTGTACACAGAATGAAAGGCAGTGCAATATTTAGCTGCTAACAAGACTGGCTCTTTCACCAGTATGAATGACAATTTAGGGGGTAGGATGGGGAACTTTCTTTTCTTTTTTTTTTTTTTTCTTTAATCTCCCTTTGTTGGAAAGCTATCATGGAAGGAAGAGTTATGTTTTATCTTGAAGGAACCGTTAGATATGGAAAATAGTGATGAACCAGAATTTCTTGGTTGTTTTTCCAAAAATTTGTTTTTATTTGGTTCTGTTCCTGATTAACAGAGTGACTGACCTTCATTTCTAGGTTCTTCAAGAATGGTGTTAGCAAGTGCCAGATGGAACAATAAAAAGACATTGCCTATAACAGAGTAACTTGATTGCCAAGGAATGTAAATTACCTTAAACTTGCAGTGTCTCCCATAAGCAAATGTAATGGGCACATTGGGACTCATGTGTAGGAATCAAATATCCCTCCATACAGTGTACACTTATTCTTGGCAAGAATGCTTTAATGTCTAACCAAGAATTTTAATTTATTCATCTTGCTTCAAAGTGTTGATCATTGTCTTGGTATTGCAAACTTTAAAGTTGTCCCTTTATCATATTGCCTCTTCTCTTTGAGCTCTGTGGGATCACCTTTAACATTCAGAGATGGTAGAGTGTTTGCCCACTGAAAAGCCAAAACAAGGCCTTTTACCATTTAAGTTCACCATAAGAATCAAAATGAGAACACTAAAGTGGAGAGACCTAAGAGATCATGATAGCGAAAGCCTTAATACAATCAAAATTGTACCTTGAATCTATATTTGTTCAAGAAAGTATCCCTTTGACTTTTCTAAGTGTTTAAGCAGGGTGCAAGAATGTGTAGTTACCTTTGGTTGAGGTCATTTCCATTCTTTTCGGCTCTCTGCTTCAAATTATTTTCAGTAGTGTGAGTCACCAAAATGTTTACCAAGAGTGATTGGGTCTAAGATACTAGAAATTTTTAGCTGCAAAAAAACCCCCATTCTTATGAAGGAGATGAGTTCTCTCCTGATTTTCTCATAACATAAGTTGGTGTCTTCGAGGAATGGCCACAATTTTAAAGATCTAATTATGCGTAATAAAATGGGAATTATTGGAATTTCACAGTAACAGATTTAAAGTCTTAAATTGTGTATCTCCTTTATTGTAATGTATTGAAATTTTTAGAGAAACTTTAGTTGTTAACATTTTTTTAAGTGCCAATGTCAGAATATAACAAATTATAGTTTCTTATGAATGACAGGCCTACGGTTATTATTTTGGATTATTTGATGAAGGACAAATTTATCTACTGGTTACTTGTACTTGTTAGTCAAGTTGTGAAAACAAGGTGGATTACAGAAGATGTGAACAAAATTTTAACCTGTAGACTCAGTAACTTCCTATTATTTACTGTTAATCTGCTCATTTGAATGTGGACCATCATAAATTAATTCAAGTCAGAGTCTTAGATTAGGTATTGGGTGCCAGAGAGGTATTTAACAAAATTTCCTACCTAAATCTATGTAATAATATGTGCTGCTTAAAGAAATAATTTATAAGAAAAAGGAAAGGTTGGGAGTAAATATCATTAAAAATTCCCAAAGGCTAGCACTTGGATTCTAACAAATACTCCATTTTGTTCATTAGTTCTGTAATATTTAATTTTATATTCCTTTATTTTTTTAATTGGCACATCATAAGCCAGCTATATGACAGTATCAAATACAGAATTTCATAGAAAGCTTCAACCTGAGCTCTGTTACAAAGCCTGGAGAAAGCTAAGCTCAGAACATAATTTGCTGATGTATAATTATCTTTCGTAGTAGGAATTTATGTCCTGTGCCAGAGTTGAGAGCCTTTCTGGTACTAATTTTGAGACCAAGGATAAAAGGATAGTTGTGGAAGGCACACCATGGCAATGGCTGGCTATGGGACACTCAGCCCAAGCTTAGTCTGATTTCATTTTCCTCATACCTACTTTCAGAATGTTTAGGTATTTGAAGCCTTATTCCCACCTAGTAACTGTTTCTGGCTTGCTTGCTTGCTTTTTTTTTTTTTTTTGCCTGGAATGAGGATCAAACAACCAGAAAAGGACATATATTTTGATCAAGCAAAATGTTTGTTTGAAATTTCAGTAGTTACTTTGAAGGAAATTTAAAATACTAGGAACTTTATTAGTCTCTTTAAGCTTTTCACACACATACATATATGTGTACACACACACGCTTTTGTTCAGAAGTTATGTTGTGGCATTGAATATTTTTCCCCCTTGGAAATGGTTCCTAACTCTAGGATTTTAGAAGGTTGGAAATATTTTTTCAAGCGAACAATGGTACTCAAAATAATGAAAGGTGGTCCCTACTTTTTCTGTATTTCATTATTTTAAAATTTTTGGTTTTTTCCAAGAACTGCAAGTTACATTTGAACCATGCTGCTGTTGTACCTTAAACAAAAACTCAGTGATAACCAGTATTTAGTCTATTAAAAATGCTCTTTTTGAAGAAAAAAGTTTGGAAGTCTCTGATTAGCCAGACTATAGTATGGGTCTTCACTGAGAAATATGGTGACCCGTTTTCTTTGTGAAAACCTGGGAAAACACAAGTGTGGGTGTGATGTGTGTGTTCTATTTGCATTGAAACAATGTAATTTTGTGTCTTTTTTTTGCTTTTCCTGACTTATTTCAGAAATTGTACAGTCCTTGGGGGGGGGAGAAAACCTTTTCTGTTAATATATTTGCATTCATTAAAGGATACGAAAAATCCAAATAAATTACTTTTGAAAGCAATTTATAATTAAGTTGTTGAAGCTACATCACAGCTGTGCCATCTGTATTTTTATAGTAAGGCACAGCAAAATAGTGAGAAATTAACAGTTTTACAGTCCACAGAAGTCTAGGGCAGTGTTTCTCTAATTTTTTTTTAAACTTAGAACCCTCTTCTAATACATATATATACTTTTTTTAAAACTCACATCCTTTTTTAGTATTATTTGGAATTTCCAAAATAAATATTGTGACAAAAATGTAATTTTTAGAATATATTTTTTTCAACCTACAGAAGCCCCTTGGCAGCAGCTGTTTGCAAGTCACCTGCTTATTCTTTAATCATATGATTTCTGAAATTTATTTAAAAGGGACACAAAGCTTTTTTGTTCCAATTAGAATCTTCTAAAAATCAAGAAAAAAAATTTTTTTTTTTTTTTTTAGATTTTATTACTAATTTGTCAAAGAGAGAGAGCACACGCAGGGGGAGTGGGAGAGGGAGAAGCAGGCTCCCCACTGAGCAGGGAGCCCGATGCGGGGCTCGACCCCAGGACCCTGGGATCATGACCTGAGCCGAAGGAAGACGCTTCACCGACTGAGCCACCCAGGCGCCCCAAGAAAGAAAATTCTGAGAGAAGTAGAATATAGAAACTAAATTTTACCCTGGCCTGGTTATCTTGGATAAAGTATAGAGAGCTGAATGGTTTTGTTCCAACTTGAAGAAGGGGTAGCAATAGAGAAAAGACATGAAGTGGGGGATGAGTTGGGCAGATCAGTGGGAACGACAGGCTTCATAATCCTCCCTAGGACTTGCCATTTACTGTCAGTTGGACAGGGATAACTAGTAGAAGTGCAGACAGGAAGCAGTCTTTGGCGTGTTTAGCTGCTAATTAATGGTTCAGTGTAAGCTTTATAAGTGCAAACATTTAAATAGCCACATTTAATGAAATCTTGCCATATGTACTGTGTTACTTGATCTGTCCATAGTATTTTCAGTCTTCAACCCTATAAAGTAGGTTTAACATTTTACAGAAGAGAAAACGGCTTCAGCTATTAGATGATATAGCTGGACACTTGGGGCATTAGTGTATGTTCAAACCCCTTTATTCAGTTTTGGACTTCCTCTGGCAGTTTCATATCATGTCTCTTGTTGACTGTTAGGTGTCCTCGCCAGCATTTTTAAATTATGTGCTATAGAGTATCATAAAAGTTTGGGTTTTACAGAGGAAACTTTAATCAACTGTAGATTCAAATCTATCACATGCGTAGTCCTTTGATGGTGCTTTGATCTGTATCCTGCCTCTCTGTTTCTCCTCACTGAAATTGAAAGTGTTATCCCTCATTGAATGATAGAATTTGCTTTAAGATAGAAAACAAAATTAAATTTTTTACTACCAATTTCTTCTCCCTATCACAAGCATTCTTTTCATATTCGGTACCCTCAAAACAGAATTTTCAGTTTGATGCTAAAAGCTACATTTAAGGAGAAAATTCAAGTCCTTGAAAATGCATAATGCTTCACCGGAGTTTGAGTAAGAAAAGGACTAACAGTAGAAGCTAAGAAGAACAATGAAGTAGAATTAAGGTTTCTAATCGTCTATTTTTAAAAAGCACTAAACTAATCTCTAGGAAATAGAGATTTTGCCCTTCAGTAGCTCTGTGACCTTGAACAATTCACTTAAGCCTTTTTCTGATCAATACGAAGAAGATGAGATCTACCCTTCTTAGCTCACGGAGGACTGAGGATCAAATGCAGTAAATCACCATGGAAGTGCTTCAGTTGCATTGTGGTAATAATACAGTGGTAATAATAGGGTGGAGATGATGTCATGGAAAATTGATTTGGTTGATCCTAAGACATGATCCTGTGAGACAAGTTCACTGTAGAACAGTAAACTCTGAGTCTAGAACAGGGATTGTCTATGGCCTGCAGACCAAATGGCTCACTGCCTGTTCCATTTTATTGGAACAGCCGTGCCTGTTTGTTTACATGTCCATGGCTGCTTTCTCACTTCTGGGACAGTTGAATAGTTGCACAGAGACTATCTGGCCTACAAAGCATCAATATTTACTATCTGTATATATATATTTAAATATATATACATGTAGTATAGATTATACTGTACATATGATCTGACATTTTATATTTTGCAAACCCTGATCTAGAACTTATCAGCTGTATTGGTGTAACCATCTGCAAATCACCCAAATAATGTGTTCTCTGTGGTGCTAGATTCTTCTTAACGCTTTGTGAGTTAAATCACTGGGCAAGGTGCTACATAAGAAAAAATTCATCAGTTTTTAGTTTTTTAATAATAATAAGACTTGATTGGGTAAAGGGATTTCCTTGTATATAATGGCACTCCTTAAACTCATTGCCAGTTTGTAGCATTTATACCAATGCTACGTCTGTGCCCATAATCATTTGACTATCTTGAATAATATGAGCATTCACTTACTTTTTATTTTGCATTTATGGATCACTTTGATATGAGAATAATCTCACTTCATCTTTACAGTCTTAAAAGGTAAGGCATGGGGGCACCTGGGTGGCTCAGTCGTTAAGCGTCTGCCTTCGACTCAGGTCATGATCCCAGAGTCCTGGGATCGAGCCCCACATCGGGCTGCCTGCTCCGCGGGAAGCCTGCTTCTCCCTCTCCCACTCCCCCTGCTTGTGTTCCCTCTCTCGCTGTGTCTCTCTCTGTCAAATAAATAAAATCTTTAAAAAAAAAGGTAAGGCATATATTATCTGCTTGATGCAAGAGGAAACTAAGGCTTAAAGAAACCAGAACATTTGCAAAAAGGAACAACTTGGCAGACTTCTGCTCACACATTATTGGCCAGGCCTGGGTCATAGAATCCTCCCCAGATGTAGGGGATGCTGGTAAGTTTAGAATCTGGTAAAACGGAATGGGTTTGCTATGACTGGTTTAGATAAATCATGACTTATCTCCAGGGGTTGTACAGAAACAGATTTTGTTAGCAAAGAAGGGGGAATGGCTGTTGGTTCAACAGCCAGAAGCCCCCGCCACACTGCTGTAAAGAAATTCCTGCTTTTTGGCAACTGTTATGTTCAATTCAGTGAACTTTCTTACCTAAGGGCTTGTAGTGTTTCTATTTAAGATTATACTATCTTCAAATAATGGTGTTTTTTCCTTTTTAATGCCTTTATAACATACCTCATTTCTTTCTTCCTTTTTAACTGCTGTGGCCGCGACCACCAATGTTTTATTGAGCAGTAGCAGCCGTAATAGCAAAAGCACTCACTGTCTTGCTCCCAGTCTTAAAGAAAATGCTTACACTTTCTCAAACTTTCGACTTGATAAAATCTCAATCCACTGTTACTCAGTATGTCCCCTTTGCTAATCTCATTGCCAACCCTAACACTCAACTCCCACTTCAACTACCATTTATAAGCACTGATACTCAATGAAGATACCTTTCTATTGCTAGTTTTCAATGGTTCTCGTCATGACTGTGTCCTGAAATGTACGCATCTATTAAGCATGTTGAGACTTCTGGGGCTGGAAAGCAATGGCAGTAGCCCGATGACAAATCTGCCCCTCACTTTGCCAAAACAACTCTCAAATCGAATAGAACAAAGAAAAACTGCACAGGACTCATGCCTTCACTACCAGAAGCCTGGAACTTCAAATCACCTCTAAGGGGGGGCGGGGGGGGTGTGAATCCAGTAGGGATCCTGCTACCACCATAAGCCTGTGAGTGTAGAGAGTGAGGAAAGGGGTTGAATCTCTTGGGGACAGCAGAAGGGAGGAGTGGACTCAGAAGAAGCACAAACAGAATCTACGGGGCAGAGGGGGCAGGGAATGGAGCAATAAACACGAAATACTGAACACAGTTTGGCACTCAGTAGGTCACAGTCTTCTCTTTAGGGAAGGGTTTGAAAACATGTAGGGCCAGGAGTGGCAGCCTCAAAGAAGCCGTGTTTCTGGGGGAGAATGGGTAATGAAGAGGTAATGAAAGAGAAGGCAGAAATGTCAGACCGACAGAAAAGAGAAAGCACATCAACCTTTCTTCCCACCCGCCAGCAAAATCTTTAAACTGCATGAAATAGGGTGGAACTGACAGCTCTGAAACTAACAGTTCTGTCCATGAAATTATTTGGAATAGAGTACAGCCATCCACATCCTGCAAAAATCAAAATGTCAAAGTCTTTCTGCTGGTGAAAAGTCTCCCCAACAAACAACCACAAAGCTAAAGAAAACACATATCCTTTTTTTTTTTTTTTTAAAGATTTTATTTATTTATTCATGAGAGACAGAGAGAAACAGAGGGAGAAGCAGGCTCCCAAGGAGCGGGAAGCCCGATGCGGGACTCGATCCCAGGACCCTGGGATCATGACCCGAGCCGAAGGCAGACGCTCAACCATCTGAGCCACCCAGGCGCCCAACACATATCCTTTTAAAAGCATCTGAGAAAGTGCAGAGCTACCCTATATCAGAAAAGAAAAAAAAAAAACCAGAAACAAAAAAATGGTGAATTTGAATACACTAAAAACCTTTTACATGACAAAAAAAAAAGTGACAAACTGGGAAGAAATATTTGCTCATATGTCACAAATAAAAGATTAATACTCCTAATGTATAAAAAAGTTTGAAAGAGGACATAAATAGTCCCAAAAAAGATTTAAAAATGGCTCTCAACCATGTTAAGTTGTTCACTTTCACTCAATAAGAGAAATACAAATTAAAACTACATTGAGAGGCGCCTGGCTGCCTTAGCTGGTAGAGCATGGACTTGATCTCAGGGTCATGAGTTCAAGCACCACGTTGGGCATAGAGTTTTCTTAAAAAAAAAAAGAATGCCTACACTGAGATGTCAAATCACTATGTTGTACACCTGAAACTAATGTAATCTTGTGTGTGTCAACTTTACCCAAGTAAAAAAAAATTTAAAAACTACATTGAGATACAATTTCTCACCCAATAGATGGGCAAAAATTCAGAACTTGAATATAAACTCAGTTGACAAAGCTGTGGGAAAACAGGTACTCTCCTACGTTGGTGATGGGAATGCAAAATGATACAACCCTCATGAAGAGGAAATTGGCAGAGTATAGAACAAAACTTCATATATTTCTACTTTCCAACCCAGTGATCCCACTTCTAGGAATTTACCCTGAAGATGCACCTCAAAAGAATGAAAATACGTATGTATGATTTTATTTATCACAGGGTTATTTGTCATTGCAAAATATTGGGAACTATCTAAATGCCCAAGCACAGAAGATTGGTTGGATAAACTGCAGGACACACACAATGGAAAACCACACAGCTGTAAAAATGATGGAGGAAGCTGCCTTTCTGGCTCTCTCCACTCCCTAAGTAGCAGCAACAGCTTGCAGAGTTTTCATACTCACCAAATTTTCCAGGAAAGCAACTACCACCTAAATGGAGAGAAGGCTGCTTTGTTTTGTTTGAAACTTTACCAAGAAGCTGGTCACTGTTCAGGAAAATGAGGTCACCTATAACAATGCTCTCTGCCCATGGTATTGGGGAGGGAGTACACACGCCTCCGCACTCTGCTTTTGAATGTTCATATGCAACTATGTAACGGGGCTGTTGGAGTCTCCTTTTAACTGCCTTACAACCGAAAACTTACTAAATCATCAGAGACATGAATACAATGATTTAGTTTAATTGCATTAAAAAGATTCTTCCAAAAAAATGAGAAAGATCTCTATGAACTGTTATAGAATGATTTTCGGATGTTATTAAGTGAAAAGTAAAGTGCAAAAGATCGTGTTACTTTTTATGTAAGAAAAAAAGGGAAATAAAAATATACATCTAGGGCACCTGGGTGGCTCAGTCGTTAAGCGTCTGCCTTCGGCTCAGGTCATGATCTCAGGGTCCTGGAATTGAGTCCCAAATCGGCTCCCTACTCCTCGGGAAGCCTGCTTCTCCCTCTCCCACTCCCCCTGCTTGTGTTCCCTCTCTCGCTGTGTCTGTCTCTCTGTCAAATAAATAAATAAATAATCTTAAAAAAAATAATAAAGTGACTTTCGAACACAGTATTTGACTGTATACTCTCACTCTTGGACAGGGAAGGATGTGTATGCAGAGATGGGGGTAAAAGTACAAACAAATCCTGAACTCATTAGTAGCTATGCTTTAGTAGTATGGGTAAAGTGATTGGGAGACTTTTTTTTTTAATTTTTTTTTTTAAGATTTTACTCATTCGTTAGAGAGAAAGCACAAGCAGGGGGAGCGGCAGGCGGAGGGAGAGCAGACTTCCCACGGAGCAGGGAGACGATGCGGGGCTCGATCCCAGGACTCTGGGATCATGACCTGAGCCAAAGGCAGATGCTTCACTGACTGAGCCAGCCAGGTGTCCTGGGAGACTATTTTAAATATCTTACAGGTTCGAACAAATGAATAAACACATTGATATCATTAGGGATCAGAGTTCTCAATGTAGAAGAAGATACGTATAACTATGAAAAGAAAGAACAAGAAACAACCCTGTGGGGATTAATTGGAATTGAAATTATTGTTTTGAACTCATGATTTCTAAAATATGTATATGTATGTGTATCTGCATATATACATGTACACACGTATTTATGTATTATATGTATATTTGTAGGTATGTGTGTGTATTTGTGTATTTACATGCATATATTTTCAACTCTCTCCTCTGAAAGGGCTAAAAAGCAAAGACATCCCAGTAGCAACGAGCACACTTAGTGCCCCAATATTGGTCTCATACCTTTCCCCACTAAAAGAACCAGGGCTCATAGAAATGGCTGATTCTAGGGTTAGGACAGGGAAAGTACACACTTTGCTATGCCAGAAAGGAAGAAAGAGCTAAAAAACCAAACCAAACCAAACCAAAAAAAATTAAAAAGATGGAGTTGTATCACAAGGATGTGGGAGCCAACCTGAAGGGTCTCCCATTGGCCAAACCGGAGACATTGATCTCCAGAAGTATATTAATGAATTATAAGCCATTTGGAGAAAAATAAGAATTCATGAGCCCATATTAATAATTAAGAAAGAGAGAAGGAAGGAAGGGAGGAAGGAAGGAAGGAAGGAAGGAAGAAAAGATGGGGTGCCTGGGTGGCTCAGTCAGTTAAGCAACTGACTCCCGGGTTCCACTCAGGTCATGATCTCAAGGTGGTGATATTGAGCGCTACCACTGGGCTCTATGCTCAGTGTGGAGTCTGCTTAAGATTCTCTCTCCCTCTCCCTCTGCCCCTCCCACTGCTCTTGTGTGCCCACATGCGTGATATTTCTCAAATAAATAAATCTTTTTTTCTACTCTTTTTTAAAAGATTATTTATTTGAGAGAAAGAGCGTATGAGCAGGGGAGGGAGAGAATCTCAAGCAGACTGCCTGCTGAGCACAGAGCCCAATGCAGGGCTCAATCCCATGACCCTGAGATCATGACCTGAGCCAAAACCAAGAGTCCGACACTTCACTAATTGAGCCACCTAAGTGCCCAAATAAATACATAAATCTTAAAAAGGAAGGAGGGAAGGAAGGAAGGGAGGAAAGAAGGAAGGAAGGGGGGAAAGAAGGAAGGAAGGGAGGGAGGGAGGGAAGGAGGAAGAAAAGTGAAGGAGAGAAGAAAAAGAGGGTGTTCAGATTACTATAATAGGAACACCATAGACCAGATGGCTCAAACGACATTCTCACAGTTCTGGAGGCTGTAAGTTTCAAGATCAAGGTGCCAGAAGATTCGGTGTCTGATGAGGGTCTGCTTTCTGGTTCATAGATGGTGGTCATCTAGCTATATCCTCACATGGCTAAAAGATGAGGGAGCTCACTGGGACCTCTTTTATAATGTCACTAATCCCATTCATGAGGGTTCCACCCTCCTGATCTAATTGCCTCCCAGGGCCCCTCTCCTAAAACCATCACATTGGGGATTAAGATTTCAACATACGAGTTTGGGAAGGACATATTCATTCAATCCGTTGCATTCTTCCTCTGGCCCCCAAAATTCATGCCCTGCTGACATGCAAAATACATGAAATCCTAACAGCCCGAAGTCTTATCTTGTTCCCATATCAACTGAAAAGTCTAAAATTCAAAGTCTCCTCTAAATATCATCTAAATCAGATATGGAGGGTACAATTTATCCTGTAGCAAATTCCTCTCCAGCTGTGAACCTGTGAAACCATACAAGTTGTGTGCTTCCCAAATGCAATGATAAGACGGTCATAGGCTAGACATACTCACTCCAAGAGGGAGAAATAGGAAAAAAGGAAAAGAATGAATGGTACCAAGCAAGTCCAAAATCTAATGGGACATATTTCCCTAGACGTCAGGTTTGAGGATAATCCTTGTGGCTCGATGCTCTGCCTTCCAGATCCACTGGTGGCAATGTCATCCCCACAGCCAAAGGCTGCCTGGTAAATGAAGAGGGAGTGCTAGACTCATCCTGTAACAATGATATTAATGATCGAATGAGGCAAGAATCATCAATGGATGACAAAGCTAGAGGCGAATTTTGATGACAAGCACTATATTTGCATGGTTTTAAATTGTGTCCTCCACATAGTTTATTAATTGCAAAGGAGAAAGAAGAATCAGCAGTGGAGAAATTAGATAGCTCCTCAACTGGATAGTCAAAATTACATCCAATGAAGGACAGCTAGATAATGTGTGCCTCCAGGTATAATACCCTGAAAGAGACAAAACATCACCTAGACAGTATTCCAGCCAAGAATGCATAACCTTAATTTAAACAAAGGAAACATTGGACAAATACAAAATAAAGAACATACTACTTTAAAGAACAAAACATTTTTTGGAAGAACCTCCATACTGTTTTCCAGAGTGGCTACACTAATTTGCATTCCCACCAACAGTGCAAGAGGGTTCACTTCCGGCCGCCTGGGTGGCTCAGTCATTAAGCGTCTGCCTTCGGCTCAGGTCATGATCCCAGGGTCCTGGGATCGAGACCCACATCGGGCTCCTTGCTCCGCGGGAAGCCTGCTTCTCCCTCTCCCACTCCCGCTGCTTATGTTCCTGCACTTGCTATCTCTGTCTCTGTCAAATAAATAAATAAAATCTTAAAAAAAAAAAAAGAGGGTTCCCTTTCTCCACATCTTCGCCAACATCTGTTGTTTCTTGTGTTGATTAAAAAGCAAAACAGAATAAAGCATCAGGGGTGGTTGAAGATATTAAGAATGGTAATGTCATAAAAGATGTCTGTGGAAATGTTCCAAATTAAAAGAGATTAAAGACATGACAACTGCAGAAACAGGTCCATAAATACAGAGAACAGAATAGGGGTTGCCAGAGGGGAGGGGGACTGGGGAAAGGGCAAAATGGGTGAAGGGAAGTGGGAGGTAGAGGCTTGTCATGGAATGAATGGGTCACAAGGACAAGAGGTACAAGGTAGGGAATATAGTTGATGGTATCAAAAAAACCAAGACAACTAAATGCAATACCTGACCCTAGACTGGATCCTGTCCTAGAAGAAAAAAATCTTCTAAAGGACATCATGAGGTCAAATGACAAATTTAGAATATGTATGGTAGGGGTGCCTGGCTGGCTCAGTCGAAGAGTGTGCAACTCTTGATCTCAGGATCATGAGCTTGAGCCCCACGGTGGGTGTAAAGATTACTTAAATAAAGTAAAAAAAAAAAAGAATATTTACAGTATAATAAGGTATTATAAATTTATGAACTGTTGTTATGTAAGAGAAAATCCCTCTTTTTAGGAAATATACACTGAAGTATTTAGGTGTTAAAGGGCCATGATTTTTTTTTTTTACTCTTTTTTTAAAATTTAAATTCAATTAACATATAATGTATTTTTGTTTCAGGGGTACAGGTCAGTGATTCATCAGTCTTATATAATTCCCAGTGTTCATTACATCATGTGTCCTCCCCAATGTCCATCACCCAGTTACCCCTTCTCCCTGACCCCCCCTCCCCTCCAGCAACCCTCAGTTTCTTTCCTATGATTAAAAGTCTCTTGTGGTTTGTCTCCCTCTCTGGTTTTGTCTTGTTTCATTTTTTCCTCTCTTCCCCTGTGATCCTCTGTTTTGTTTCTCAAATTCCACATATCAGTGAGATCATATGATAACTGTCTTTCTCTGATTGACTTACTTCACTTAGCATAATACCCTCTAGTTCCATCCACATTGTTGCAAATGGCAAGATTTCACTTTTTTGATGGCTACATAATATTCCATTGTATACATATACCACATCTTCTTTATCCATTCATCTGTCGATGGACATCTTGGCTCTTTCCACAGTTTGGCTATTGTGGACATTGCTGCTGTAAACATTGGGGTGCAGGTGCCCCTTTGGATCACTACATTTGTATCTTTGGGGTAAATACCCAGTAGGGCAATTGCTGGATCGTATGGTAGTTCTATTTTCAACTTTTGGGAAGAACCTCCATACTGTTTTCCAGAGTGGCTGCACCAGCTTGCATTCCCACCAACAGTGTAGGAGGGTGCCCCTTTCTCCTCATCCTTGAAAACATCTGTTGTTTCCTGACTTGCTAATTTTAGCCATTCTGACCAGTATGAGGTGGTATCTCATTGTGGTTTTGAGTTGTATTTCCCTGAGGCTGAGTGATGTTGAGCATTTTTTCATGTGTCTGTTGAAGGGCCATGATATTTATCATTTACCCCTGAAAGTCTCAGAAAAAGGAATACACACCACACACACACATAATTACGTATATAGACAAATATAATTAAATCTATACATTCATACATAAGTATATATGCATATATTTATGTGTGTGTGTGTGTGTGTGCGGAGGGAGAGAGAGAAAAGGAGAGTAAATAAGGTACATTTTAACAATAGGTGAATCTGGGTAGAGAATGTTTTTTGTAATATATATGTATTTTTTTTCTTAAGTAGGCTCCATGCTCAACGTGGGGCTTGAACTCACCACCCTGAGATCAAGAGTCACATGCTCTACCAACTAAGCCAGCCAGGCAATCCTGTACTATTTGTATTTTTGCAACTTTTTTTTTAAGATTTCATTCATTTATTTGAGAGAAAGTGAGCAAAAGAGAGAGTATGAACAGGGGAAGAGGGAGAAGGAGAAGCAGACTCCCTGCTGAGCAGGGATCCTGACGCGGGCTGATCCCAGGACCTCTGAGATAATGACCCAAGCCCAAGCAGATGCTCAACCAATTGAGCCACCCAGGGGCCCCTACTTTTTTATTTTTATCAAAGATATACGTTTGTATAGTTTAAATAGTGAAAAAAATTCAAAATTGCAAAATAGAGCAGTCTGTTCCTCAAATGGAAATCACTTTCATCTCTTTTGCCAGTTTCTCTTAATATTTATCTCAATTTCCAATGACAACATCTGATTTTTCAGTGTTAGGAGTTATCTATTGAGTGCCTATGGAGGAAAATGAAGATTTATGTTTCCTCTTTTGCTTCCCCCTCAGCACATAAGCTTCCCACTCTCCCTTCAATATAGTTATAATTGTGGTTAGAATAATACCCAAAGTTTAGAATTTCATAACTTTTTAAACCCTGTTCACAACTGAGCCACATGGCAACCTACGACTTCCTTCCCTGTGCAGTTTTGTTTTCCCTAGAATTCTTTGCCTCATTTCTCATTTTAAGCTTTTAAATAACTTATCATTAATTCAACTCCAAACTCTACCATTTGTCCAAATCTCTCAAGATGGCTGACTATATTAGTTATTCCTTGAATTTCATCTTGAAGTATCTTCTATAGGTTTCAGAGCTTCTTCTGTCTGGACTGGTTGCATTCTTTTCATCAATAGCTGTCCCCATGAGATCTCCCTTTACCATCCTCCTAGAGATTCCCTTTGCTCTTCCTTTATGATGGTTCTCTTGTTTCCTGAATCCAATACCTTGCACATCCTTCATTTATACCATTATTTTGGCGAAGCTTTTTTATTAGGGAATGTTCTTGGGATCAGCATCGATGGAAGAGAAACAAAGGAAGCAGGATTGAACAGAGGGAGAGGCTGAGCTAGGTCTTAGGGTAAGTCTCAATGAAGGCCTCAGCTAACTCTGGGCAGTTCCGAAGCTGGATATTTTAGGAGCATTAACTCAAGGTTAAACCCAAGACCCTTAGATTCAGGATGTCAAAGGTAGGCAATATGAGAGAAGTTACTGAAGACCTCATTCTTGTTTAATGCAATATTTCCATATTCCTTCAACGAGTTAAGCAGGGAGCAAGTTAATAGAGGGGCACGTGGGTGAAAAAGCCGTGTAATCTTATCTGAAGAGCCAGTCCTTCTCTACCTCAGCTGCTGCAGACTCCCAGCCAATATGGAAGCCTCTGTGAGCAGAATTTCCTTCCTCTAATCTGCACAAGAAAGTTGAAGCCACCTAACAATTTTATCTGGATGTTGCAGCCTGCAGAAACTCAATTTGACACTTTCCCTGAGAGATAATGAGAGACTCTGCTTGGCTCAATGCGGAGACTCCGAGGAGGTCAGGCATTTATACTAAACTTTCACCAGGGCAGGTGTGGAGCTTCAGCAACCAGGAGTTTTCGCATAGATCCTTAAGATTAATTCCGCAGGCTTTCTGACAAATACAAACATCTTGATTACTCAATTTCCAAGTAAAAACATACTTTCCACCTTTTAGAAACTTTTCTCATATATATATATTCAAAAACAAGTTTTACATAATTATGCTTATGACTCTTGATTTCGACTCAGGTCATGATCTCAGGGTCTTGGGACTGAACCCGGAGTTGGGCTCTGTGCTCAGCAGGGAGTCTGCTTCTCCCTCTCCCTCTGCCCCTCCCCCCACTTCTGCCCTCTTTCTCTCTCTCTCAAAAAAAAAAAAAATCCTGAAACTGTTGGAACTAACAAATGAGTTTAGCAAGGTTGTAGGATATTGGATCAATATACAAAAATCAATTGTATTTCTACACACTAGCAATGAACAATGAAAAAATCTGAAAATGAAATAAAGAAAACAATTTCATTTACAATAGCAATAAACAACAACAACAACAGTGAATGGCAGGAATAAATCTAGCCAAAGAGGTGCTAGACTTCTACACTGGAAACTACGAAACATTATCGAGGACACTAGTACAAATGGCAGAGTAACAAACCCCAAACGTCCATCCCTCCACCAAAGCAGGGAATAAACCAGCAAAAATGGTCAGAATCAACTTTATCGGAACTGAAGACGAATCAGAAGTTTACAGCAACTGGGCCAATGACTCAATCAAGAAAAAAAAACATTTGGGGGCGCCTGGGTGGCTCAGTTGGTTGAGCTTCGGACTCTTGATTCCTGTCCAGGTCAGGATCTCAGGGTGGTGGGATGGAGCCCCCGGGAGGCTGGCTTCATGCTCAGTGCGGAGTCTGCTTAGAGGTTCTTTCTCCCTCTTCCTCTGCCCCTCCCCCAGCTCTCTCTTAAATAAACAGAATGAATGAAAGAAAGAAAGAAAGGAAGAAAAAGAAAGAAAGAAAAAGGAAGGAAGAAAAAGAAAGAAAGAAAGAAAGAAAGAAAAAGAAAGAAAGAAAGAAAGGAAGGAAGGAAGAAAGAAGAAAGAAAGAAAAAGAAAGGAAGAAAGGAAGAAAGAAAGCCATCTGGATCTTGGTAAGAGAATTTCATGGTGTTTTAACTTTTTGGCCCCATCTTCTGCTGCCTGGCTCAGTGGCACCTAGAAGGTGTGGCTCGCATTCCTGGTGCAGGTTCCTAGTGCCAAAGGGAGCAGAATGGACCTTCTCTCTTATATCAAAGAACCAAGGCTGCCGGTTTTCACCAGTCTGGTGACTCCCTGAAGGACTGACTTGAAGGGCTCACCTTTCTTTCTCCTAACTCGAACTCTCCCAAAGTGGAGGCAGCTACCCAGGGGGACATTCATCAAAAACATTTAAGGGCAAATGTATTAGCTGCTGCCACCCAGGTCAACGGGTAACGGACAATGTCTTATTTCAGATCCTTGTGATTTCTCCACTGGGTTTTCTGCAGCGGCCCCTGACAGCTCTCCCTGACTCCAGTCTTGCTTTCTCTCGAGTTTTTCATGTGGCATGCAGAGTCATTTTCCTAAAAGGTAGCTGTGACCATGTCTCTTGGAGGCTTAAACTCCTCAGAGGTGCTCTGCACCCCCCTAAGGGGGAAGCACGTACCTCTCTCTGTGCATAATACTCAAGCTCTCTGCAAGTTGACCCTACCCTTCTTCTCCCCATCAGTGCTTCTCAGAGGATGGCCCTCAGACCGACAGCACTTGCTGGTACCCTCGCTCCAACCTACTAAATCACAGTCTCTAGGGATGAAGCCCAGGAGGCTGCTTTTATGCACATTCAAGTTCGAGAGCCACTAATCCTACTTGATGTCTCCCGGTTTCCTCTTTTGAACGCCATGCTTCCGCCATACTGAGCTACCAATTTCTGGAAAGTGGTTGCTGTCTCTTATCTTCTGGGCTTTGCACATGCTAGTGCCCCTGTGCTTTCCCTCTCCCACCTCACCCCCACAGTTCCCTTTATCTCAGCCCTTATCCCGGTCTAGTGGCTTCACCTGTTCTTGTCTTGCCCATCTCTGTGTACGCTTTGAAGGCAGGGGCATTGTCTTCTCATTGCATGTCAGGGTCTTGGCAGTGGCCGGCAGAGAGCAGGTGCTCAATAACGATATTCGTAAGGACTATTGAGGTTGAGATGGACAGAAACCTAATTGCTAAAAGCAGACAGCAGTCAGCTACTAGGATTCCTGGGGGAGAACCCAGCGACCTGTGCTATTACTTGGGAATAAATAGAGTCAATGTATACTATATCTATTTGCATTTTACTCCAGCCCTACTGAATATCATTGCCAAATGATCTCTTAACTAAGCTGATGACAGGAAGAATAGAGGAAATGACAAACAGGTGATATTGTAAAGGAAAATCAATACAAATGAATGGACATGGGGACCAGTGTGTACAACTCAGGATCTTCTCTGAACAACACCAGCATCAGCCAGCCTGCACTGAGCACCTACTATGTGCAAGACTTGACCTGTGTTAATCTTCACAACAACCCTAGGAGGTAGGTATTAGTATTGAGAAAACTGAGGCACACAGTCATTAAATATTTGCCTCGGAGGCACCTGGCTGGCTCAGTCTGGTGGAGCCTGCGACTCTTGATCTCAGGGTTGTAGGTCTGAGCCTCACGTTGGGTATAGAGATTACTTAAAAAAAAAAAAAAAGCCTCAGATCCTACACAGTAAAACCACTGCTCTGGAACTTACTGTTAGTGTATTACATGGCCCCGAACCACACCCCCGACTCCTGACGTTCACAGACTGATTGATCACAGTGATGCCCACAGATGCAGGTGAATGGATCCATCAAACTTAAGGAACGGGTCTTTTTCATAATGGTTCAGGTGTGTCATCTTTGACTAGAAAACATGAGCCATTATTATCATGTCATAAGCTCTAGAGGCAATTGGAGGATTAATAAAGGAGTCAAAAATAAGATCTGCACCCATGGTCACCGGAACCTCCGTTACCCTGATTCTCAACACAGATTAGCGTAATCACTTGGTAAGGATGACACTTGGTTTTCCCCACCCGCTGCAGCTTCTCCAGCATGGAACCTAGCAGGGTTAGGGACCTCAGTCCAGTGCCAGCCAGACCGATCCGGGACAGGCACAAGCTCCTTAACCTTGCCTGCTCTGCCTAGTCACAGAGATTTTCTCTTAGTTGCTCTGTAAAGTACTGTATAGCTTTCTATGTATGGAAACTAAAAAAAAAAAAAAGGATGGAAAGTCCAAGTTTACTTTAGATAGTGTGGTTTAGAATTTAAGCTCCTGTTCTGACTTTGGGATGTCACATTAGATACCTGTGTGTATCCCTCTATAATTTTTAAGAAATATTTTGGCCAACAATTATTTATTTAGTTGTGCTTCTGTGTCTGGCAGTGCATTGTGCAAACTAAAATATAGAAGACCTTTAGAATGTTTAACCTAATTTATTTTTTTTGAATAAATGACACTCTGACATGGTTCAAAAGCTTAAAGAGAGAAAAATCCTTCCCTCACCTCATCTTCCAGCAGCTTGTTTTCTTCTCCTTGGAGGCAAACAGTGTTATTTGTGTATCCTTCCAGGAACGTGTTTTAAGAGCATACAAGTATATACGTAGAGACGTGTTTTCCTCTCCTTTCTTCCACGAATGGAATCATGTCATAAACATTGTTTGGTACTTTTTTGTTTTCTCACTTAATATATTTCAGAGATAACTTTCTAGCAGGACATGAAGGTAGGACTTCCTTTTTTTTGTTAATGGCTGGATACTATTCCATTGTATATTTGCTAATAGAAACACAGCAATAATCATAACATTTAATACTTAGGTAGTAGCTAAACACTACTCTAATCGTCTTTAATTAGCATATTTAATCCTCTCAACAATACTATAAGATAGGTATGATTATTAAATCCTATTTTGCAGAGAGGCAAACACAGGCACCCAGCATTTAAATAACTTGCCCGGGGTGCCTGAGTGGCTCAGTAGGTTAAGTGTCTGCCTTCAGCTCAGGTCATGATCCCAGGGTCCTGGGATCAAGCCCCACATCGGGCTCCCTGCTCAGTGGGGAGCCTGCTTCTCCCTCTCTCTGCAGCTCCGCCTGCTTGTGCTCTCTCTGTCAAATAAATAAACAAAATCTTTAAAAAGAAAAGTTAAATAACTTGCCCAATGTAAAAAAAAATTTGTTTTTAAAGATTTTATTTATTTATTTGACAGAGAGAGAGAGTGAGAGAGCACAAGCAAGGGGAGCGGCAGAGGGAAAGGGAGAAGCAGACTCCCCACTGAGCAGGGAGCCCGATGTGGGGCTCGATCCCAGGACCCTGGGATTGTGACCTGAGCCCAAGGCAGCCGCTTAACCGACTGAGCCACCCTGGCGCCCCCAAAGTCACAAAATTAGTAAGCAATGGACAGGACCACCTACCTAATTTGAGGAACTCAATGCAAAATGAAAATGTGGACCCCTTTATTCAAAACGCAGGAAAGATATACCATTAAAGATACTAAAATGTATAAAGCCTTTTCTTTTCTTTCACAGTCTCTGTCTTGACTGTGTTTTTCATTTGTGACGTCATCTAAGTAAAGAACAATTAAAAATTTAAATCATTAGTATGAATTTTACCATCTGTCTTTATATTGTGCGATGCCATTTTTAAAGACATTTAACTCCTATGTTGAACCATCAAAATTATGTAATTTGTATTTTGTAGCTTGTACTTGCACATGTATTTTGTCCTTACCAGGACAGTGGGGACTCTGGATAAAGTAACTCAAACATTTTGATTTCTCTTTTTGATATACACACATTCTACCAACACCCCGCTTTCCACTTACTGATGAGGAAGGAAGGACTGAAAGGGTAAGGAACTCGGGGTTGACTTGTCTGCCTTTTCCTTCTGTGTCATCATTTTTAGCATGAGAGATGCGCTCACACAGAGAAGTAACACCAGTAAGAATAGATAGATTACGGGTCCTTGGTTTTCCGTGTTTCTTAGAATACGTCTTCTTTCTGGGTTTGAAGCAAGTTCCAGTTTGAATGGAAAGCATGGCCTCTCAGGGCTTATTCAGTCATCCATGTAACAGGCTTATCTTGCGCTCACTTTGATTTTTGCCAAGCTCCTGTGCATCACGGGCCCTCCAGAATTCTGTGTTCATGGGGCATCAGCAATGCTATTTGTGAATGCTATTTGCAAGGAATGATGACACCTCACTGTGCCCATGTCCTCTGCTCATGCATTTGCTTCATGCCCCATCATACTTCACATACAAAATCCAAGTTCAAAAGTAAAATTGTTAAGAGTTTCAAAATGGCAGCAGTAGAGTGTGTGTGTGTGTGTGTGTGTGTTGGGGGGTCATTCTGAGTGTGGGGCCCTGTCTGCTTGCACACGTGACATGCCAATGAAGCCTGCCTGCCCTGGTGACAGAGCAGGGTTCAAATCATAATTTATTTAACCAGTCCTATAATGACAGGCACTTAACTTTTATTTTCCTCATCTTTTATTATTATAAACAATTAAAAACAAACCGATAACTGTGTTTATACAGATTATCTAAAAATTTGAAAGGAGGGAAACAATTTGTTATACTTTCTTCACTTTATTTAAGGTGCTCTGATCTAATCCTAAGTATATTCTCTGGCTGAGATTCAAGCCTTCTTCCTCATAAACCAGTCCATGATAAGAATGAAATAAACAGCCCCATGTTTCCAGACTTTTCAGAGAATATATCAGTAAATTAAGTTCTAGAGCGTAAAACAGTGCCTGTTACATAGTAGGTACTCAATAACTATTTGGGGAATAAATGAATATGTGTCTAGAGATAGGATTGCTGAATTAAAGGGTATTTGCATTTATAATTTTGATGGCTATTGCCTAATTGCCCTCCACAGATATTGGAACAACTTATATTTTCTCCAGTGATACATGAAAATAGCTATTTCTTCCTCCACTGCCAACAGAAAGTGTTAGCAAATGTTATTTATCTTCATGACCTGTAAGATGAAAATAGTGGAGTTTTAAATGCATGTCTTTTAAAGAAGTTGAACATCTTTAGTTTAAGAGCCTTTACTATTTTCCTCTTTGTGAAATTTCTGTCATATCCTGTGTTGATTTTTCTAAAGAGATGCTGTTCTAAAAAATATTTTCATTGTGAAATATAACACGCACACAAAAGAATATATAAAACTTTTTTTTGGTTCATTTGAACAAATAGTTATAGAGCAAACACTTGTGTACCCATTACCTGATCAAAAAGTAGAACATTGCCAGCCCCTGAGAACAACCCCCACTCCCAATTAAACAAAACTCCGTCTGCCCCCTACTGGCTCTCATGACTTTAATTGTGTTCACTTCCTTTACCTTAGAATTCTACCACCTGCATATGCATCCCTCAACAATACGGTTTAGTTTTGCCTGCTTTTGAACTTTATATAAATGGAATCAGACTATATATATACATATTTTGTATCTTGCTTTTTTGTGTGTGTTCAATATTACCTTTGTAAGAATTTATTCGTGTTGTTGAATATAACCATAGTTTGTTAATTTTCATTATATAGATATATACCACGTTTTAACCGTTTTATGCTTGGTAGACATTTAGGATGTTTCTAGTTTGGGGCGTTGAGGAGTAATGCTGCTATGAATAGTGTTGTACAGTAATTCTAACCCTTAAAATTCGGCATTTCCTTATAATATATATCTAGTAGTGGGACTACTGGAATAGGGTATGCATATCTTAAATTTTCTTAGGTTATATCAGTCTTCCAAAGTGGCCTACTAGTTTACATTCTCACTAGCACTGTACGAGGATTGCTGGTCTTTACTGATTGGTAGAAAGTCTTTAGATACAGAATCATGGAAATTAGCGCTTTTGTAATATGAGTAGCCAAAATATTTTTCTGAGTTTACAATCCTTTTAAAGAGGCACTGATGTTTTTCCCCAATAGAGGAAGGAAAATGTAACTGGCAGAAGCGGAGTATTCTAATTTTGAAGCATTAAATAAAAAACAAGTGTTCTCGGTTAACCCCTTTTTGCTTTTCATTTGCTATTATACCTGTCATTAATACAAATAATCATACCACCAATTTTCATGGAATGACCTGGATTACAAGATGCCAAATAAAATAATAATAATAGTTAAAAATTGAGTGTTTAGCCTATGTCAGGTACTATTTTATATCCATTATATGTATTGACTAATTTAAACCCCTAGGAGATAGGTACTATTATTTTCCCCATTTTGCAGATATATGAAATAAGGAGCTGGGGCGCCTGGGTGGCTCAGTTGGTTAAGCGACTGCCTTCGGCTCAGGTCATGATCCTGGAGTCCCGGGATCGAGTCCTGCGTCGGGCTCCCTGCTCGGCGGGGAGTCTGCTTCTCCCTCTGGCCCTCCCCCTCTCATGTGCTCTCTCTCTGTCTCTCTCAAATAAATAAATAAAATCTTTAAAAAAAACCAAAAGGAGCTGGATTAAAGATGTTTTCTCAGGCTGGTTTAAGCAAAATTAATCAATTCAGAGAAAATATTTTTTCTTAGCTGATACAGATTTTTTTTTAAAGATTTTATTTATTTATTTATTTTAGATTTTTTTAAAATTTTTATTTGAGAGAGAGAGAATGAGAGATAGAGAGCACGAGAGGGAAGAGGGTCAGAGGGAGAAGCAGACTCCCTGCTCAGCAGGGAGCCCGATGTGGGACTCGATCCCGGGACTCCAGGATCATGACCTGAGCCGAAGGCAGTTGCTTAACCAACTGAGCCACCCAGGCGCCCTTATTTATTTATTTTAGAGGGAGAGAGAGCACACATGCATGAGTGGGATGGGGGTGGGTGGGGAAGGATCTCAAGCAGACCCCGCACTGATGTGGAGCCTGATGTGGAGCCTGCGTGGCTGGATCCCATGATCCTGAGTTCATGACCTGAGCTGAAGGCAGACACTTAACTGACTGAGCCACCCAAGTGCCCTAGGGTATCGTTTTTTAACCTGTGATGCACAGGTTAGGAAATTCATGAACTTAGATCAAGAAAAGTAATATGTCTTTATTTGTGTTAAGGTCTAATGAAAATTAGCATTACCTTCAATTCCGAGTGGAGAAAATAAATCAAGCAGTATTAGCAGTAACTGTGATCTTGTCACTAATAGAAATCAGAGATATTTTCCTGATACCTGACAGTCATTGCAAGTATCTTGAAATATTATTTATGCTCATCTACTGCCTCAAAATTATGGTGATTAGGCCTGCCATTAGATCTTATTATTTAACACATTAATATAAAGCATATATATTACTATATCACACTTCTTTTTTTTTTTTTTAAGGTTTTATTTATTTATTTGAGAGAGAGAGAGCATAAGCAGGGGGAGCGGCAGGCAGAGGGAGAGGGAGAAGCAGGCTCCCCGAGGAGCAGGGAGCCTGATGTGGGGCTGGATCCCAGGACCCTGGGATCATGACCTGAGCCGAAGGCAGTCGCTTAACCGACTGAGCCACCCAGGCGCCCCCTATATCACACTTCTAAAAATATTTTGAAAATTGTGTTTTAATATAATTGGTTTCCTTTAAATTTGTAGGTGTTTCTTATGCATTTAAAATATTCTGAGAAGGGGTCCATGTGCTTCACCAGAATGCCAAAAGGGTCCATGGTTTGAAAACGTTAAGAACTCTGCCTTACTGCATTTTCTTGGCTTTCTTTCCTCTTGAGTGAGCTTAAAGAGGGTTCCTGAAGTGAACCTCAAGGCCCGTGAGGCTCTCATGGTTTTATTAGTCTATTTTCTTAATTTTCATGCCTCTTCAATATGTATTGTTTTTCTTATGTCACTCATCGTCTTTCTGTTTCTTTTCATTGGCTGTCACTGTGGGTGTGTTTTTACACTTCTATGGGGAGTTTATCCTTTAGCATGTCATAGACCACCATATTAGGTGGAGAACTGGAAATCTCCCCTAGTCCTGATTGCCCACTCTCTCCCTCGTTCCATAACCCCAGCTGCCTCTGGGACACCTCCACTTGCTTTTATTCCTGATATCTGGAAGGAACATAGTAAAAACTAAGATTCCTCCCCACATCTGCATGTTGTCCCACTTTGCCTGGATGATCTTCTTGTCTGTCCCCCTGGTTTTGTGGCTTTGGAATTATTTAAAAGTATAAATCAATTAATTTAAAAAAACTGGAATCTTTGTGAATGGTACAAAAATCAAAAGATACAAAAGGATGTGCTGGGGAACACAAGTCTTCCTCCCAAGTGGTCTCCTAGGCACTCAGTTCCCCTCCCAGGAGGAAACCACTGTTGCTAGCTCTTAGACTGATTTTTGATTCCTTCTTATTTTTGGCTTTATCTCAAGTCCTTCCCTGTCTGTCAGATGAGTGCCCTTTCCTCTCCAGGCCCTCATGACCATATATGTGTTTGACTTTATATATAAGTATCGGTATGTGTATATTTTATGTACATACAAAAAATCTCCCCCTATGGCCTTCCGGCATCGAGTTTTCATCACGTCGCTTCCTGGATGAGGAACCTACAGGGGTGAGGGGCCGGGGTTGGGGGTGATGGAGAAGAGGATCTACAGGGCACTTAGGTAGGGGGATTTGAGTGGCAGACTGGTGGGAAGCTCTGCCGGGGTTCCTATTTCTATTCCTCCCGCCTCGGCCCCCCCCCCTTCCCGTCCTCTTGTCCATATGTCTCTCGTTTCCAAGAGCCGAGACAGAGACAGAGACAGCGAGATACACAGAGACTGAGACGCCGAGGCACCAGCATCCCTCTCTCCCCCTCCTCTGTCCCGCCCCAGCGCTCTGACGGACATCCTCGATCAACCAATGGCGCTCACGATGTGCCCCGGAAGGGCCAATGGGAGACAGAGGAGGGCGGAAGATTCCCCGCCCCCACTTCTAGGCTTGGTTGAGCCGTGCAGGTAGGTCCGGGGCCGGGGGAGCCGCCGTTGGCACTGGTGCCCGGGGGGGTGGGGGCACCAGTCGGTAGGGGTGATGATGGGGAAGGGGAGGCGGCCCCGAGTGCGGGAGCTCGAGGGGGCGGCCCGGCCGGGAGGCGGGGGGCCGACGGGCCCGGGGAGCGGGCGCCGCCGAGGGCCCTGGAAGCGGCTGGGCTGGGGGAGCGGGGACGCGTGTGTGGGGCACCGGGACCCCCGCCCCGCGCCCACCCGCAGGCCTGGGCTGCGGGCTGCGGGCCGAGGGGCCGGGGGGCCTGGCTGCCCGGGGGCGGGCCGGGGCCGGGCCCGGGGCCGGGGGCGCCGAGCAGAGCCCGGGGCGCCAGGCCGAGCCGAGGTGGGACGGACCGACGCGGGGAGGAAGGGAAGCTGCATCCCGCGGGCCGCCCCTCCTGAGGCAAGCCGGGACCAACGGCCGCAGGCGCCCCTGCCCTGAGCCCACTCCCCCACTCGCCCCCGTCCTAACAATGGGGATGGGGCAGAAGGAGTCGCCCCACTGCGGGAAGGGGGGGTAGGTTTGGGACTAGGGTCCAAGGCGGGGGGAGGGGTGGGAACTCGGGCTCTCCCCTTTCTCTTCTCTCCTTGGCTTTTGCGGTGGGGATCATGGAGGGGCTATTAAACCTCCTGAGACTTAGGTCAACAGTCAAACTCCTCCCCCCCTTTGCGCCCCCCAATCCCCCCCAAAATCCGATGAGCGGTAAGGAAAGTGATGCCAAGTCTTCGAAGGAGAAGTGACAAGCGCATAGCAAGAACAAATCCACTCCAGAGGTTTTTATTTTTAATTTTTCTTAAAAACGAGGGTATTGTAGTCTTTGATTTTTCAAATTTATTTTACGGGGCGGGTTGGGGGGGGGGTGTGCTGTTATTTTTGTCCCTCCTCGGGCAAGCCTCCATTTTAAGCGAAGCAGTAACTGGTTAAGCTGGAATTTTCATTCAGGCCTAGGACTTGAACAAGGATCTTGCAAGAGGTTATTTAATCGACCCTCCTTCCTCCACGCACACTTACCTCCCTCTCAAACTCAAAATTAAGTTGTTTGGTCTGCTTTTAAAGATCTCTAGGAAGGAAGGGTCTTTTATTTGCTTGTAGCATATCAGACAAGAATAGATTTTCTTTTTCATGTAGAATGGGCTCCGAAACTTAAATTTAATAAAATTTAGGACTATCAGAATGGTCAGAGAGGTTTTAACTTATCAAATAAAATTAAATGTGGCAAGGGTCTTTTTAGATGGTCAATTAAATCACTTTTCAATAATGTTTTTGAAGTGCCCTGAATAGTCATTTTTTAATCAGGGATTTTGGTTTTCTGATTATTTGATAAGCAATTTTATATTATCTAAAACATGTGTTAGACATTTAATCCACATTTTATGTAAAATATAGTTCTACATATACATGGAGATATACATAAACACATTTGTCCTTTTTTTTTAAAGATTTTATTTATCTGAGAGAGAGAATGGGAGACAGCATGAGAGGGGAAGGGTCAGAGGGAGAAGCAGACCCCCTGCTGAGCAGGGAGCCCGAAGTGGGACTCGATCCCGGGACTCCAGAATCATGACCTGAGCCGAAGGTAGTTGCTTAACCAACTGAGCCATCCAGGTGCCCTTTTCTAAGGGGACTGTGATCTCTACTTTTTAGGATGGTGATGCAAATAGTACTTTGAATTTCTGTCCTGATAGCTTAAAGTATTTGGTTATTCTTGATTAGTTTTTAGTCTAATTGACAGTCCTCTCTTTCAGATACCTTCTTCAAACAAAAAATTTTCCTACCTGCTCATACTTGGTGACTGAGGGATTACTAAGATTCCCTTCTTGCTCATTTCTGAGTATTGTCTGAACTCTTCTGACACTATGAATGCTATTTGGATGCCTCTCAAGGTAGGATGTGTTATTTTTAAAATTCAAGTTCTCATTTTATTTTATTTTTCTTTAGAATTGAAAATATTCGAATCCTTGACTTTGCAGTTCTTCAACCCTCTTACCTGACACTCCTTTCCCCTCCAAAAGTACTATTGTGTTTGCTTCTAGGACTGATTGGTTACTCCTTACTTTGTATTGCTACTCTTCTTGATTATTTGTGTTAAAGTATTAATGAAGTTCTTGAATTAACTTCCATTATAATGATGTGGTTACTTTTTTTAACTTTAAATGATGACAACCCACATAGTTGTAAAGTTCTGTTCCAGTCTCAGTAGGATGGACTGGCAATCAGACATCCAGGTCCACTTTCAAGCAGGTACTTAGAGTCATAGGTACTAGGGTGTGTCCCACTCTTGCCAATCTGTAGCTGATTCATATGTTACAAAAGATGTGTCATTAACCATTTGTTTACTTGAGACTTCATATAGTGGATTAGAACATTCTAAGACCTGTTGGTTTCTGTGTACAACTCAGTTGGAGAGTCTTCCTGCTGCCCCCTAGTCCTCTGCACTCGAACTTACACTGTTTTTTTCAACAGGTAGCATTTTGTGCCAAGTTTCATCTCACAGGATAAACTTCTTGGGCAATGTGGACAGATGATCTTTAGATGAAAAAGCCCTCATTGATAATAATGGTTCTCCAGTCTCTTGCTTCCTTCCAATCTCTTGTAGAGAGGTGGCCAAAGCACTTTCCATTAGGACTAAACAGAGGGTAAAGCTTTACCGGGAGGGCGCAGGTTGCCTTCCTTTGGAGCTAGATACTAGTGTAGTTAAGACTGTTGTGTGGTAGTCTGTCCTTTGGAATTCTAAGTTAACGCAGTGAATAAATCAGCGAATAATGCAGTCTGGGTAACTTAAATATGGGACTGTGGGACATCTTTAGGTAAATGTAGACTGAATTCTCATCTTCATTTATGTTCCAGCTGCTGTTGTTGGATAAGGAGTGCTGTGCTTATATTAGTATAAAGGAAGCCAAAGTGACACAGTTTCCAGCCATTCTCCTTGTAGAGTTGGAGGGGTTGCGTGGGGAATCTAGCCAGACATCCTGAACCCGTAAGAATTGAAGGACCTTGTACAAGAGTATTTCTCTTTGGTACCAAGTGTTTAGTGCCAGGATCTGGTGGCCCCTGTTATCTTTAGGAAGTAGGCAAGGGGATATGAATGGGTACTAGTTCTCTAGAAACCTAAAGAAATTGAGACCAGTATATCGTATTTTATTTTTTAGTCACCTTAGTTTTAACTAATGTATTAGGTACATAGAGGCCTGCTATTTAACATATATATGATGTTTAAGATTTAACTCTAGATCTCTGAATCTGGGATATTACAATATAGTTCCACAGTAACCCCCAAAGTTGTACGAAAGGCCTCTGGCTTGGCAGGAAAACAGAATGGAAGTCAAGTGTTCCGTACTATGTGAGTTACCTACTTAAGAATTTAGTTATGTGGCTGCCTTAATTTTATGTTCCCCATCAATCCTTTGATCAGTGGGAAACCTCTTCTGAGTCTAAACAAATTTTTTTATTTGCTGACATTTTCCTATTCCTTTTATTACCTTAAAAAAAAAAAAACCTTGAAACTTGTTGTGTTGGGAGACCTTTTGGGAGGAAAAGGGCACCTTTTGGGAGGAAGAGGATAGCATTGAATTTAAAGGATAGAAAATTAAAAGGGAGAGAGAACTTTATTCTCTTTTTCATTCTGAATATCCTTAAAATGTTCCTGAGATGTATTTTCGATTACAGCTGCTTATTTTTAAGTAAAAAAAAAAAAGGTAGATTAATTAAAATGTATACTTTGGAACCAAAACATTCATTTTTTATAGCTCTTACTCTTCGTTTCTGATTCTCTTATTTCAGAATGAACTCTAGTTCTATCATGTTAGACCTGAGTATTGCTTGTTTCCATGAATATAGAAAATAGTGCCATTATGCACCCTTTTCACAAACCAAAGTACCAAAGGAAAGATAAGTAACAAAGGCAGAAGAACTCCAAACACTCCTCAATTTAAGGCACTGTTGTTAATTACAAATTCCCATGGAGATTACTTACCCCTTTCCATATATTAGGGATCTACAGTTTTTTCATTGCTAGCCATGATTAAGCACTATGATGTTCCTAAGTCCAGTTGTCAGGGTTGGGGCAAGGGTGAGATGGAAGATGACCTCCTTAGGAGGAGGAGAAATGGGCAAGCTGGAGAAAAGAGCAAGGAGCAGCTGCGGTAGCAGAGGGAAGGGATATATGTGCTATGGGGCCACCATCACTTCTCAGGTAGCTTTCCGGACTGCTGATTGCCCTGAGTGCTAGACTGAACTGAAAGGCAAGTAAAAAAGTATTCTTTTTTTTTTTAAAGATTTTCTTTCTTTCTTTGACAGAGAGAGGCACAGCAAGAGAGGGAACACAAGCAGGGGGAGTGGGAGAGGGAGAAGCAGGCCTCCCGCGGAGCAGGGAGCCCGATGTGGGGTTCGATCCCAGGACCCTGGGACCATGACCTGAGCCGAAGGCAGATGCTTAACGACTGAGCCACCCAGGCGCCCCTAGTAAAAAAGTATTCTTGACAAAAGGACAGAATTAAAATATAATTCAATATGATATGGAAAGGTCTCCAAGATACATAGTTAAGTGATAAAAGCAAGATGTAGAATAGTGTGTGTCGTATGTTACCCTTGATGTTTTTGCCGGGCGGGGGGGGGAAGGAGAAAAGGAAATTTGTATTGGCTTGGTATATATGCATTAAAAAAAACTTCAGAAGAATAAACAAAATGGTGACATTGGTTACCTGTTAAGTCTAGGAACTGGGTGGGTAGAGAACAGGGTGGGAAGGAGACTTCTCACTGTATTGTATTTTTTTATACTTTTGATATTTGTATCAGAATTAAAAAATTTAATACAAAATTTAAAAAACCCTTAAAAAACAGTATTTCGGTCCTTACATCTCTTCTCCTCCAGTGTCTGGAAGTCATAAATAAATAGCCAGGGCTACCACTGAGAGAGCAGAGAGCCCTTGAACAGTGGCAGAAGGGTACTGTCACCTAGGACACACAGTCTCCTGAGAGCTTGAAGAATTTTGAATTTATAGATGTGTATTTCTAGGATTGAATTGGAAGGTCAGGCATTTAAAATTTTTACTTGCTCTCAAAGTTTTAGTAAAAAGATTTTCATTGTTTACTCCCTCATGTTGGCAATTAGATACACTATCATGTTCTTGGTTGTGTGATCTTGGGCGATTTCTTAATCTCTCTGAGATTCAGAGTCCTCCTTTGTATTAATATTAACATTTATTTCACAGGATTGTTGTGTATATTATAGCTGTAAGGGACATGGTATCTGACTTAGTGAACTACTACAGTTATGACAGTAATTACCATTAATAATAGTTCCTTATAGCCTGGTGGTAAGAGTGAGGGCTCTGGCTGATGTTGGGCAAATTCCTTAACCTCTTAGAGCCTTGGTGTCCTCATATGTAAAAAGGGCATGATTCTAGTATCTAGATCCCAGGGTGGACTTCGGGAGAACTAAATGAGTTTGTTGCTGCAAAATGCTTCGACTGACACTTGGTATGTGCTCAGTAAACACGGGCTGCTAATTCTCTTCGTGACATCTGTCTGCCAGGGCTCCCATAACAGAATGCCACAGAGTGAGTAGCTTACAAAACAGAAACGGGTTGTGTCTCAGTTCTGGAGGCTAGAATCTGAGGGCAGGGACATGCTCCCTCTGAAGGTGCTTGGGCAGGATCTGTTCGGGCCTCTCTTCCAGCTTCTGGTAGGTCCTTGGCCCATGGCCACATGACTTCAGTCTTTATATAGAGTTCTCCCTGTGTGCATGTCTTTGTGTTTAAAATTTCTCCTTTTTAAAAAGGACAACAATCATACTGGATTAGGGCCCACCCCAGTGACCTCATTTTAACTTGATTTCTTCTGTAAAGACCCTATCTCCAGTTTTGCTATACTGGGCATTAGGAGTCCAAAATATCTTTTTTGGGGACACAGTGCAACCCATAACAACATCCAGTAGCCTTGTCAGCTTCACAGACTTAGGTTGCTCAACATGGGGACCCTCAACACCTGTACGTAGGAAATGAAAATTTTGGTGCAAATTAGTAACATGATTTAAAGAAGTAGATTATTTCCTTAGGCTTCTAATGGATTTATCTTTATTATGTATAGATTTTTGTTGCCACTGAAACTTTAGATTTATATAAAATCAAAACTTTACAAGGTTAGATTATTCTTTTTTTTAAGCTATCAGTAAAATTCCAGTTTGAAAAATCAGGGTCAAAATTACAGTCTTGTTCTCCGTGTCTCATCCTTTGTGGAAATTGATAGAACCTTGGGATTTCTTTAATCTGTAAGAATTGGGCCCAGATGTCTGTCTCTAGGGGTTTGGGAGCTAAGGCTACCCAATGGGGAATTAACACCTGCTTGCCTGTGTTTTACATGCAATCAGATGCCGTCTTTGAAGAAGCTGGCATGGTTAGCCTCTAACATCTGGCTTCAAATTGTCATTTTTGGGGGAGACAGTATGGGTCACCCCCAGAAATAGCAAGACCTCGAGGAAGTTCCTCCTGTGGCCTAATTTGGTCAGCCCTGTGCTTCCATTCCTTTCCTGTTTGCCATTAGGGTAAAGTTCAAACTTTTTTTTTTTTTTTTTAAGATTTTATTTATTTGACAGAGAGATAGAGAGAGAGCACAAGTAGGCAGAGTGGCAGGCAGAGGGAGAGGGAGAAGCAGGCTCTCTGCTGAGCAGGGAGCCGGACATGGGGCTTGATCCCAGGACCCTGGGATCATGACCTGAGCCGAAGGCAGCCGCTTAACCGACTGAGCCACCCAGGTGCCCCAAGTTCAAACTTTTTAATGTAGTGTACAGACCCCTGATGATCTTGCTGCTGATGATCTTTCTGTTTTGTTTTTAAGCCTTACCTTTCACCACTGACTTATACCTTTGTCTGATGGTTTCCTTCTCCTGAAACTTCTAGTGTTCAGAGTTAAACAGTTAGCATTTAGGTGAAAGTTTTTCTAAAGGTATTGCATGCTTCTCTGCCTCCTTAAAGAAAGCACCCTGCACAAAATTTTATCTTTTAAGAAGAATCTAAAATTATTAAAGATGCTCACTATTCCTCACAATTGCTGTACCGGACTGAACTATAATGTGCCTTTGGAGACCATAAAATATACTCTATAAATGGACTAGTATGTATGTATTGTACACTCTTGGGTTATTCTTTATATTCTTTTGTCTGTTATCCTCTACTTTCTTGCTCTCCTACCTTCGTGTCAGGCAGTTATTGTCCTTGTTCCAGCCTCCAGCAGCTCTCCCCTCTCTTTTAGTGCTTTCTTTCTGTAGTAGGCCCTATAGGATACCAGCAAACTAAGCTTATATAAATTATTTGCCACGGAAAGGTAAATAGATCTTTAGTGATGACTGGAGGCACTTTTCTATGGATAAAATACATGAAGAATGACAATTTTCTGGCAGTCTGATACAAAATGATACAGTTTGTTTGTGTGCATTTTAGGGAGAGGAAGGGCCCGTTGCTTTCATCAGATTTTTACAGTGGTCTGGGACTGTTCTAGATAAATACGGGTTATGAAATTGCTTTGTGAGTTGTCATCAGAGGTCAGTTCCTAAATTCCTTCTCCTAGCTCCCTACCGTGAAGTGGAGTTCATAGTGTTGGGTAATTGTTTGGACTATGGGAGGAGGGGCCTTTCAGCTAGGTCAGAGAGTGCTGACCAGGCCAGGGCAGAGCACCAGAGGTAGGGGCTGGCGTTGGAGAGAGAAGTCAGGTGGAGGGTAGGAGAGCAGCGCTGGGCTTTGTTGGCCCGTTTACTCCAGAGGACAAAGGGAGTAGCCATAGTAATTCTGGAAGCTCAGAGAATATATGCAGGTACTTGATTTGAAGAAATTAAAAAAAATATTTTTTAAAAATTATCTTTTTATTCTGAACAGTTTAGTGATTTAAGTTTTTGCTAGATTTTTTTCTTCCTTAAAAATCATCTTGTGAAACGTTTGTAACCTAAATCATAATTTGGTAAGTGAGACAGCCAGATGAGAGTGAAAACGGGTAGAAGAGTCAAATAAAAAATTTAATTAATATTATAATTCTAAAAGCATCTTATTTGTGGGGGCTTCTTTGGAAGTTAAACAGCTGCCTTCCTTATAATGGAAATCACCCTTCCCCCAGTGACTTTGCCTCTTGGGTCAGAGAGCACACAAAGCCTTTCAGGAGAGAAGACCTCTTGGGCCCATCCCTGTGTCTCTCTTTGTCTCTTCCCATGCTAGACCCACCCCTCTGGCCTCTTGAGCTATTTTCTTCCTCCTTGTAGGGACCTCTGGCTGTCAATTATCTCTTTTCCCAACCAATTTTCAGCCTCCTATTCCCTGATGGCTCTTGTCTTTCAGCTTATAAATACACTCAAGTCTCTTTCACTTTTTAAGAATACAAAATCCCTACATTACAACTGTTGGTCCTTTGGTAGCTTCTACCTATGTGTACCCTTACAGATTCATGCCTGTTGCCCCATTCAGAGGATCCCTTTTTGCCCATATCTTCTGAGGCCTCCTCGTAGTGTCTGGCACTGTGGACCGTGCACCCTGGCTGTGGTGGCAGTGGTCCCTCCTGGCCTCTTGTCTTCATTTCTGAGAAGCAACGTAGAAGGGTGATACAGAACATACACTCCGGATCCAGAATCCTAGATTCACATTTCAGGCCTGCCACTTACTGTGTGACCTTGGGAAAATAACTTAACATCTCTATGCCTCAGTTGCTGCCTCTAAAAAATGGGGAAAATAATAAAAATAATAGCACTTCCCTCAGAGGACTGTTGTGAGGAGGAAATGAGTTAATAAGTGAAAAGCACATGGAAAGGTGCTTGGCACAGTCAAGTACAAATGATGTGAGTGCAGGCTCTTTCTGTCATCATTGTCCTCTCCGGCTGCCCCTTCTGTTTTCTTTGCAGACTTTTTTCGTCCTTCACATCACTGTTTGCCTTACCTTGGCCCTCTCTCCTCTTAACCTCTGCATTTCCTGGGGGACATCTTGGAGAGGTTTGTGTTTCAGTCTCCATCCATATACTGATGATTTGCATCTGTGTTTTCTCCGGCTCCACATGGTCTTAGCATCTCTGATCCCAGCTGCCTCCTGGACATCTCCACTTGGTTGTCCCATGTTTATTTCAAGATGACCTAATCAGCTATTCCCCCAAGTGCAGCCTCTTCCCTTCTTTATGTCCCTGTGAGTGGTACACTCACCCACCCAGTCACTCAAGTCGGGATTCCTTCTTCTGGCCCAATGGTTACCATGTTCTTGAGATCCTAATTCATAATGTTTCCTTAGTCGCCTCTACTTCTCTCTCCTGAGTTCAGACCTTTGCCACCCTTTGCCCGTGAGCTCTGTCGCCTTCTGATCATTCTACTTGACTGCCTTCTGTTTTCCAAGTTGCTGCCATAGTGATCCTTGTAAAATGTCGATCTCATCGTCTGATCATATGCCTTCTCCCCCTGGCTTACCTGGCTTTCAAGGTAGAATTCAAATGCTCTTGGCAAGTATCCAGGCCTTGGTGATCTGGCCTCGGCCAGATCATCTCTCTCCTTCCTGAGCACCCTGCCCTTGATGGTGCTGACCTGCTTGCAGTTCCTGCTGTGCACCTGATTGCTTCTTTGCCCCTGGGCCTTCACACGGGCACTTGCTTCTGTTTAAAATGGCTTCTGCCCCTAGATCTTTAATAACAGGAATGATAAGAAGAGTAACAGCAATAGTAGCTGACACTGACAGAGCTTCCCGTGTACACAGGCATTGTCTCTGGGTGTGTGTGCACGTGCCTGGCACTTCTGTTGTATGGGGATTGCAGGTTGGCTTCTCTCCCCCACCTAGTCTCCAAGTCCTTTGAGAGTAGAGGTCGTGTCTTACCTTTTATCATCACTGCTTGCCATGTGATGGCACTGAGTGAATGTGTGTTGAACGAGTGGTCTAAGGACTACAGATGCCAATCTGTGAAGTAAAGTACATCTTTAGGAGGGTATGAGTGGAAAAGCTGAGTTAGTCACATCTATTCACCAGTCCTGGCCTTCCCCTTTGGAACCATAGGACTCAACCTGTTCAGTGTGAGCAGCTGTGTAGCTTGGAATAAGAATTACAAGGAAGTTTTTGGTTTGTTTTTGCTTTAAATTTACAATGAATGATGAAGGGCATAGGTGTTCTCGTTTTCTTAGTTTTGCTTTTGAAAAAGAGGCCAATTTGTTGACAGCCCAGTGTCACCTGGTAATTAGAATGTTTTCACATTATTAGAATAAAGTATAGGGAAATGAATAGTATTTAGGCTTATGATGTTCCAACCGGGTACTATATTTGGCAGTAAACTGATTATAATTTTGGAATTCTTTACTAGTGATCAGATGTCCATTCCTTTTTCATCACTGTTCTGTTGAGTTTAGACACATACTGTTTTACCTTTTATTATTGTATATAAATTGTGTTTTTAGCAACAATCCAGAATATGGACAAGCTTATATGGTTGACTCTTGAACAATGCAGGGGTTAGGAGTGCCAACCCTGTGCAGTCGAAAATCCACATATAACTTTTGACTCCCCCACACTTAACTACTAATAGCCTACTGTTGACCAGAGGCCTTACTGATAACATGAACAGTCGATTAACATGTATTTTCTATGTTACATGTATTCTATGCTGTATTCTTACAATAAAGTAAGCTAGAGAAAAGAAAATGTTATTAAGAAAATCATAAGGAAGATAAAATACATTTACAGGACTGTACTATATTTATAGATGCTGTCAGTTTACACTGCCTCTTTATAAGATGAATCATGTGTCTATCAATATCTACATCAATATTGTCTTTTATGACACAAAATACTGTAGATGTTATATATGTTACTGAGACTAGCCATCAAAAATTAAAAGATAATGTACAGTCTGTATGTGTAAGTTTTAATAAATTTTAATTTTTTATAATTTGTGTATATTTTATGGTAGTGATAAAATAGACTAGTATCTACATACATTTTATGCATTCATGATTTACCAAATATTTTCTTAATTTTTTTGATATTCCTAGACTATGTGGTTCATCTGCCAGTTTTTTCAATTGTCGCAAATCTCCAAAAGTTTTTTCAACATACTTATTGAAGAAAATTTGTGTATAAGTGGTTTAGCGCACTTCAAACCCTTGTGCAAGGGTCAACTCTTAATTGTAGCCTGTGGTTTATTTTTATCTAGGTCTTAATCATATAGTAATTTTTGGCCAGCAGGGGGAGCTGAAGCCACTGATACGTGACTACATCTCAACTGGTTTTCAGTTTGTTCCAGCCAAAAGAAAGGAAGACACTACATCTAAAACTAATGATGTACTTACTATATGTTGGCCAAATGAATTTAAATTAAAAAAAATAAAAAATAAAAAAGTAAAGAAAAGCCTTACGGACAGAGAACTAATCAAAGTTCACAAGGAAGAAATACAATTGCCAAGAGGCATATGAGAAACATTTTTATTCTGATAAGTAATCAGGAATGCAAAAATGATACACTCTTTTCTTAAATTTTTAAATTTTTTGAGTAAACTCTATCCCCAATGTGGGGTTTGAACTCATGACCCCAAGACCAAGAGGCATAAGCACTACCAACTGATCCAGCCAGGTACCCCATATGGTATTTTTATTTTAACCTATCAAATTGGCAATTGAACTGTGCTACCAAAGGTAATACGGGGGCAGTCTCCACAATTACTAGTTGAAGTATGCATTGGGCCCAATTTTTCTGGAAGTATTTTGGCAACTTATATCGAAAACCTAAAGATGTCCTTTAACTTAGTTTTTTCCACTTCTGGGCATACACCTTTAGGGGAGAAAAATAGAGATATATAGAAAGATTTGTGAACAAAGATAATTGTCATAGCATTATCTATACTAGTGAGAATTCAGCATAAACTTAAATGAGCAGCAAGATTAATGGATACATTATGGGGCGCCTGCCTGGTCAGTCAGTAGAGTATGAGATTTTTGATCTTGGGGTTATGAGTTTGAGCCCCATGTTGGGTGTAGGTAAAATCTTATAAAAAAAATAGGTATGATATGGCATATTTAAGGATGGATGATGATACAGCCATAAAATAATATTTTTGAAGAACTTTTAATGTCTTGGAATGTTGACTATTTGATAAATGAAAAATTAAGGATATAGAGCTATATAAGGATTCTAAATGTATAAAAGATAAAGAAAAAATATAAAAACATGTATACATAAAGAATGAAAGGAACTATAGCAACAAACCTCACTGAGCCTATTAGACAAGGGTCATCAGCCAATTGTTCTGTCACTAAGGGATGTTTTGAGGTGAGGCATTGTTACCTTATAAGCTGTTAACTCCAGAAACTTAGGGCTCCACCTAGATGTCACTTCTATCCTGTAGGACCCCAGAATGGACTTAATATACATAAATTTATGCACTCCTTAAGTTTTCTTCACCCTAAATACCTCTTGGTGATAACACATTCCACACATTTCTTTTTTTTTAATACTTATTCAATAATTATTTTTTTTTACTATGTTCAATTAGCCAGCATATAGTACATCATTAGTTTTTGATGTAGTGTTCAACGATTCATTAATTGTGTATAACACCCAGTGCTCATCACCACACGTACGCTCCTTAATACCCATCACCCCCTCCCTTTTGTAACCCTCGGTTTGTTTCCCAGAGTCCAGAGTCTCTCATGGTTTGTCTCCCTCTCTGATTTCTTCCCATTCAGTTTTCCCTCCCTTCCCATGTGGTCCTCCGCACTATTCCTTATGTTCCACATATGAGTGAAACCATATAATAATTGTCTTTCTCTGCTTGGCTTATTTCACTTAGCATAATCCCCTACAGTTCCATCCATGTTGATGCAAATGGTGGGTATTCATCCTTTCTGATGGTTGAGTAATATTCCATTGTATAGGGGCACCTGGGTGGCTCAGATGGTTAAGCGTCTGCCTTCGGCTCAGGTCATGATCCCAGGGTCCTGGGATTGAGCCCCACTTAGCAGGGAGCCTGCTTCTCCCTCTCCCTTTGCCTGCCACTCCCCCTGCTTGTGCTCTCTCTCTCTCTCTGTCAAATAAAAAATAAATCTTTTTTTTTAAAGATTTTATTTATTTATTTGACAGAGAGAGATAGCGAGAGCAGGAACACAAGCAGGGGGAGTGGGAGAGGGAGAACAGGCTTCCTGCCGAGCAGGGAGCCTGATGCGGGGCTCGATCCCAGGACCCTGGGATCATGACCTGAGCTGAAGGCAGACGCTTAACGACTGAGCCACCCAGCGCCCCCAAAAGAAAAAAATCTTAAAAAAAAAAAATATTCCACTGTATATCTGAACCACATCTTCTTTATCCATTCATCTGTTGAAGGACATCTCGGCTCCTTCCACAGTTTGGCTATTGTGGACTTTGCTGCCATGAACATTGGGGTGCCACACATTTCTTACCTGTTGTGGAAAAAAAGACTAGATTTTCAACTTTAAAAGCTTAATATATTGTACCAAGATGTGGTGAATAAATTAGTATTTTTGTCATATTTATATATTTTCTGATTTTGATCATAGTGCTCCTTAGCTTTCATGTTTCTCGGTTGAAGATGATGATTTTAAAATGTAATCTCTGGTGAAACCTCCTTCAGCCTCTTAGTCATTCCATTTACATTTCTTTGGATCCTTGTCAGCATTACTTTGCCTTTCTGGATTTATGGTAACCAGTCAGAACTACATTTCAGATATAGCTAAATCGTGATTTGTTAGAAGGATAGGAAAATATGTTCTATTTATAGTCTTTTCCTTCTTGTTGTCAATAGATTTTCCAACCACCCCCCATCCCCCACCTTTGCACAGAACATCACAGTCTTTTTAGAGGAACACTCTGTAATTATTCAAAATTAAATTAAAGATTTATTTATTTTAGAGAGAGTGAGAGTGTGTGAGCATGGGGGGCGGGCAGAGGGAGAGGGAGAGAAAGTCCTAAGCAGACTCTGCATTGAGCATGGAGCCTGAATTGGGGCTTGATCTCATGACCCTGAGAAACCAAGAATGGGGCACTCAACCGACTGCACCACTCAGGCACCCCTCTTGCAAGGTTTTTTAAAGATTTTTTTTTATTTATTTATTTGAGAGAGAGAGAATGAGAGAGAGCACATGAGAGGGGGGAGGGTCAGAGGGAGAAGCAGACTCCCTGCCGAGCAGGGAGCCCGATGCGGGACTCGATCCCGGGACTCCAGGATCTTGACCTGAGCCGAAGGCAGTCGCTTAACCAACTGAGCCACCCAGGCGCCCCTCTTGCAAGGTTTTAATTGTTGTTTTGCCTACATATGTCTTAGTGCTCCTGATTAGCTACAGTTTACGGTCTTTTATAGCTTTTCCTCATTTTTGTTGTTCTATTTTGAGTAAAATTTTTCCCTTCTTCCACCTACCCCTCCACTCCCCTCCCCCACCCCCACACTAGTTAGCAATTTAAAATTTAAACATTTTAAAAAATTTGGGTTGAGCTCCTGACTTTTTTAATCTCTCGCACTCAGTACAGTACTATAAAGTCCACCTCTATGTTTTGTATTACTCACTTGCTTTTTAAACAATTTTAATTATAACTAAAGTCTATGCTTTTTTTCTAAAATTAGGTAACCATATAATACATTTTTTTTTGATCAGCACATGTTTTATGAATGTGTTTAGGATAGAAAGGGGTGGGCAGAAAGGAGAGGAGGCAGGAAGGTGAAGGTATTCATATAAATATTTTTATTTTTCTCTCACTCTACAGAATGTTGGTTGGGTGTGTTTTGTATCTCTGTTACCTATGGATCATGTATGTCAGTTCATGATTATAATTTAGAACCAAGTTTTGTTATATGTGTATGTTGTAGGTTCTAATTTTTTTTTAAGATTTTATTTATTTGAGAGAAAGCATGAATGAAGGGAGGGGCAGAGAGAGAAGCAGACTCCCCACTGAGCAAGGAGCCGGACTCGGGACTTGGGATTCAGTCCCAGGACCCTGGGATCATGATGGGATCATGACCTGAGGCGAAGGCAGATGTTTAACCAATTGAGCCACCCAGGTGCCCCTGTTCTAATTATTTTTGAGAAAGCATTATTGTATTACTTAAAATTTTATCAGTTCCCTCCCAAAGTTTCGTGTTGGTAAACATAGATTGTTGAACCCCGCATTACTGTTATTATTGTAGTTTTCAAGTTTCTGAATCCTTGAGCATTAGAGTTGAAAAGAAATCTTGATTTAAACTAGTCAGGCTCCCTGACATGTTTTCTACATGAAGAAACAGAGTGGTGCTGCCATTTGCCCAAAGTCACATAGCTACCAAGTGGCAGAGCTAGAACTTGAATGCCAGTTCAGCATTAATTTTATCAGTCTGATGATTACGGGGATAGACTTAGATGATAAACACATTTATATTGGATCATATGCAAAAAAAAAAGAATTGTTGATTGATGGGGGAGAAAAACAAATGATTAATCTGGCTTGGAAATGAGTTGACTGATCAGCATACTTTTTTGTTCAGCACATACTCTACCTCTCAGATCCTGTATCTGTGGATCAGGGTATCTTCTTCATACTCTGGATAGTGCTGGGGATGACAATGCCACATTTTTTCTCTTTGAACTACCCATTTATAGAAGCCTTGTCAACCATCTGTTATAAAATTCTTAGGGCAGAGTATAATATCGTTGCTTTTCTTTAAGCTTTTAAAACAGTAATACATGGGGCGCCTGGGTGGCTCAGTCGTTAAGCATCGACCTTCGGCTCAGGTCATGATCCCAGGGTCCTGGGATCGAGCCCCACATCGGGCTCCCTGCTCAGCGGGGAGTCTGCCTCTCCCTCTCCCACTCCCCCTGCTTGTGTTCCCTCTCTTGCTGTCTCTCTTTCTGTCAAAAAATAAATAAAATCTTAAAAAAAAATAAAATAGTAATACATTCTAGTCCTATCTCATTGAAGATAACCTTTCCAGTAATAGGATTTTGTGTTCTTGAAACTCTTCCCTCACTGATGTTCTAGTTTGTATCTATCTATAGGTAACTGTTTGTATTGCTGACGTGTTGGGTCTTCCTCATTTCATTCTCATATAGAGTTAATTAGAGTAGGTTGAGTTTGATGGGAACCTCATTTTTTGCTTGTGTGTATTGCTGGTAATGAGTTTGCAGGTGTTACATGAAGGCAGATTAGTGCTCTGAGGTAATCTCTTAAGGGGAAATAAAAGAATTATGGCTTGCCTTTTCTTGAGATTTTTGCAAGTGGTTCAACATTTTTTTTTTTTTGAAAGTGAAATTGTTTAGAAATTAAGTATTATTTTGGCTCCATCCATTTTTTTGACAGCTTTATTGAAATACATTTCACATATAAAATTTACCCATTTAAAATGTACAACTGTTTTCTTTTAGTGTATTGACACGGTTGTGCATTTGTCACCAAAATCTAATTTTAGAACATTTTCAACACCCCGTAAAGAAACCCTGTATCTGTTAGCAGTCACTCCCTATTCCCTTTTGTCCCCCAGTCCCCTACAATCACTAATCTTTCTGTGTCTGTAATTTGCCTATGCTGGACATTCATATAAATAAAATCATACAATATGTGCTCTTTTGTGACTGGCTTCTTTCACTTAGCATGTTTTCAAGGTTCATCTATGTTGTAGCATAGATCAGTACGTCATTCCTTTTTAAGGTCAAATAATATTTCATCATATAAATATGCCCCATTTTGCTTATCTGTCCATCAGTTGATGGACCTTTGGGTTGTTACTGTCTTTTGGCTATTATGAATAATGCTGCTATAAATATTCTTGTGTAAGTTTTTGTTTGGACACCTCTTTTCAGTTCTTTTGAGTATATACCTAGGGGTAGAATTACTAGGTTATATGGTAACTCTGTTTAACTTTTTGAGGAACCACCAAACTGTTTTCCAAGGTAAGTACACCCCTTACATTCACACCCGCAATGTATGAGGGTTCAGTCTCTCCACATCCTTGTCAACGCTTTTAACCATCCATCATTTTGATTATAGTCATGCTAGTAGATGTGAAGTGGTGTCTCCCTGTGGCTTTGAATTCATTTTCCTGATGACTAATGATGAGATGTTTACATGTTCTTATTAGCTATTTGTATATCTCTGGAGAAGATTTTTCTGTCAAAAGTTTTGCCCATTTTTTAAACTGGATTGTCTTTTTATTATCGAGTTATAAGAGTTATAAGACAAAGGACTTATAACTTTGTCACGTATGATTTTCAGATATTTTCTCCCATTCTGTAGGTTATGTTTTCACTTTCTTAATGAGATCCTTTATTTATTTTTTTTAAAAGATTTCATTTATTTATTTATTTTTAGAGAGAGAGCGTGCGAGTGGGTAGAGGGGCATAGGGAGATGGAGAGAGAGAATCTCAAGTAGGCTCTGTGCTTAGCAGGAGTTTGATCTCACGGGGCTTGATCTCACAACCCTGAGATCATGACCTGAGCTGAAATCAAGAGTTGGATGCTTAGCCGACTGAGCCACCCAGGGGCCCCTTGATGGGGTACTTTAATGCACAAAATTTATAATTCTTATGAAGTCCAAGCTACATGTTTTTTCTTGTTACTTGTACTTTGGTGCTGTATCTAAAAACCGTTGCCTAACCCAATATAATGGAAGATTTTACTCTTGTTTTCTTCCAAGAATTTTATGATTGTAGCTCTTAGATTTTGGTCTATGATTCATTTTGAGTTAATTTTTGTGTAAGGTGTGAGATAGGGGTCCAACTTCATTTTATTGCATGTGAATATCCAGTTGTCCTCATACTGTTTACTGAAAAGACTATCCCTCTATCCCCTCTTGAATTATTGTGGCACCCTTGTCAAAAATCAGTTGACTGTAGGGCGCCTGGGTGGCTTAGTCGGTTAAGCGTCTGCCTTTGGCTCAGGTTGTGATCCCAGGGTCCTGGGATCAAGCCCTGCATGAGGCTTCCTGCTTAGCAGTGGGCCTGCTTCTCTCTCTGCCTGCCACTCCCCCTGCTTGTGCTCTCTCTCTCTCTGTCAAATGAATAAATAAAATCTTAAAAAATAAGAAAAAGAAAAAATCAGTTGACTGTAAATGTGAGGTCTTATTTCTGGACTCTCACCTATATTTTATTGATCTATATGTTTGTCCTTATGCCAGTACCACACTTTCTTGATTTCTGCGGCTTTGAGTTAGTGTGAGTCCTCCAACTTCATTCTTCCTTTTCAAGATTGCCTGGGATTAAATTGAATCTCTAGATTAATTTAGGGGGGAATTGCCATCTTAACAATGTTAGGTCTTCCAATCCATGAACATGGGATATCTTTCTACTTAGGACTTCTTTAAATTCTTTTCACAGTTTTTGTAGTTTTCAGAGTATAAATTTTATACTTCTGTTAAATTTATTTCTAAATATTTTATTCTTTTTGATAGGTGGAATTGTTTTTAATTTCATTTTCAGATTGTTCATTGTTAGTGTATTGAAATATAATTGATGTTTGTATAGTGATCTTGTATCCTATAATATTGATGGACTTGTTTTTTTAGTTCTAATAGTTTATTTGTCGGTTTCTTAAGAATTTTTTATATACAGCATTATGGTATGTAAAAATAGATTAGTTTTACTTTTTCCTTTGTAACCTTAATGCTTTTTCTTTCTTTTTCTTGCCTAATTGCCCTGGCTAGAATCTCCAGTACAATGTTGAATAGAAGTGGTGAGAGCAGACATCCTTGTTTTGTTCCTGATCTTAGAAAGTATTCGGTCTTTCTCCATTAACTATAATGTTAGCTGTGGTTTTTTTGTAGATAACCTTTTGTTAGGTTGAGGAAGTTTTCTTCAATTTCTGGTTTCTTGTGTGTTTTTATCATGCAAGGGTATATTGGACTTCATCAAATGCTTTTTCTGCATCAACTGAGTAGTCATGTGGTTTTAATTCTTTATTAGTATAATGTATTGCATTCATTGACTTTCAGGTATTAAACCAACCTTGAATTCCTAAGATTAGTCACACTTGGTGAAGGTGTACTGTCCTACTTATATGTTGCTGGATTCATTTGCTAGTGTTTTGTTGAGGATTTTTATATCTATATCCATAAGGGATATTGGACTGTAGTGTTTTGTTTTGTTTTGAAATATCTTTGTCTGGTTTAGGTATTAGGGTAATAACAGTATTATCATATGAATTGAGATATGTTCTTGACTTCATCTTGAAATAATTGTTGTTTAACTTTGGACATTCGTTTAGCAGTAGTAAATTCTAATTGCTTAATTAATGAAGATAATAGTTAATATAACTAATGTTTAAGAAATGATGTGCTATTGAATTTGTGGCAGTCAGAAGAGACCTAAAAGCTTCCCCCCAGTGCAACAGAAAATATTTGAGAGTGAAAGGAGGGATGCAGAATTAAATACAATTGGATTAGGTCACAGATTTTCCTTTTCTAGAATTCTGCCTATCCTAGATATTCAGGGTAGAGGTTCTAAGTCCAGTATTTTAGATCTTCACCTCTTACTTGGTTTCCTTAACCTTGGTTTTATTTTGGGGTAATTGCATTGTTACCTCATTCTAGTTATGCCATAAATAATACCCAGTTTTAGCATTCTTGGGGGGGGGGTGGTTTAGGCAAGCTTCACAAAAGGGATCAGAAAAAAGTGTAATTGGAAGCAAAAGCACTAAAATTTTGCTAATTGTTCTCATTACTTCTTAGCTTTGAATTTTTAACCATTTAAAATGTCAGTGAATAGAAGGGATTTTTCTTGGCTGCTACATAACTTATGAGGGTGACTCAGTAGTTTCCTCTAGCGGGTACTACAGTGATTAGCATCCACTAGGACCTCAATAAATGTTTATGAAGGAATAGGAAAGAATGTTAGGGCTTTAAGGGGATATCCAGTTTTACTGAAAATCAAAGAAGGTCATTCAAGGCAGGAATATTAATATTACTGTTGTCATATTATAAAAACTTAATGACTTAGCCTAAATATTACCAGCAGGATCACATTTTGATATTGCCAGTATAGATATAATAAGAAATGTGAGTTTTGCCCCCTCCCCTACACAGAAAGTTTTTTCTTTTTTTATATCACAGAAGATATAGTTTCATTTAGCAGTTAAAAAAAATTTTTTTTTATTTCTGTTTGTTCTGCTAGTTAAAGTTCATTTGGGACAAGTTTTCTTAGATAAATTTGTCTAAATTTGATTGTGGGAATTAATTTGGAATATGGCTGAAAGTACTAAATATTGTATTCTTTTTGTCTAATGAAGAAATGAGAAAAGGTTGTTGTTAAGGAAATTATATATGATTTCTTAGTAAATGAGTGACAGAGATAAGATAGGGACTTTAGCATTTCCTGAATTCTAGTCATGTTCTTAGTAGCTTATGGTGTCATTTATAATACTGTATCCACAACAATTTTTACATTAGATCTTTGCAAGTTTCATTATTTGTATAGAGGGATTATATTCAGGATTTTTGGGGGATTGCATATTTATCTATAAATGATCTAAAGCAGTGTTTTTCCAACTTTTCCTTTAAAGTACTCAGTCTGGGCGCCTGGGTGGCTCAGTCGTAAGCATCTACCTTCGGCTCAGGTCATGATCCCAGGGTCCTGGGATCGAGCCCCACATTGGGCTCCTTGCTCGGGCTCCTTGCTCAGCGGGAAGCCTGCTTCTCCCTCTCCCACTACCCCTGCCTGTGTTCCCTCTCTTGCCATCTCTCTCTCTGTCAAATAAATAAATAAAATCTTTAAAAAAAGTACTCTCAGTCTGGGGTTGTCCAGAGCAACTTGTCACAAAAAGGACATTTCTTGAAGACTCCTCTTTTTTTTTTTTTTTAAGATTTAATTTATTTATTTGACAGAGAGATAACAAGAGCAGGAACACGAGCAGAGGGAGTGGGAGAGGGAGAAGCAGTCTTCCTGCCGAGCAGGGAGCCCAATGTGGGGCTCGATCCCAGGACCCTGGGATCATGACCTGAGCCGAAGGCAGGTGCTTAATGACTGAGCCACCCAGGCACCCCAAGACTCCTCTATCTTGAAAAAAATGAGAATTTTGCATTTTTCCTCTGTAATATACTTGTGTTTATTTTAACAAAAGTGTATGCGATTTTACTATAGTCTTTGATTGACTTGATACTCCAAAAAGGTGTGTCTCCTGATTATTTGTTGGCTTCAGTTACTCCCTAGTTCATATAGCTCTGTGCTCCAGAGTGTACGTGAAAACCCAGTGCAAGAATCCAGGAATTAGTGAATTAAATGGGAATGTTTCTGAGAATGGTGTGCTTCTCTACTGGAGGAAACAGGTGTGCTTTCTCCAAAATCCCTAGGTTTGCTGTGCCATCAGAGTGAGATTTTAGAAGTTGCACCTTAACTGTGGACTCAGTAATTGACTTAATTTTATTTTTAAATGACATTTGCATTGTCCACCTGTTGCCTCCTTTTCTCTTTGAACATTTTTTTTTACCTCTGACTTTCTTCATCAGGCCCTCTACAAGTTGGCTGCTCATGGCTGCTGCCTTGAAGTTCTTCTGCATGTTTACCTTTATGTTTCATTTGGAAAAGAAGCCAGGCAGGTTCTTGGCAGATTTTGGGCAAATTCTGACATTCAAGTTTATTATCTGAAACAGTGCTTAAGCCCTAGGCAGATTCCTTCATTTGACATTGCCTCATCTGCAAAATCAGTATATTGGAGCACTCCTGTTAATGTTTGGTCAATTAACTTTTTTGGTTAATTCTAATTATTTGAGAATTTTTAAATGTTCTATACTAAAATTTAAAGCAGTAGAATTAAAATCCACCTTAATAATCAGTGTATTTTTCTGTTTAGCAGCTTGAGAAACTTTATTAAAATATTCATGTAAAGTCCTTGTTAAACTGCATGCATTAGAAGTTAGTGCTTGTGTTGCTACTTTGCAATCTGGTACCACAGAGGAGAAAACCATCAATCTTGGATGTTAGATCCTAATGTAGCGGATGGCCTGAAAGAACCTGACCTGTTCCTTTAAGTGGTTGTATTCAGTTGAATTTTAGTGCTATCTTCTGAATTATCCCAAAATAAAGTACTTCTTGATTCAGGAGTGCTTTCAGAGTTAACCTGTAACTTTAGTTATTGTTCTTATTACTAACACAGTTAAAACACGAGGCTGTCTAAGATTAGTTTTGCTTCTCAAGGTGAAATGATAAGGTAACAACTTTATGTAAATTTGGGAGTCTATCTCTAGTATGAAGAAGAAAATTATCTTGTTTTTAGGTGGGATTGAAACTAAGGAATGCCATGCTTTCTTATAATACTTTGCCATTTACAAAAGTTTTTTACATGCCTTAAGTTGTTTAATCTTACTGAAAGTTTGGTACTGGACTGAGTACATAAGAATATATATTTGGGGGGGTGCCTGGGTGGCTCAATCGTTAAGCGTCTGCCTTCGGCTCAGGTCATGATCCCAGGGTCCTGGTATTGAGCCCCGCATCGGGCTCCCTGCACAGCAGGAAGCCTGCTTCTCCCTCTCCCACTCCCCCTGCTTGTGTTCCCTCTCTTGCTGTGTCTCTCTCTGTCATATAAATAAATAAAATCTTAAAAAAAAAAAGAATATATATTTGGGGGGCACCTGGGTGGCTCAGATGGGTAAGCATCTGCCTTCGGCTCAGGTCATGATCCCAGGGTCCTGGGATCGAGCTCCTGCATTGGGCTCCCTGCTCGATGGGGAGTCTGCTTCTCCCTCTCCCTCTACTGTTCCCCCTGCTTGTGCTCTCTCACTCTGTCAAATAAATAAATAAAATCTTAAAAAAAAAAGTATATATTTGGAATCAGTCGAGACCTCCATTTAATGAAAAAAAATTGATTTCTGAGCCTTTATAGTCATTGTAATCCCGGTGAGGATTTTCTTTTACTTATATTTGGCTAAATCTTGATACTTGTGAAACTGTGAAATAGGTAGTATTGTTTGGGTTTAATACTTTTTATCACGCTTGTAGTTCGTATCAAGTGAGTAGCCTGTTTCTGTTGAGAGGCTGGAACTTCTCTGAAAGGTAGATGATGCAAGGGGGAAAGTGAGAATTGGAGACTGACCTCTGATCTCAGCGTGTCCTTCTGCTGTAGGGCTTAGGGCAGAATCCTAACTGTTCTCTCTTGGCCTCATCTCATTTTTGCATTAATAAAATTTGGAGGTTTAGCTAGATGACCTTCCATATTCCTTCTACACCCAAAATTCTTTGATTTAAATTTCTTACCATTGGCTCACTTCATTCTGGCTTTCTACTTAATATTTAGATGGTGAAATATTAACATGAGAGCAAGCGCCGATTTCAGTTTTAAAGATGTTTCTTTCATGATATAATTTAATGTTGTCTTAAATAGATTGATGCATTCATTTCTGTGATATCTGGAACAGGGTCTTGAGCTTAATAGGTACTCACTAAATTTTTGTTGAATGAATGCATTTTATCTTCTTATGTGGCTTTAGATTTATAAATGTAAATAATCTTTTTCAGAATTAGAATATGTTTTTAGGGAGCTCAAAGTATTTTTATTGGTAGTGTTATCTGAGTTTATGAATGAAAACATTGTTTGCCGGAGCAGGTAGGAATTTGAAGTTTGAATTAGGGAAGAGGTGCTGACCTTATCTTGTATTTTAACCTTCTCAATTATTAACTTTGGAAAATAGCTTTAATAGTTAAATTTATGAAGTAGGCACTACAATCTCCTTTTTCCAGAGCAGAAACTGGGGCTTATAGGTTAAATACTTTGCCCAGAGTAACACAGCTGGTAATTCATGGAGGCAGATAAAATCTAGGGCTACCCCCGCATCCTATACTCTTAGTTACCACACTATACCTTTTATTCTTTTTTTTTCCCAGCAAATTCTTACAAAGTGCCTCCTTCTGCAAAGCTCTGGACTAGGTCCCAGGGATGTAATGATGCAATGATAAATAACAGAAACTGGGACCCTATTTGTTTGAAACTAAATGGTTTAGGACGTTCTCTCCTGAGTTTTTTATATATATAAAGATTTATTTATTTATTTTAGAGAGAGAGCATGAGCACAAGTAGGAGGGGCAAAGGGAGATGGAGAGAGAATCTCAAGCAAAATCTGCCCTGAGCTCTAGGGGGGGCTCGATCTGATGACCTTGAGATCACGATCTTAGCCACAACCAAAAGTCAGATACTTAACAAACTGTACCACTCAGGCACCCCCTGAGTTAATATATATTTTTTAAGTGCAAAATAAATTAACCCCTTGTCATTTTGAGATTAGTTTGGACATATGAAGTACTGAATTTGTGATAGAAGGTTCTGCTTAAGAATATCTGGCTTGTTAAGAGATAAATGGTGGGGAAGTTATCAGAGAGTGTCTTCTTGGAATATGTTTATTGTACAGGTGAGAGTTATAAATCTGAACCATAGTTCCTGCCTTTTAGGGCTTTCAGGCAGGCTTCAGAAGTAAGACTGATATATGAAAACAATCTCAAAGGAATTACAGAAAGCATTTAATCAAGATCAGGGTAATATAGTGCCAGTTATCTATATTACTGTTAAGTATGTAAATGATAATAGTGGTCTGGTGGAACATATCTTGAAGGAAAAATAAGTGGCAGTATATTGGGGGAGAGGAATGAACAAAGAATGATTGTGAGGAGGGATGGTCCTCTTTTTCTAGGCGGAAAGAAAATATAGATAAAGACATGGATGGATACAGAGTTGTGTATAGAAGGGAAGGACTTTGCTGAAGAATAAAGTATGATAATATGAATAATCAAAGTAATACAGATATTCTAAAATATGAGAAATTAATGAGAATTTTTTTGACTTTAGGTATAGAAAAGCTAACTCAAATTGGCTGAAACAATAAAGAAATGTTTGTTGTTACATTGTTCTCATGTAGCTGGAAGTCCAAAAGTCTTGCAGATGTCAGGATTATTTGATGTAATGGCTTCATGCTGTCACCAAGGACAAAGGTTCCTGCCAGCTCTCCATTCTGCCCTCTTTGATGATGTTGGTGGCATCTTTAGGCTAGCTCTAGGGGGACTGTAGCATTTTGAGGTGTCATGTTCAGCAGTCTGAAGAAGAGGGAACTGTTTCTTCCTCATTTCGTCTTTAGGAATGAAGAAGCTTTTCTCACAATTCTCTCTTGCAGGCCTTCCAATGGGCTTCCAATCATGTCTCATTGGCCAGGATTGGGTTTCATGCCCATTCCTAACCAATCATTGGCAGAGAGGATGGGTTAAATTAATCCATTAGGATAAAGTGGATATTTGAGAGTCATCCACAATGATTACTCCAAGAGTGATTTGAACAGTAAGGTGTGTATGAGTGTGTGTGTGTGTGTGTGTGTGTGTGTATGTTTAATCAGCCTTGACATCCACTATATTTCTGGGGTAAATTTTAAGAAAATGTATTTCTCTTCTTAAGATTTTTGCATTTGTAGTGGCTCACCTTAGAATGTCCTTATTTGTAAAAATTGGTGCCTTAGCAAAAAGACATCTGGTTTGAGATAAGAATGTAAAACATTTTGACTGATTTAAATGCCATAAACACTGACCTCCCGAGTCTTGGGTTAAGCAATGAGAGAACGGGACAGTTGGAATTTATTTTTCCCCAAAATGCAGGTTTTATTTTTTTTTTAATTTTTTTAAAAAGATTTTATTTATTTATTTGACGGAGAGGGCGAGAGAGCACAAGCGAGGCGAACTTTAGAGGGAGAGGAAGAAGCAGGCTCCCCGCCAAGCAGGGAGCCCCATGCGGGGCTCGATCCCAGCATGCTGGGATCGTGACCTGAGTCAAAGGCAGACGCTCAACCATCTGAGCCACCCAGGTGCCCCTAATTTTTTAAAAAAGATTTTATTTATTAGAGAGAGAGCAAGCATGAGCGAGAAAGAAAGGGAGAGGGAGAAGGAGGCTCCCTGCTTGGCGGGGAGCCCTCCCAAAGCAGGGCTCATCCCAGGACCCTGGGATCATGACCTGAGCCAAAGGCAGATGCTTAACCGACTGAGCCACCCAGGCGCCCCCAAAATGCATGTTTTAAAAGAAGCATTTCCACCTTCTCCTAATCCATTGAAAAAATGTATTTTATAAACTTGGTTATTTGGGGGCCTAATTAAATCTGACAGTTGAGTTTTAAGAGTTGGCAGCCTACTTACTAATCAGTAGTAAGATTAATTATTTTGTGGGTGGGTGTCTTTGAACGTAATATTTTTAAGTATACACTGCAAGGGGCTTTGCCTTATTTGGTGTTTTTCATTCTGCTCATTTAGATGTCAGAATCCTTAGATTAGGGCTCTAGTTCGCCATCTATTGGTCTGTGTTTAACACCCTTCTGCTATATTTTTGGAATTACTATTTATGTGGAGATATGTATATACATTTCTTAATCAACTAAATTTTCTTTACCAGGATTACAAAAAGCCAAGACTAGCATCTCTTTTGGATGTATATACAAATATGTACACATATATTAGTTTATTCTTTGTGTAATTTGTGACTTCATTATTAGCTGCTTGCTTTTGATATTTGAGAACCATGACTATCATTGATAGTGTGATTTTAAGAGTACAAATGGAAACTGATGGAAATATAGGTGTAGATGCTATAGGAGCTGATGAGTTACTGTAACTTTGTGGAGGACTGAGGGTGTTTTTTTGACTAGCAGAAGCGAGGCATACCACCGGATATTGGTTCTGGTAAGCCACAAAACAGTATTGAGCATTTCTCATCTTCCTTTTTCACAGTATTGAGCATTTCTCATCTTCCTTTTTCTATCTTGCTGAATTTGATGATTTAATTGTTGGAATCATTTTGTTGTTGTTGTTGTTCAGTCATTTAAAGTAAATTCTGATGAATCCCAGAGTTCATTTTTAAAATCTCAAAGCACTGAATTAATCTTTTGGCAACTTTTTCTTTGGTTTTAAAGGATAGTGGAATTAAACTTTGTATGACACTTTGCATTATATTGCTTAACTTTTTTCATCTAGAAAAGGTTCCATTATTTTATGGCCCTGTTTTGGGAGAGGAATAAAATACTGTGCCGACAAACTGGTAATGAGAAACGATAAAGTGCCACCACTTTAAACCAACTCTGGTAGGAAAGTGGGAAGTTTGCTTTTTGTTGTGAGATTTGGGTTTCTCTGTGGAGTTCTTTGTTAAACTTTTAGCATAGCAGTGAACTTCCTTTTGGTGGCGACAGGAAGCATAAATACTCATTGTGTAATGCCATTTGCCTGCTTTGGCGGATCTGCCAAGCCATGACACCCAAAACAAGACGCGTGCTTCTTAACGAAAACTACAGTTCCCAGCGGGCCCGGCGCGGGTGGGCCATCACTTCCCCTCTCGCTCCCGGCTGTCCCTTCCCGGGCTGGCCCGGCGCGGGCCCTGCCTGCGCCTGCGCATTGACGACGTGCGCCTTTTTTTTTTTTTCCACCCTGGCGGCTGCGGAGCGCTGCGCTGGGGCTAGTGCCCAGGCGTGCTGCAGTGTACGGAGGCAGTCGGCTAGGACAAAGGGCGGCAGAAAGCGCTTCACTGGTCAGGGAGCTTCCTACCCGATTCAGCGCGCGTTTAGCCCTGGAATAGTGTGGCACCGACGGCATTAGCCTGTTTACTACACAGTGCAAACAGTTCCTCGCTCACGTCCTCTTGCTCCGCCGCGCCTGCCCGCCTAGCCCCCTCATAGCCGGCGCGCGCGGCCCCGCCAGCCCCAGCGCGGAGGGAATGTGACGGCGTCAGTGCCTCAGGTTAGCCTCACCTCTGCCGGAGCGAGGGTCCGCTCCCGCCTGCCGCAGTGCCGCGTGCCGTCGCCGCACGTCTGGGAGCAGCTGGGTCCCGGCGCCGCGGCCTCCGCAGTTGGAGGTGCAGAAACAGCGGCCGCGGCGAGGAGCCATGACTGAGGCGGCGGCGGCCGCGCCTCCTGGCGGCCCGCGGGGGCGGCGCGGCGGGCGCCCCCTGGCGGCGCGCCGGGGCGG
>NC_058417.1:43215654-43371842 GCF_002201575.2 Neomonachus schauinslandi | reverse complement strand
TCCATTCTCCCTCCGCTTCAGATTAAAGGGGGGGAGGGAAAAGGAGCTCGGCCGCCATTTTCCCAGTGCCGCCGCCACCGCCGCCACCGCTCGCCGAGCCGGCGGGAGAACAGAGCACCGTAGCGAAGCCGACTCGTCTCGCCGCGGAGGCGCGGGGGGCGGCCGGAGCGCGCTCCCCGGCCGGGAAGAGGCGTGCGGGGGTGGCGGCTGGGGTGCGGGCTCGGGCTGCAGACGGCGGCGCTTGTTTGTGCGGGGCGGGGGGGCGGCTTCACCCTCTGCCCCCGCCCGCCAGTCCTCCCGGCCGGGCTGCGGTCCCCGGCCGTGCCCAGGCCCCGCCGGAGCCGAGGAAGGCCGGAGAAGGGGCCCGAAAGAGAAGAAAAAGCGGCCGCTCCCCGCCGCCGCCGCCTTCCCCTCCCCCTCCGCCTCGCCCCCCCCCGCCCGGAAAGTCAGGGCGGCTCCGGGCGCCGGGGGGGAGGAGAGCGGCGGGCCCGGGCCGGAGCCGCCGCCGCGCGCCCCCGCCTGCCGCCGCCGGCCCTCGGCGCCCAGGCCGGGGGCTGTTTGCAAACTGCGCCCATTTTGTGGGGCTGAATCCGCCCGGGCAACGCTCTTCCATCACGTGGTAGGTGCTGCTGCTGCTGCTCCTCTCCTCCTCCTTCTCCCGTTGCCCTTTCTCCTTCTCCTCGCTCTCCCTGTGGCTCCCATTTCTCTCTCTCTTTGTTAGTTGTAACTAGAAAGGCAGGGCAGGGCAGGAAAAATCCCCGGAACTTTAAATGGCCTCTCCGGGCTTCCCCGCTGCGGGTCCGGGGCTGGGAGTCGCCCCAAGGGCGGGGGTGTGCGGGGGCCCTTCCCCACCAGCTGCCGCCTCGTTCGCCAGCTTTTCCTTTGGCGTTCTATTTAAAAATGCGGCCTTACGAACACGGTTTATTCCCGTAAAAAAAAACCCCAAACAAACTCTGGCTCTCGCCTTGAACTTCTCTTGACTGCAGAAGGCCTTTCTCTGCTCGAACACACATCTTGCGCGTTTCACGGTGTGTATCACAACTCTGATTGTTAAGTCAGATGGTTATTTGTTTCGTGTATTTATTATTTTTGTTGCCTGTATATTGAGGTCACTTGGGTTTTCAGATCTAGTCTCCCTCAGGCGGACGTGTTTGTTTGTTTTTTAAAAAAACTAAAGAGGAAGAGGCATTTATTTGCTTTTAAGTGAGTTTGGGGGGCCTGTTTTCCGGCTGACTGTCTTGATTCTTCAGCAAATAGTTTGATTGTTTTCCATCCGATAAACAACCTTACCCTCATATTTTACTTAAAAATTCTTTTGTTTTCCATTGTCGGGATCCCAGTGTGGTTTTTTGGAGAAACACGTTACTTAACTATTGCTTATAGATATGCCTTAGGGGAGAAGGGGTGACATGATGGCGCCACTTTAAATTGCTCTCTTTCCTCTGATTTTCCCCCCTTTTATTCTGGAGGTCAACTGGAGCATTTTTCCTGATCTGTTAATAAAACTGTATTTGAGAATGTTAACGATACAACTTGTAGGGCTAGAGTTTGGTCCCTTAAGGGTCGGGAGACCCGAATCCCGAGCTCCCCAAAGTTCCGAGAAATCTTCCTAGTCCTCCTGCCTCGCTCCCTCCCCTCCATTCACAATCCTGGTGTTGCCATCTCCTTTGTCACGTGGCTAGCAATCATTGTGTTTTTTTGTTTGTTTTGGGGTGTGTGTTTATATTTTTAAATTGTAGTCCAGAAGAACCTACCCTTTCCCCATTGGAGAGATCAAAACATTTTAGTTGTTTTAGTTTGAGAGTAGGAGAACATTTATAATACATGATAAAATTACATAATCTTTGCCTTGCATAATCATGATATAGTTATAGATTGTTAGTGAACTTTGTCTCTAAAGCCCTTTCAAGTATGGAAAGTAGTACGTTGGAATATGTTTTGCATTTTTTAGAATAGTCTGTAGTTTTGATTTTTCCCAGCTTCTTGGGTCTTTTAAGTACCACTGTTTACAAAGGCTTAATAAGTGGGTGTGTTTTCCCCTCCCCCTTCTATATGATATACTTGGTTCCTTTTCTAAAAAACTGCCTGACCAGTTTAGAAATTTTCAGTTGTCTGCAGCCATTGTCAGTTAACACTATTTTTTTCTCCCAACAACAGGGAATACTTTTGAGTAATAATTGTTTTCCACCTAAAGGTATTTCATCATGTTTCTGTTGCATTTTTGATCCAGAGAATTTTTGCTTTTAATCCTTGAGGTTTAGAAGAATTGTTTCATTATATGTTTCTTTATCTCAGTTTTCCCAGTAATTGGGTAAATTTCTATATTATAAAATATCAAGTATGTTTTTCTCTTGTTTTACATAGGTTACTAGCTACTTTTCCAATTAAAAAAGTCTACAGTGAGTTAGCAAATATCTTAAAAAAAAAAGTAAAAATGAAATGTAGTGATTCTTAAGTGCATTGATTTATTTCCTTTTATCATGTATATTTTTAATGGTTTGGGCCATTTTCTTTGCTAACAGTTACATCATGTCATGTGATATGTACAGTGATGTGTAGTTCTAAAAATAAGGCAAGGTAAAACTGCTCATCCCTTGGGAATTTAAAAAATGTATTATATGTGGGGTAACTGTCCTCAGTCATGGAATTTTGATTTTGATTTCCGCTTTGTTTCTCCAACAGAGTATTGCAATTTCTTTGACCTTTCCTGTATTTGATATATTTGTTAGTGATCTCATGATTTGAGGTGGTTAACTTTTTATTTCTCAAGTATGCACTACTTGGAGGGAAACGTTAGATGTGACAACAATTCTTAACATCTGTATTATAGTGAAGATGGTTTCTGAGGACTACTACATTTAAGTATATATAAAATAACATTTTGATTTGTGTCTGTAGACAGTTGAGAGTGATCAGTTAATTATTGATAGAGTTTGAGGTAAGGCAGGGCTTTTGGTCCTTCCACTTACATGAATCTGTTGAATGAAGTATTTAGAAGTGTCCCTGCATCTTTCCTGAAAGCCTTATTCAGAATGTTAGTATTTGACTTTTGTGCTTTACCAAAGTGAGATGTTAAATTTTTGTCTGATTTTTTTTATTCCTGCCTACACACGTTATTTCTGTGGTTAAACCTGCAGAACATTCTTTGATTGTTAGACTTATCATTATCCTGTTGAGGAAAATTCTGGAAGCTGGAAAATGAGTAAGCCTAGTTCACTTTTGAGCTTTTATCAAGGTGAGAAGAAAGGAAAATACTCCCATTTTTTTTTTCTTCTTCAAACACTGCCAGTACTCTTCCTTCTTTAGTAATGCTACACTGTAAGCAGTGTCTCTACATCACTCCATTTTATTGGGTTGACTACAGATTTTAATTGTATTTTAAGGTGAATAACAAGTTTTAGATTTGTTCTGTTTGACGTAACCAGAATTAGTAAACTGTAAACATAGGGCCATTATGAGTGGTGATGCTGGTTTGAGAAGGTATTTTAGCATTGAGTGGAGTAAAGCTTAGTTGCCTTGTTATGCTGGAAAAGCAATTTTAAAATGTAAAAAATATGCTAGTCCATATTGGATTTTCAAAACAAGTTATTGAAAATCCTTTGTTTAAAGAGTAATGCCTATTCCTTTTATATTTAGTCAGCTTCCTTGGGGGAGTTGGTAGGGGTTATTTTTTTCTTGGTGAAGCTGTTAAGATACAGAAACTAAGTGATTTCCTTCCTGGAGAGAGATTTTTAAAAATTGATTCCCCCCCCCCCCCCCCCCCCGCAAAGGATATCTCCCCTGAGTTTGGAAAGGAGGGAATAGTACACGCTAAGTATGTGGTCTTTTGTGGATTGCCCCAGAATAAATCTTGTCATTGAGTGGTTTATTTAGTTTTAAAGCACCTTTTCACCACCCTCTTTCTCTCTTTTAGATTAAGTTTCTGGCTTGATTGGTTAAACTGTTCTATGTCTCAGGAAGCATATTTTAACTTTGGTCCCGTTTTACTTGATCACTTTATGAAAGAGTACAGTGCAGGTGTCTCTAATAAAATGGCCTAAACACCTGGCTTGCCTACTGTGTCAGTGCAATGAGTACTTGGACCATGTCCTTTTCCTAAAATAGGACTTTAAATACTTTCTGGAAATCTAAATTCAGACTAGTTTTTGAGTCTTCATGTTGATTCTGAAGATGTATGTTTGAATTATAGTTTCTATCCTGATAAATGCTTATTAGCCTCTGGGCATACTAAAAGTTGTGCAAAAATAGTCCTGCCTGAGTGCAGTAATTCATAACACAAAATAAAACTCTTTCATCAGTACTTCCTACTCCCTGGAATGTGAGATCAAAAAGACAGTATGAATTAGAAAAGACAAATATCCCACTGTACCAGAGGTCACCAACTCAATTTTGAAGGCCACAAGAAGGGGTAGAAAGTAAGTGGTATCCTTGGGTGTCACTTGCAGTTTGTGGGTCATAGGAAAAAGATGTGTGGAAGGGTCTCTCTTAGTTATTAGTTCAGTTATCATTTGTTCCTACATTATGCCATGTGCTTGTCTTTTACAATGTAGGGTAAAATATATAGAAGAAAATAAGCCAGTTGATGTGATTTTCCAAAAAGAACTGAAATAGGTACTTTTTACGTGTGTTAACCTTTTACATGTCTTTGATAGAATAAAGGTAAAGCTAAAAATGCAGAGTACGAGGAAACCAGCTTCAGTGTAGAGAGCACAACTGACAATTCATGAATGAAAAATAAGCTTGCGTAGTCTGAACGAGAAACTTAAAGAGCATATATGAGGATTTTAAACTTTTTTATGCCGGGAGGCCTTCAACGTGGAGACGTTTTAAATTCTTGTTTTTTTGTTGTTGTTGTTGGGTTGCAGTGTCTGGCAGATAGTAGCTGTTTAATGAATGTTACCTTCTGCAAGCCTTGCTTTTCCAAGATTTTAAGCTAGCTCCATAAAGTTTTAACATTTGAATGCCCGACCCCCTAGGGAGTTATTTAGCTGAGAATTATTTAGCTATACATTTTATTGTTGTTGATTGTAAACTTGCCTTTTTTCTCTAGTTCTAATTTTTTTAGAATTACAGTTGCCACCCCAAGCTTTTGGGAGTCAGGAAATGTAATAAGGTGGAGGTAAATTCAGCGCAGTTTTATCTAAATGTTATCAAAAACTCTGGTTCTTGTTACTTGAACAGGAATGCCAAATGAGATCTCCTTCTGAATTTTAAATGCAGCATATTCTTCCCTTGTTTGGAAAAAGTTGAGTAGTATCAAACTTAATGGAGCCCCTCACCTTTTAAATTCTTTTTAAGAAAGGAGCAGCTTAAGGTCAAACCTGGTTAAATTCAGTTGGAGGGCAAATGTTGAGGAATAAAAAAGGTGAATAACAATTTTGTTAGGATGTTAAACCAAAAATTGCTAAAAACTGATATGTATGCTTTCTCTTGCTATTTGCTATTTGGCCTTTGTAACTGCTTATTAGCACCTCCCCCGGAGGGTGTGAAGGAATAGAGGTGAAAGCTAATTAGTTTAATTTCTGATGTTTGCTAGTAGAGAGGCTTTGTAGAAATACTAGTTGATTAAGTTGAAATGTCAGGGAAGTTTGATTAAACTGTTCATACATTACCATGGAGAACTGAGGATGTTTGAAGACCTCAAGCATATATCAAAAAAACTGGACTGCTGTTTTTCAGTTACTGATTTACTGCTTACCTCTTAGTTTTCCCTTTGGCCTCCCAAGTGAATGAAAGGAGGATGTTAGTATTAACTTTTTTCCTGGCATTGGAAAAGTTAATTTTTTTTTTTTTATCATTAATTCAAAACTCTTAAGGGATAAGGTAAGTTTTTGAATTGCTTGGACCCTTCAAGAAGTGTCTGGTTTTAGGATTGTTCAGAAACACTTGTATTATTAGAGTTGGTTAGAAAGAAATGAGATAAAAATACATTTTTCTTTCTTTTGTGAGCTGGACTGGTAGGAAATTTGAATTCAGATGATAGGGTAGAAATAGAATAAAACTCTAATAAATACTTTGATACATAGTCATCTTTCGAAACAGTTTTCTGTTTATATGTTTTTAAACACAAATGGGATTATACTTGTTATGTGGCTTTTTTTTATGTAGCTGTATATCATAGAGGTTTTTCAAATTAAATTATGCAGTTCTCTTTTAAATAACTGCATAGTATTCTAGTGTGTCTTTTAAGTTCAGTTTTTTTCCTTGTGTTACAATTTTTCAGTGAGAATTATGCATATTTCTTTACCTATGAGAGTATTTTCTGTTGGATAGGTTCCTAGAAGTGCAGTTACTAGGTAAATGTTTGGGTAGTTGCATTAAAATTTTTGGTAGATACTGCTTTCAAAAGGCTTATGTAACCAAATTTAATAGTTTAAAAAAGTACATTTAAAAAGTTTGCCAGTCTGAGTGCAGGTGCTTGGCGTTGTAAATGACTGGAACCTGAGGTAGATGAAGTCTGTCCTAGATCCACTTGATGCCTGCTTCTCATTAGGTTGTTATCTTTATGATCAGACATTCTCTTAACTTCATAATGGATCCTCATCTGATGCATTCAACATACAGTGCTCAGGTTACCTAACGTGTATTGGTCTTCTTTCTGCCAGGCACAGTGCTACATGTAGGGGATAGAGATAAAACAAGCCATAACCCTCGTCCTCTTTTTTTTTTTTTTTAAAGAGAAGTGTACAGTCTAGGGAAGGAGGGGACAGACAAGATTGGGAGTTTATATTACATTATGAGCTGTTGCCCAGGGTGTCATGAGAGTGCAGATAAGACCCTACAGAGGGAAGGACCCCTAACTGAACCTGTAATGAATGGGGAATACTTGAAAGAACATGTGATCTTGGAAGTGAACCTTGAAAAGAAAGAGTAGTGCGGGCAAAGGTGCAAGGGCATGGAAAGAGCCTGGAGCTATAAATAAGATTCAGGTGGCTGGAGTGGGGACAGGTTGGAGATGAAGCTGAGTGTAAAAAGGGGCCAGATATATGCTGTGTAGGGAGTTTATCCTTACCCTAGAGTCGCTGAAAGATTTTTAAGAGGATCACAGCATGGTCAGATTTATGTCTCTTTCTCCTTCCTTTCTAATAATCATTTTGGTAGTGGACGCTAGATTGAAGGCTTGCTGAGACAGGAAGAAAGAACAGTTGGGAGATTATTACTGCCTGAATTTGCTGTAGTACATAATGAGGCTGTGAACTGAGGCAGTGGCATTAGCATGGAATGAATGTGCCTATCATTCTACCTATTGAACCCTCCCTACTCAGGCTTCAGAATTCAGTCAGAATGTCCTCTCTTTCTGGAACCCTTCCTTGACCCCTTCATGCAAAGCACAGTATTTATCATCTGGTTTTACCTTTGCACCTACTTTCTATCCTCTTACCTTTGTCATTAATGAAACTGCTTCTATAGTCTTTTTATTATTTGTATGTGGCATTAGTGTGTGCTTAAATGAGTTATCTATGATAGCTGGTAAATCAGTAGTTGGGATCAGTATTCACTCACATGGGGAATGTTGAGCGACAGGAATTGGTTTTGGATTTGGTGTTGGGGGCAGGGAATGGGTTTGGATATGGGATTCTTGAAGTAGCTGTTATGAGTGATGCTGGGCCCTCCCTACTTACTCTTTAGGTTTCAACTAAGATACTGCTTCCTTTGGGAAGCCTTTTATGACCCTACTGATTCGGCTTGTGTGAGGGCCCCTTAATGTGGTTCCCTGGGATTCCCTGATCACACAATAGTGTCTGTCTTGAGTGGTCCTTTTCATTCTTGTAGGCACTTAGTGTGGTGATTTGAATGTTGTAGGCATTTTCATAAAATGTTTACTGGAGATCATCAGTTGGTGTTCCCTCACTGACTTTCGTCTAAAGACTAAAATTCCAAGTCTAGTGTCTAGCAATTAAGGCTCTTCCAGTTTAAATCTAGCCTTCAGCTACTTAGGGTAGTAGTTAAAAGCATGGGTTTTAGATCTAGAGGTTTGAATTGGAATCCTCCTTCTGCAGCTTAGTAGTTGTTTGATCTTGGGCACATTACTTAACTTTTGAGCATCAAGGTTCCTCATCTATAAAACGAGAGTAAGAGTACTTGCTTTTTAATGTTGTGAGGATTAAATGAGAGCATATGTATAAAACAGTACAGTGACATAGTAAAAGGTTAGTTAATGTGAGTGAACAGCAGTCGTAATAATAACCTATCCTCCCGTCAGAGCTGTGTTTCCCTTAGTAATTATAAACCAAAACCGTATTCAGTTATAAGAAGCCCTGTTGGCATGGGAACATATCAGGGACTAGGGTGGGTACAGTCCCCATTAGTTCATTTTATAATAAAAAGTTTGCCTCCTATTCTCTGTTGTATTCCATAACAAAACATTTGTTTCCACATAAAAGAAATACTTTGCAGTGTGGCCCATTATGTAGCTTTCAGTACTTTATCAGAGATCACTACATAGCTGCATTCTTCCTCTCTTTCTCTTCTTGAGAAGCTGTACATGTACCACGTGGTTCATACGAGGTCTTTGTGGATCATCTCTCAAATCCTTTCCCATTATTTCGAGTGTGTTAGTTTCTTCATTAGAATTTCCTCATCTTTCTCTGGGTAGCAAAATGTTGTCTTTTGACTGCTCTAGCCCAGTCACTAAGTACGCACAGTGCTTACAGCGTTCCAAGCTTTAGATAAAGTTAGCATGCCTAAGAAGGATGCTAAGGAACTTCGCCATCGTGGAACTAGAATTCATAAATTGACAATTGGGGAACATTCAGATAGTTTGAATTGAGTGATGTTGACTTTTTTTTTTTTTTTAAGATTTTATTTATTTATTCATGAGAGACAGAGAGAGAGACAGAGAGGCAGAGGGAGAAGCAGGCTTCCCGTGGAGGAGGGAGCCCGATGCGCGGGACTCGATCCCAGGACTCTGGGATTATGACCTGAGCCGAAGGCAGACGCTTAACCATCTGAGCCACCCAGGCGCCCGAGTGATGTTGACTTTTTAAGTGCATCGTACAGTTTAAGCAGGAAGAGAGAGATGTGAATCTGAACAGTCTGGAAAAGTTTTTGTGGAAATGCCATGTATTGAAGTATTAATTAAATTTTGAGCCTAAAAGTTAGAAGGGTCTTCCAGGTAGAAGCTGCAGAGTTTATGGAGTTGGGAATCTGGGGGAGTTCTAGGTCCACTGCACCTGATCCATTTGCTGTGATACTGTGTTAAATTTCATCTTGGAGAATTTGGACTTCTGAGAAATGCACAAGGAGCTATTCCAGAGTAGAGAAGTGAGGTAATAAAAAGGTACGGACCAGATTGAAGGACCAAGGCTGTCAAGAAGTCATTAGCATAATTTAGGTGTGAGTGAATGAGGCCCCAGACTGGGTTTGGGTTGATAAGGTTAGGAATAGAAAGGATATACCACCCGAATAGCCTTATGAGAAATAAATGGAAGGATTTCATCATGAAGGAGATGAAGTTATGAAGGAAAGAGAGTCTTCTGTCTTTAAGAGCCTTCACATTTTGTTTGTGTCGTTTATTTGGCCCTTCTGCAAACTTTAGCCCCTTCCAACTTCTGTGTTTAAGCTTGGAGGGGAAACTTTGCTGATTCTGCTGTGGTGACCACCTTAGTTGTGCTCCTGGCTGCACCCTGTCTGGGTTACTGCTGTAGCTTCATCAGTGCTCTTTGCCTTTTTACTTTCTTTTAATCCATCCTGTCCACTTGGTCTCTAAAGCACAGTTCGGTGTGTCACTTCCTATTTGAAAAACCTTTAATGACATTCTGCTGCCTTTAAGTGTGAGTTAAGGGTGGCTATTCAAGGTTGTCCATTAATGATCTGGCTTTAGACTGCCTTTCCACTTTTTTCTGTACTGTTTCCTCCGTTAAAATATGCTTTATATTTCAAGTAAATTGATCATTTCTTTTAGCCTCCAGGATGTCCTATGTTTTCCCACAGCCTTGCCTTTTCCCATGCCATTTCCTTTCACAAGAATGCCACATTACCATTCTCTTGCTATAGCCTTTTACGTGATGATATTTTAGCTAATTTTCAAGTTTCAGTTGAAATTTTGACAACCTCATGGACACTTCCCTAACCATCCTTCCTGCTCCTGTTTCTTTACTTAGTGCAGAGTAATGAGGTAATGGTGGGGAAGAGACTAATAGAAGCCACATTATGGGCAGACTTTTCTTCCGCATCTGATTTGTGCTTCTGTTTCCAGTGAAAGTGTGGTTTGTTGGCCAGCCCAGTGGCCATACCCCTCTCCTTGGGTCTCTGCAGCTTATCAACATTTTTGCAAGGTGGATGCTGCCAGATTGTTCTTGTATACCTGGAGTCCTGTCTTGGGAACTCTAAAGGAATAAGACAAGGTTTTCATTTGTAGATGTGGAGTATTTGAAGCAGCTAGATATGTTTTGCTTTCTGCAAAAAAAACATTTATGTGGACAACAGTTAAAAAAAAATATATGTATAAAGTCTGTATCTAGGCAGTGGTTTTCTATTGGAACATGTGATTTTTGCCCCCTAGGGGACATGTGACGTGTCTGGAGGTGATTTTGGTTGTCATTACTGGTAGAAGGGTGCTACTGGCATCTAGTGGGTGGAGCCAGGGATGCTGCTAAAGGAGAGGCCCCTCCCCACCACAAAAAAATTATTTGGCACAGGATGGCAATAGTGCTAGCGTTGAGAAACTGCCCTAGGGGTATATTTTTGCCTCCCAAGTGCTGCTTGTGTTAGGTGGAAGTTTTTCCTTGAACCTGTATTTCAATTTAGACTAATAGAATCATAAGCATAGGAAGAGACCCTGAAGGTCACATAATTGAACTTTATCCCAACTTGTATCCTTCAGAACAGTGTTCTGCAAGATACTAATATGTGTAATGGGAAAAAAGAATGTTCATTTGGTTTGGTAAAGGCAAACATTTAAGTATTCAGTCTGATGAAATGCATTGTGAATCTCCGTCAGGACAGTTTTCCCCAAATGTGTTTGCCTGCTGAACCCATCTGACATCTTCCAGTCCCCAAAATGCTTCCTTGGAACTGGGAGGAGAACCATTAATACCTAGCTCAATCTTTTATAGCCCTCTTTTTGAGTTTCTTCAAACTTACTGCAGGATCTTAATTAATGTCAGTGACAGCATGTGTCAGATTGTGGTTTATTAAATGAACTAAAAATTGGGATATTTTAGGTTTCTTTATTCTGAATGTACGGTACAACTTAATATTATCTGTCCCCACTAGTAAATTGGAAGTTATAATCCCATCCTGAAACCTGCCCAGGTTGTTATGAGGATTAATAAGTTAATTATAGCTTTTAATGCTTTGTATTCTTTGGAGAAAGGTTATTTATCATAAGTTCTGTTTTTGTAAAACTGCTTGAGAGTCTTTCTCTGCTTTAAATTGAAGAGTGAAGCTTTTGGGATTCAAGTGGGATGGGAATCATTGCTTTAATGAACATTTTGCTCAGTATGTTAAATTTATGAAAGTTACCTTGACATTTTGCCTTACTCAGATTTTTTGGTTAAGAATTTGCATTATTTTCGGGGCGCCTGGGTGGCTCAGTCGGTTAAGCGACTGCCTTCAGCTTGGGTCATGATCCCAGGGTTCTGGGATCGAGCCCCGCATCGGGCTCCCTGCTCCGCAGGAAGCCTGCTTCTCCCTCTCCCGCTCCCCTTGCTTGTGTTCCCTCTCTCGCTATGTCTCTATCTGTCAAATAAATAAATAAAATCTTAAAAAAAAAAAAAAAGAATTTGCATTATTTTCTTTTTGCTTCTTTTCCTTTTATTATGCAAGTAATAGATGTTTATGGTGGAGACAATATATATGCTAGAAAACAAAAGACAAAAGAATCTTAACCACCTACTTTTTTTTAGACAAAAATGAGCCCATAGTATGAGTTTTGTTTTTTGTAACACCTTTCTGTTTTTTCATTTAACAGTGGAGCAAGCACTTTCTCAAGTCAGTAAATGTAGTTCTACATTGTTATTATTTATGGTTGCATGGTATTCCGTTGTATTGGCTGTTGCATACTTTAAACAAGTTGTCGGGCATTTGGTTTGCTTTCTTTTTATTGTAAGCAACATCATGAAGTATTAAAAGTAAATCTGGGGGTGCCAAGGTGGCTCAGTTGGTTAGGCGTCGCACTCTTGATTTTGGCTCATGATCTCAGGGTTGTGAAATCAAGCCTCGCATTGGGCTTTGTGCTGGGCATGGAGCCTGCTTAGGATTCTCTCCCTCTGCCCCTCCACCCCTCACTTGTGCTCTTTACCCCCACACCCAAAAAAGTAAATCTAAACATATAGCAAAAATTAAAGAAAAGTTCTAAGCTTTGTTAGTTTATAGCAGTTACAGCTAATATTGAGTGCTAACTAGATTTGCCATGTCCATTTTTATGGGCATGGGTCCTCAAGTACAGTGATGTTTTAGGGAACTATTTGCTTTATATTTTTCCTGTGCATTAAGAAGTCTTACTGAAATTTATTCCTTTTATATTTGCTTTTTGTCTATAGGTTATAATAATAGTGCAAATAATGGGTGTTTGTATCAGGCACTAGGCTAAGTAATTGTATTTTATTTAATCATCAAGCAGCCTTTTGTGGTAGGCTCTGTCATTTGCAGATGAGGAAATTGAGGAACAACATAAATAATTTAAATGAGGGTAGATCCAGAATGTGAAGCCAGACCTGTTCCCCATACTTACAGAGTGAGTGTCTTTGGGGGTAACATTGAATCTCAGCATAGTATTTTAAGTCAGTAAAGGGAAAGGATGAAGATTTCAGTTTTTGTTTTTTTTTAACAGTATTGTTTTGATACAGAAATAAAGATTTAGGAGTTAGGAATGGAATACCTTCTGAAGAGGTTGCCTTTCCCCTTCTCTCCTTTCACCCTCCCTACTTATTTAGGTGATTGTTTTAGTAACTACTCTTGGCAGTGTGCATCCTGTGGGGATACTGAGACCAAGGAGAGCGTGTGTAAACAAAATAAACTCTTGCCTTTGAGATGTACGTGATTAATGTCAAGTTCACAGATGTACTTTCAGAGGGCCAGAGAAATCTTGAAAAAGTTGGGATTTGAGCCAGAAGATTTTTAAATTGTGAACTTTAAGGAATTGTATAATTCTAAACCAACTGCTTAAGTACCTTCTGTGGTGTGATGTTAATTATGACCCATTTTATGTGTGCTGGGTGAGCCTGGGTTTTCCTGAGTAAGTTTTGTGTAAGCTATGTAACATCTATGTCCTTGCCTGGGTCCCCATGGGGGGGGGGCGGGGGTGTTTCCTGCCATGGCTGAGACTTACTGCAGAGCTCTGGGTTAGTAGACTACAACTTCTCACAGCTACTCTTCTCACATGTTGTATTGCTCATCTTATACTGATAACGCGCCTTTCTTCATTGCTATTATCAACTATGTATTGATGTCAGTTCAGAAGAGGAGACATTCTTGATGGGAAAGACCTGATAGTGATTTTTGTTTATGGGAGAAAATCCTTTTTTTTTTTTTAAGATTTTTTATTTGACAGAGAGAGATAGTGAGAGCAGGAACACAAGCAGAGGGAGTGGGAGAGGGAGAAGCAGGCTTCCTGCCGAGCAGGGAGCCCAATGCTGGGCTTGAGCCCAGGACCCTGGGATCATGACTTGAGCCGAAGGCAGACGCTTAATGACTGAGCCACCCAGGCGCCCCTGGGAGAAAATCCTTTGCATGTTATAAAACTAACTCAATGTATTTTGAACAAATAATGTGAACATTGGTTCATTTGACATTTGGTCTGTAGCACAACTGTTTATACTGTATTAGGAATTATTACTAAATTTAAAATCAAATAGGGAAAGTGGACATAGAACAGTTTGTGACACATTGAATGCCATATGCCCGAAAAGTCCATAAGGATAAAGCTCCGTAAGCCCCAGAAGATCTTAGTTATTTCATAGGATGTTTATTAAACTACAGTCTTAGAACAAGAAACTTTTGGCAAATCATATAGAGCAATAGACAAATTTGACTTTTAAGTGTACTGGTATTTGTAAGGATGGTTTTCTCAGTCATTTGCTTAAATATTTCAATATTAGTAATTTGAATTGTCATACTTTAAAGAATCTTAGTGTATTCCTGTAGGGCCTGTTTTCCTGTGTTGGTATTGATCTAGAGATAAAAATGTTTGACCAAATTGGAAGTTGCCCTTTTTTTTTGACTGGGGAGGAGGTTGCGTTAGTTCAGTGATACACAAATTTTTTGGTTTCAAGGCCCTTTTTTACTCTTCGAAAATGCTGAGAACCATGGGCGCCTGGGTGGTTCAGTTGTTAAGCGTCTGCCTTCGGCTCAAGTCATGATCCCAGGGTCCTGGGATTGAGTCCCGCATCGGGCTCCCTGCTCGGCAGGAAGCCTGCTTCTCCCTCTCCCACTCCCCCTGCTTGTGTTCCTGCTCTCGCTGTCTCTCTCTCTGTCAAATAAATAAATAAAATCTTAAAAAAAAAAAAAAAAGAAAATGTTGAGAACCACGAAGAACTTCCTTGGGTTATCAATAGTTGCTGTATTAGAAACTTTGAGAAATTTTAAAAATAATTATTTACTAATTCATTTTAAAATGACAAAACCCATTACATATTATGAGAAATAACTTTTTCCCAGAGCAGAAAGGTTTAGTGAATGGTATTGTTTTATGTTTTTGCAAAACTCTTTAATGTCTGGCTTCGTAGAAAACAGGTTCTCATATCTGCTTCAGCATACATTCTGTTGTGACAGGTTGTTTTGTTTAAAGCGTATAAAGAAAATCTGGCCTCACACAGATAGGTAGTTGGAAAATAGAGGAATAGTATAATAGCCTTTTTAGATAAATGTGGGTATTCTTTGACACTTACACACATAGTTGACAAGTAGTAGTTTCATAAAGGTTAGTTGCACTGTGGAAGCAAAAACTAAGTCAGTGAATTTTTTGTATTCTGTTAGATAAAATCCATTGGTCTGTCTTGCATTTGCTTTTACCCATGCATCAGTTTCCAACATACATTGGTCATTTGGTCATTCACTGAGTTATGCAGATCTTCCAGATGTTGACACATATGGTATCAAAAATTTCACATTCATTGATATTAGAAGGAATCTATTTAATCGGAAACAAGTTTTTTAAGTATTGGGAAAATTTTCGAGCTCGTGGTGGACACAAGTTTTCAAAATACTTATTTTTGCTTGAAAACTCAGATTTTATCATTGGCAACAAACATTAGTGGTTTTCCTTGAAATGATAGGTTCACTTTGTTCATTTTTGAGAAAATACCTAACTACTCAAGTCTGAATAACCATAGTTTGTCAGTTGTTCTGCCAAGTAAAAATAATGTCCTGCGAAAAATGCTTCCAGTTCAGCTTGCAAATCAATTGTATAATGCTTTTTCTCAGACTTCTTAAAGAAGCAGAAGTTGCTTTATGTGTACTTTTCCTTTTATCACACAGTATTTAAAAATGTATACTCAAAAAAGTACATACTCAAGATTGGAGATTTAATAAGATTTATAATTTCATCAAAGACATTGTTAGAAGGAATGGACTTTTTTTTTTTAAACTGTCAATGAGTAGAGTATACAATGACCAGTGACTGTTAGTACATTTCGTTGCCTCTGCCTTGATTTATGTGAATGTACCTGCAGTTTTGCTCAGCCTTGTTTTTGCACCCTCAGTGTAAACTTCCATGCAGTGAGAAGAGACAAATAAAGTTTAGTATTAATATGAAAATAGCTTTGGTCTTGTGGACCCCTGAAATTCGAGCTCCTAAGTTTGTAGGCTTTAAGAATAACTGGCTTAGCCCCTATGTTTATAGCAGCATTATTTGCAATAGCCGAGATATGGAAGCAGCCCAAGTGTTCATTGACTGATGAATGGGTCAGGTCCATTCATATATGTAGTATATATATATACAATAGAATATTAATCAGCCATAAAAATGAATGAAATCTTGCCATTTGCAACAACATGGGTAAGAGCTAGGGAGTATAATGCCTAAGCGAAATAAGTCCATCAGAGAAAGACAAATACCATATGATTTCACTCATCTATGGAATTTAAGAAACAAGACAAATTAAGCAAAGGGGAAAAAATAAGAGACAAATAGAGAAACACTCCTAATTACAAAGAACAAGTTGATGGTTATCAGATGGGAGGTGGGTGGGGGGGATGGGTAAATAGTTGATAGGGATTAAGGAGGGCACTTCTGATGAGCATTTAGTGATGTATGGAATTGCTGAATCACTATATTGTACATCTGAAACTAAACACTGTGTTAACTACAATGGAATTTTAAAAAAAGCAATTTAAAAAATAATTGGCTTAGCTCTTTATATAAGTTTCCTTTTGCTGTCTGACCAAGTTAAGTCCAATGTGATGTAGAAGAGGCAAATGACCAAGGTTTTTAGCTTGGGCTACTAAATGCAAGCAATGCCATTAACTGAGATAATAAAACAGGGTGAAGAATGTATTGGAAGAAGAGAGTTTTGAGTTTTAGGGAGCTTGAGGATCGTGGGAGTGGGAGTGTCAATTAGTGAAGCTCAGCAAGTTTTTCTGAGTGTTAGGAGGCCTTACTATACTAGGTGGTTATTACCAAGGAAGTGAGTTGAGAGAGAAGAGGGCAGAAGGGACCTTGGTGTCAAGGACATTGGGAAAGGAGCATTTCAAGAAGAATGAGGTGGTCAGCACTACCTAATGCTTCATAGAAGTCCCATAGAATGGGGACTGAGACTTGACCATTGGATTTGATAATGAGATTACTAGTGCCCTTTGCCAGAGCAGTAGGATTAGAAGCCAGATTATGAGTGAAGAGTGCAGAAGCAACTATTTATATTATTCTTTCAAGAAGTTTTCGGTAAAGGGGGTGCCTGGCTGGCTCAGTTGGAGGAGCATACGACTCTTGATCTTGGGGTCATGAGTTTGAGCCTCACATTGGATGTAGAGATTAATTAAATAAACTTAAAAAGTTTTGGGGTAAAGGAAAAGAAATGTGTTGGGCAGTTTCAGAGGTGGGCTGTATTGAGGACAGTGAAAGAAGAGAAACTGGATGAAGCAAAAAAAGCAGGTGTGATACAGTTAAGTTGGTGGTGTGAACTGTCAGAGAAGTGAGAAGCTGATGTGCCCTGGATTTTCTGGCAAGAGAAATGCACAGACCTGTTCAGCATACAAGCTTTTTGGTAGGAATGGGGCGTGTCTTACTAATTCTTTTCTGTTTAATTGCTGTTTGGTTTGATACATTTGCTTTGTTTTATTTTTAAAGATTTATTTATTTTAGAGAGAGAGAGAGCGCGCCCCGAACAGGGGTAGGGGCAGAGGGAGAGAAGAGGAGGATGTGGGGCTTGATCTCGTGACCCTGTGATCATGACCTGAGCTGAAATCAAGAGTCAGATGCTTAACTGACTGAGGTACCCAGCCATCCCAGTACATTTGCTTTAAATCCACTAATTTCAAGAAGTTTTATAGTGGGTTTTTTTTTTTTTTAGGCAGATGATTTAACTTTAACAATCTGATTCTTTCAGAACGGAACTTCTGTTTTGGCTATTTTCAGTCTGTGGTAACAAGTGAAAAAAAAGAAGGGGGGATTTTTTTTTTTTTGCAAAGATTTACCCCCCCCCCCCCCTTTTTTGAGTATCCAGGTTTCCAGAATAGTCTTAAGTGTTTTTCTTTCTGGAGGCAGAGTTTGGATTATAGCCTCAAGCAGTGTTTGTATTAAAAGCATGTGAGTTGTTTTCTAATGTGCATATATTTCTAACTTCCTTTTCTTTTTTCTCTTTTAGTCTGTTCTCTGGGGAGGCAGTAAGGGGCTGTGGAGCTGGCCTCGGCACCGGGAGAGGCTGGACTTCCTGTCTCTCTGTGCTGAATGGCTGCGATGGCGCCCGCTCTCACTGACGCAGCAGCTGAAGCACACCATATCCGGTTCAAACTGGCTCCCCCATCCTCCACTTTGTCCCCTGGCAGTGCCGAAAATAACGGCAACGCCAACATCCTTATTGCTGCCAACGGAACCAAAAGAAAAGCCATTGCTGCAGAGGATCCCAGTCTAGACTTCCGAAATAATCCTACCAAGGAAGAGTTGGGAAAGCTGCAACCACTGGTAGCATCTTATCTCTGCTCCGATGTAACATCTGTGCCCTCAAAGGAGTCGTTGAAATTGCAAGGTGTCTTCAGCAAGCAGACGGTCCTTAAATCTCATCCTCTCTTATCTCAGTCCTATGAACTCCGAGCTGAGCTGTTGGGGAGACAGCCAGTTTTGGAGTTTTCCTTAGAAAATCTTAGAACCATGAATACGAGTGGTCAGACAGCTCTGCCACAAGCACCTGTAAATGGGTTGGCTAAGAAATTGACTAAAAGTTCCACACATTCTGATCATGACAATTCCAGTCCCCTCAATGCAGGAAAACGAGCTCTCACTTCATCTTCTCTTCAGGGGGGTGAAGTGGTGGCATCTGAATCTGGGGACTTGAAGGGGGGTATGACCAATTGCACTCTTCCACATAGAAGCCTTGATGTAGAACACACAACTATATTTAGCAATAATAGCACTGCAAACAAATCTTCTGTAAATTCCATGGAACAGCCGGCACTTCAAGGAAGCAGTAGATTATCACCTGGCACAGACTCCAGTTCTAACTTGGGGGGTGTCAAGTTAGAGGATAAAAAGCCCCCCCTGTCTTCCATTCTTTTCAGTGCTTTAGATTCTGACACAAGGATAACAGCTTTACTACGGAGGCAGGCCGATATTGAGAGCCGTGCCCGCAGGTTACAGAAGCGCTTACAGGTTGTGCAAGCCAAGCAGGTGGAGAGGCATATACAGCATCAACTGGGTGGATTTTTAGAGAAAACTTTGAGCAAACTGCCAAACTTGGAATCCTTGAGGCCCCGGAGCCAGTTGATGCTGACTCGAAAGGCTGAAGCTGCATTGAGAAAAGCTGCCAGTGAGACCACCACTTCAGAGGGACTTAGCAATTTCCTGAAAAGCAATTCGATTTCAGAAGAATTGGAGAGATTTACAGCCAGTGGTATAGCCAACTTGAGGTGCAGTGAACGAGCATTTGATTCAGACGTCACCGACAGTAGCTCAGGAGGAGAGTCTGATATCGAAGAGGAGGAACTGACCAGAGCTGATCCTGAGCAACGCCATGTACCCCTGTGAGTAAAACCCATGCATAATATCACTCTTGAGAAATGTTAGGGCAAGGGAGAAAGAATTAGTGAATTCCCATCATGGGGAGAATGGGATTCTTTGTATATAGGTGCCTATGTTCCATTTGTCTTTTTTCTAATCTTAGGTACGTGGTTGCATGTACTTGCTAGTGAAGAAATGAAAGATATTTCTGGCATAGTGTTGTGTTGCTGTAGATGTTATTTATTAAGAAAAAAACCCAGAAGACATCCTATTTGTAAAACTATATACTTCTTTCAGAATGAAGTTAGATTTCTTTTGAAACTGTATGTAGGATATTTTTTGTAAGTCTCTGGCTTGACTTCAGATTCTCTTATTTCTAGTTAAGTGGGGACAGAAGTTTAGTTGACTTTGTTAATGTCGCTGGAATTTATAGTTGCTTTTATTATTTTTATTTTTTTTTAATGTAAACTCCACCCCCACCACGGGGCTTGAACTCACTATCCAGGGTTCAGGAATTGCATGTGCTACTGACTGAGCCAGCCGGGTGCCTCTGTAGTTGCTTTTAGTTAAACTTTCAGCAGAGTGTGTACCCAGTTTTCACTTTTTTTTTTTTTTAAGATTTTATTTATTTATTTATTTGAGAGAGAGAATGAGAGACAGCACGAGAAGGAAGTGGTCAGAGGGAGAAGCAGACCCCCCGCTGAGCAGGGAGCCCGATGTGGGACTCGATCCCGGGACTCCAGGATCATGACCTGAGCCGAAGGCAATCAATCGCTTAACCAGCTGAGCCACCTAGGCGCCCCCGGGTTTTCACTTTTAACAGCTGAGATTTCCTTACATTTTAAGGACTAAGAATCAGAAAATGCTTCAGAGTATTTTATAGGTTGCCTCTAAGTACAATCCACTTTCACAACTTGATTTACTTCCTAAATTAAGAGCCCGTCTTTATCAGATTTGAATTTTATTTTTTTCTCAGCTAAGTTTAATTTATTGACATACTTGGGATAAATTTTTTCTGGTTTTTCCAAATCTGTTGTTTGGAGGAAAATTCTATACACAAGCTTTGGGTGGCACCCCAGATTGGCATGGTGAATCCAGAGGTGCTTTACTCATGTCCTTCCCTCCTCCAGTGGCTCCTTACAGATGAACAAGGAAGTATAGTATATCTCCTTAAAAATAAACCAGTCTACATTTATCTACATATAAGTGTTAGACTTATGAGAGAGGGAAGCACGAGATGTTGGAAAAGAAGGTCAGGAGAGTTGACTAGTAGATCCTCTTTCATTTCCCTTTTTGGGCCAGCGATGTTACAAAGGTTAGATTGCTAAAGTAGTGTGAAATAGGTGGTTATGTTGGAATATTTAGTTTTTCCTTGCCTGTAGTAAAAAGGTGACTAAGGTTTTCACTGAAGACTTTTTTGAGACAGCCATTTTTTTTTTTTTTTTTTTTTTTTTAAGATTTTATCTATTTGACACGGAGAGATAGAGAGCACAAGCAGGGGGAGCAGCAGGCAGAGGGAGAGGGAGAAGCAGGCTCCCCACTGACCAAGGAGCCCGACACGGGGCTCGATCCCAGGACCCTGGGATCGTGACCTGAGCCGAAGGCAGCCGCTTAACCAACTGAGCCACACCCAGGCGCCCCCAGCCATGCCTTTTTTAAGCATAAGTAAATCTCCTTTTTTCTCAATTTTAGCTTATGTTTCTATTTCAAGGGAAAAAGTCTGGATAATTTTGCTCAATTTCTTCCTTGTAGACCTAGTTCATTTTTGTTGTTGTTAGCTTACTGTACTCGAGAGTCCACTTCTATATTCACATCTAAAGCAGATATTATTTCAGAGGCTTGCTACTGCTGTAATGTAGTTATGTTTCTTTAAATGGATTAGTGACTTAACCCAGCTTGCAAATATTTGTGGCATTTTCCTGCTGACTTTACTGCATAAGCCACTGCTTTAAAAAAATCCTGGTTAATGTTAAATATTTTGTGTTTTAAGAGTAATTTCATGAAACATACTGTAGTTGATCCGTTTTAAATTTCATGTACTTCTTTTGTGTATTTGAGAAAAATTAGAATCTATAAGTTTACTGTTTTCAGGATACTTTGTTTTGAAAACATTTCTAAGTTTTGGTAATGTGGGCAATTGTTCCAATTCAGTGAAATCAAAATACCTAAATGAGAACTTTTCTTGTTTCGTGGAATAATCTAGTGATTTGAAAAGACTGCTTAGGCTTAGTCCCTTCACTCACTACTTAGTTCTGAGCATTCTTACCACGGAATGGTTTCTTGATTGGAAGGTTGTAAAGTGTAAGGACAGCTAAGGGATCACTTTAGGAAACTTTTTGGAATCATTTGAATCCTCTTGAAATTAAATCAGCTAAACAATGCTTTAAGAAGTTGAATCTCCAAGTATAGGATCATATTAAAGTAAGGAAATTGGGGCACTACAAGTACTGTGAAGTAAATATACTTTCTTCTCATTATGATATAATTAAATTTAAATTAAAACCACCAATAAAGCATAAGTACTTTAAAGTTTTTGTCGAGCAAGGTCACCAGACTGACTCCTAAGGCTGGTGTTTAGCCAGGTGTTTTTGACCTTCTGAGTATTTTATTAAAGGTTTTCAGCAATTGGCCAGACAGTGAGAATGGAGGCATTACTTTGATTAAAAAAGAAGAAAAGAGGCAGGGGAAGTGGTTGTTTGGACGCTGAGAAGCCTTTTCTTTGTGATTTAATAGTTCTTCCCAAATCTCCTAACCACATTTATAATTCTTGAGCCCTAGAATAAGAAGTTAGTTCACTGTTCAGGAGCTTGACCCAGCTGGTGAATTTCAACTTTTTTCCCTAAGGTAGCTTAATATTTCACTCCTTTGCTGAAGTACTCCTGCCAGAGATAAAATTGGCTAGATTTAGTCTAGGCAGCCATGATGAAGATATTTAGCAGAGGAAGCTGTTGAAATGAATTGTTTTTAAATGATGGTGCTTAAATTACAAGTGGATGGTTTTGTGAAAATAACAAGCCTTCACCAAGAATTTATTTGTGTTTTTTCTTCTTTCCTACCTCCAAGAGGAAAAACAGTGATCCATTGTAAGTCATAGGCACATGCTAGCAGTAGTGGAATGATTGACTTTTATATGTTATTGAATTTTTGGCAAATTGTATATTTATCATCATATTATACTTAGTTTACAGTTAGTAAATTCTGTATTTCCAGATGAGTTCTCTTAGAGAAGTTCTTTCCTTTTTCTTGATTAATTTTTTTGGGTAACTGATTTTATTTAGCTTAAAACTGTTGTTACACCTTTTTATTTTAAACTCTTTTTGGAAAATCATCCTAAAATGTTTCATGTATCTTCCTGTCTTGGTACATTAATTACTTTTGAAATTCTGCACTATACTGGGTTTGACCTGTATCATTGTTTAGTAATATTGTTAGTAATAATGGAAGGAGCAGGAATTTAAACATTATCTTCTTGATGTAGGGACGAACTGGCAAATTAAGCAATCACCTTAATTTTTAATTCTTAACTGTAGAAATAGAAATAAGAGCATTTAGTTATCTCTTGTGTACACAGTATAATTGTTGAGTATGTGCGTGTGTGTGTGCGCGCGCACATTCTCTCCTTTCCACTTTAGTTTTCCTTTATACTACTCCCTCTCTTTTCCCTTTAAGAGTTTTCTTCTGCCATTTTGTTACGAATTCCTGGGCCGATAATCTCATTTTTGCTAAATTTGGTTTTCATTTTCTTTGCCTTTGTACTTATAAACTTCTATAGTAAGTACTTGCTGTTAAGAAAATAATTTTTTTTTTTTTTTTTCAGATATTCTCTTAAATGTGTTCTTAGATAGTAGTGTTTTGGGTACCTGGACATTAGTTATATAACCTTCTCTTTTCTAAAAAAAATATATTTTTTCTTAACTGTTATTTATTTATTTTTTTTTAAAGATTTTTTATTTATTTATCTGAGAGAGAGAATGGAGACAGAGCATGAGAGGGGAAGGGTCAGAGGGAGAAGCAGACCCCCTGCTGAGCAGGGAGCCCGATGTGGGACTCTATCCCGGGACTCCAGAATCATGACCTGAGCCGAAGGCAGTTGCTTAACCAACTGAGCCACCCGTGCCCTGTTTTTCCTTAACTGTATAATATTATAGGCTTATCTTGGTGGTCATTATAAAAAGAATAGTTCATAGGGGCACCTGGGTGGCTCAGTTGGTTAAGCATCTGCCTTCGGCTCAGGTCATGATTCCAGGGTCCTGGTGATCCAGTCCTGCAATGGGTTCCTTGCTCAGAGGGGAGTCTGCTTCTCCATCTCCCTCTGCCCCTCCCCCTGCTTGTGCTCTCTCTGTCTCTCTCTCTCTCTCAAATAAATAAATAAAATCTTTAAAAAAAAAAAAAAAGAATCCCATAAAATGTTTCATTAGGACTACTGAAATATATGTTGTTTTATATATATATTACGTATATCTTTATATTACACAGTGCTTTCTTTATAAGGACCTCAGGGAGAAAGATACACAACCAAGACTGATTTTTTTTCTTAAGTTTTTAAGTCTGTGTCTATTACCTGGATGCTATAATTTGTGTTGTTCACTAGGTTTCTATTGTCCTGTTGGCTTTTGGAAGTTTAGAGCCAAGCTTGTAGGTCTTGTACCTTTTTTTAAGCCTCATTCTTGGCTTCATTTTGTTCTCCTTGTTCTTGTTTTATTTTCATGCTTTTATTTCTGGCCTAATTTATGCTAACCTATGTTTTATTTGATAGCCTCCTGAAGTCTGTTTCAGATCAAGGTTGGGTAAAAATAAACTAGATGTTCGGTTTAATGACATTAAAGAAATTATTTGAATTTTGGATTATCTTGATTGCAGTGACTTTTCTTCTGGGGGAATTTCATCCTCTTGGAATTGTTAATAAAGATTTCAGTGTATACCGAATTACTTGTGTGTTTGTAGGTTTTGTTTTTTAGGTATCAGGGAATGCTTTGTGTTGTAGCTTCCTGTTTGAATTTATTAAGTATACACAAATGATGTTGCCAGAGGTGGTAGTCAACTTGATTTGTCCTTATTCTGCTATTCGTTATCCTTTCATAGAATGATGGAGTGAGAGTAGTATTAGCCAGGAGAACTAAGTCATATCTAATCTGTCTCTGCTATAGACTAGCTATAGGGCTAGTTTTTATAATCGAAATGAAGGAATTGACTAGATAACTTCTGAGGCCAAAACTACTTTAAATTGTGACTATACTATCTTTAAATAACATGGATTGATGGAGCTGTTCTCAGCACTGTTTTTTGTTGTTTTTGTTGTAGTTTTTTTGTTTTTGTTTTTTGCATTTGGGGAAACTGTGAAGCAAAAGTCCCTATAAGTCACTGGTGTAACTTGAAACAAAACAGCCTTCTTGACTTGTGACTTACAGCTTTGATTCTTTTAATGCCTCTGTGTGTGTGTGTGTGTTTTGTTTTGTTTTTGTTTTTTTAATGTGGAATGCTTCACGAATTTGCGTGTCTTCCTTGTGCAGGGGCCATGCTAATCTTCTCCGTATCGTTCCAATTTGTGCTGCCGAAGCAAGCACTGTTTGTTTTTTTCAATAGTCCACTAAAGTGACTATACTGTGTGGGATACATACTTGAGAATAATTCCATTGTGTTCTTATAGAACTTACTTCAGAGGTGAATAAACTCATTTGTGGAACACTTTTGATTTAATGCCCCTTGTTTTTCTCCTAACCTGCATATGACATCCAGTGGCAGAAATAGGAGCTTCTGTATTTTTCCCCTTTCCCTCTCCCCCCTTCCTTTTTTCTAAGATATGTAGATAGAATTTATTCTTGGTGTTTCTTGAGTGATTCTGAAGGAAGGAAGTTAGGCAACAAGGAATTCGGGGGTTACCCATTGGCTGCAGATCTAGTTGCTACAGATGTTTTTTTTCTGTGGCCTTGTGACTGGTGTTTTCATTCTCTAAAATTGAGTGAAAGGACTCTTATGGTAGTACTGAAATGGCCATAGAATAAGTATTTACTAAATGAGCAAATGTAAAAGAGGCAAGAGATGAGGTAGGTGAATAAACGGATTATCTTCAAGTATACTTTAGATAAATGGTAAGACAAAGATGAATATTTAGAGCAGTGCCTAGCACACAGTAATATAAGGCAAATATTAGATGACATAAATGAAACAGGAAGAGATCACAGCTGGTTGATGCAACTGGAAAGAAAGGACATTAGAATGAGCCTTGAAGGGTGGCTAGGATTTTGGTACGAAGTTTTCTTTTGGTTGTGGCCTACTGAGGTCAGTATAGGTAGAAGGCACAGTGTACAGTGAGGACAGAGGCTAAAAGGCATGGGGCTTTGTTGGCTAGACTGGGGTGTTTTTTTGAGACCTAGCAACATAGGTAAGAGTGATAAATGTAGTATAAAGAGGAAAGCGAAAAGCTGAGATGATGCAGAAGTAGAGTTAGTGGGACTTTATTTTTATTTATTTATTTATTTATTTAAGATTTTTATTTATCAGAGACAGAGCGAGCGCACAAGCAGGGGGAGCAGCAGGCAGAGGGAGAAGCAGGCTCCCCGCTGAGCAGAGGAGTCCAATGCGGGACTTGATCCCAGGACCCCAGTGCGGGACTTGATCCCAGGACCCTGGGATCGTGACCTGAGCCGAAGGCAGATGCTTAACCGACTAAGCCACCCAGGCGTCCCAGAGTTAGTGGGACTTGATTAACAGTGGATGTGAGGGGTCAGTGAAGGAGGGAGTATGATAGATGGAGTTTCAAGCCGTGGGTGATTGTAAGAATACATTTTGCAAAATAACCCTAATAGCACGTGAAGGTCCAGGTTCTTTACTGGTGTCTTAAAAATGAAATTTCTGTATTCCTTTGCACATTCCAGCAAGTGTTAAAAAATCAGGAAATGGGCTTCCAAGTAATCCTGTATAAACAAAGTGAGGAGTAGATCTGTACCTCAAAGCCTTATATTGGAGACTTTGAAATGGATGAATTCATTTAGCAGGTGTATTGACTGCCTACTGAGGTGTGCTAAGTGGTAGGGGTATATAGTGGTGAGTAAGATACAATCCCTGCCCCGTCCTTGTGGACAATATAGGTTAGAAAGAGAGACTAATTATTTAAGCAAGTAATCATATAGTTAATGATGTATTTACAGTGGTTGTGGGTGCTACAGAAGTGAAGTTCAGAGAGCTTTGAAGGGTGCATATCAGGAACATCTAATTAAAATGGGTGGGGATATTATAGCAAGTATACTGAAGAAGTAACATGTAAGCTGAGACCTGAATGATGAAAAATGATTGGTGGTGAAGAAGGAAGAGTGTGCTACAGACTGAAGAAACAGCATATGCTAAGGCCTTGGGAATGGGAGGTGCTTGACACTTTCAAAAACAGGGCACAGTGTAAGGAGAGTGATGAGAAATGAGCCAGAGAGGTAGTTAGGGGCCAAGTCATATTGGTGTTTTTGTTGGTTATCTCACATTTAAAATGTTAATTGTGGAGCCAATGATGTTTAAACATCTTTGGATTTTTTTTTTAAACCTCTTGTAATTGTGTGAAGAGCAAAGTGGATGTAGATTTTGGGAGACCAGTTAGGCTATTGTTGTAAACCAGCTAAGAGAGAATGGTGGACTCAGACTTCGGCAGGAAAGAGTGAGAGAATTGAATATTGGAGATAGAGTGACTAGAATTTGTGATTGATTGGATGTGATGAGTGGATGTTGAGAGAGAAGGAAGAGGTATTATGAGTGATTCCTAGGTTTTTGGCAGGAATAACTAGATTGAATGGCTATGCTGAGATGAAGGAACAGTTGGAAGGAGGTTATTGAATGTGGTGGGCACTTGCCAATTTTCATTTAAACATTTTTGGCTGTTGGGTATACCCAGAGGTTTCAGTGTCTTTTGCATAGCACCCTGTTAGATTCCATGTGCATGATAAATTATTTTAATAGAAAAGGGAAAGCATGGGACCACATTTTATTTCAAATGAATAGTAATCTTTTTTTTTTTTTTTTTAAGTAGACTCCACGCCGAGCAAGGGGCCCAACGTGGGTCTTAAACTCATGACTCTTGAGATCAAGACCTGAGCTGAAATCGAGTCCGTTGCTTAACCGACTGAGTCACCCAGGCACCCCTCAGATGAATAGTAATCTAATTAGTTTCTCTACTCTTTCCCTAAACAAAGATCAAAACAGACTAATTTGCAGGCTAGGCAGAAATTTATACCTCAGGTCATGTCCTTTAATATCTATCAGTTCATTCTTTTTTTTCCTATTTCCCATTGTATACCTGGGGAAATTATGCTCTTACATTCAATGTAAAGAGAGCATTGAGTCTCTAAAATTTTAACTTAATGGGTGCAGTATATAATATATATAAAGTAAATTTTACTATTTTGGATTCCCCGTAATGCTTTGTGGCCACTTCAGCCTGTTTGATTTTATATTTGTTTAGTTACAAAGAAGGGTTTTGCATGGAAGTGATGAACAAAGTTGTTTTGAAATCAATTTCAATCTGATAAAAGTGTCTGGAGAGTCTTTTCCTCAAGTAGAATATCCTGAAAAGTTTTTGGTCAAGTACAAATGTTGCAGGTTGCCCTGGTAACCTATTTAGTAGCATTGTAGCAACTGTATAGATTATACTCAGAACTCTCAGGTAAGAGGATTTGTGGAGAAAAGGTTGGCGGGTTGGTGAGGATTTGAGGAATGACAACCAGGAAGGAGGGGTTATATTCAATTTTAAATCATTTTCAGGTTGTTTTACTTTTGCCTAATAGAGGACATGAGCCAGGGGATTAAATGAGAAGCGTGTATGTGTAGTGACTGGTTTTTTTTGCTCACCCTTTAATCTTTTTTTCCCATTTGTTCTGGCACTTGATGCATCCTGGGAAAATAGAAACTGGGGGAGACAGAGCTTAGGACCACTGGGACTAAATTAGTATGAAACCTGGGAGATCACAGAACCCCGGGGAGAGGGGACTGACTGAAGTGATTTGTTGGAACTAGGGAACAACATTTTTAACCTACTTTGCCTAATCAGACAACAGAGTTGAAACATGTTAGGAAAAACATAATAGCTTACGTTGGTTGACTATTTCTGAGGTGTAGGCAGTGTTGTAAGTGCTTATACTTACTAACTTATTTAGTTCTCACAATACAATGAGGTGTAGGTGTTATCTTAGTTTTACAGATTGAGAATGAGAAATGAAAAGTTTAAGTAGCTTGCTTAATGTCTCACAGCTAACAAGAAATCAAGGTATTATTCTAGGCTGTTTACCCACAGCCTGGGCATAAACACTGAGCTGTATTAGTGGAAGCAGAAGCAAATTGCCCTTTAGACTTCGTTGATGAAAAGAAATCTACCAAACATAATGTAAAATAGGGCATTTAACTTTATATTCAAGAGACTTTATAGTAATATTAAGTAATTTGGTAATAAATTTTGAGGAAAGGTAAATAGTCTGTATCTTAACCAGATACACTCTTTGGCCTGCAATAACCTGTTATTCATTTCTTGTATGGAATAGAGGTTGGATGGGTTGGGAGGGTCATTTTGCTAGGGCAGACCTAGCATCTGGGAAGTGGCTGGAGTGACTTCTTTAAAAAAAGAGAAGGAAACAAGAGAATTAGTATGTATTGATTACAGTTTCTATATGTTAGGTGGTTTACATTTGGTATCTTTTTTTTTTTTAAGAATTTATTTATTTAAGATTTTATTTATTTGAGAGAGACAGCGACAGAGATAGCGAGAGAGAGCACAGGTGGGGAGGAGAGGGAGAAGCAGTCTGCCCGCGGAGCAGGACACAGGGCTCTATCCCAGGACCCTGGGGTTATGACCTGAGTGGAAGGCAAACGCTTAACTGACTGAGCCACCCAGGTGCCCCCTACATTTGGTATCTTATTTAATCTTTAAAACATTCATATGATGAAGGTGATATCTCCATTTTACAGTTGAGGCCCAAGACTATAAACATGTTACATAATTTACTTTAGCGAAGATAAAAAGCTAGTTCTTTCTTGCTGCTCTTTCTATGAGTATTTTTCTACTGAACTGACTGGGAGGGAGCAGAAAGAAGATTCTGTTTCCAGAAATGGAGCAACTTGAAGGGACATTGCTCTTTAGATGCCTCTCTGACTGTACAGTACACTGGTGGGCATGGCACTGATCATGAGGGATGATGGGAAGGTGTTTCTCCTCTACTATAATAAATAATCCAGAGAAGTGACCTAGTTCATAATTTTTTAAAAACATTTTTGACATTCTAAAGGGATGATTTATATTTTAACTTATGTGGAAAAATCCTTATTTCTCCAGTTGCTGGAAAAAGAAGTCTTTTAAAATATGGAAGTATTTTATGTTCTTTTTCCTTTAGTCTTGCATTGTGCTTATGACTGATATATGAATTATAAGCTTGTCCTTAGTGTTTTTTGAAGTATTTTCCTCAAAAAATCTTTTTCTGGTGAGTCTGGTTATTATAGGAAGTTGAAAGGCATAAAATAGCAGTTAAAGAATATCCTGATTGGTTTTTCCACCCACTTATCTGGGTTTGTGTTGTTTTCATGTCTGAGTATGGAGTTTATGATTAACATTCAGTATCTTATTTTTATTGATTTGATAATCAGAAAACTTGAAGGGTGAACCGGAGGTTATTATTTTTCTTAGCATTTGTGGGATTAGGGAGCAATATGGTAAAAAAGAATTCTAGACTATTGTTGAGAATTGTTCATTTTAATTTTGTCTTTTAATCTTCCTAGGTTCCTCACTTACAAAGTCTAAATTATACCTTTTTGGAAAATGTCACTTGTTGTTTTGTAGTGATGAGACCCAGACTGGGATGGGAAAGAGTTTTATCACTGTTAGGCACTCTGTCCATCTTGTTGAGGTATGCTGAGCCGCTGAGCTGCTGAGCGATCCCTCATGGAGCTCATCCTGCCTGTATTTCCATAGGGGGTCTGCAGACTTGGTCCCGTCAGGGAGTTAGTGGCAGAGCTGCAGCAGCAGTCTGCTCACTTGTTTCTTTCATGAGGCAACCTGGTGCCAGTGTGTATACCTGCAGTAACTGTCATTTTATTTTTTTAATTGTGTTCCACTTACGGCAATGCAGAAATCTGAAAGGAAGGTATGGACCCTGAGAATGGGGGATAGTGAGAGAGTGAAGACAAAGGGCTTTACCGTATGGGTATCCTCTTTGCTGAATAAAGCCGTTGGAATGTTATACTTTGGAAATAAATATCCCTAATGAAAAACAGGCCTCTATATCTGCCCTCCCCCCAAGCAAAACAGGGGCGCCTGGGTGGCTCAGTTGGTTAAGCGTCTGCCTTTTTCTCAGGTCCTGGGATCGGGCCCCGAGTCATTGCTTCTCCCTTTCCCTCTGCTGCTCACCGTGCTTGTGCTGTCTTGCTCTCTCTGTCAAATAAATAAATAAAATATTTAAACAAAAACCCAAAAACCAAATAAGCAAAACAATAAACATTTTTTCATTTTTTAAAAGAAAACAATAAAAAGTTCTCTTTTATTCCTGTTTCTTTCCCAGAAATAATTGATTAAAGGCAATTACAGATTATAAAGTTCATTTATATAGAATTAGAGACCAGTTGCCCTTTGACACTGTCAAACATCAAACGTGGAGTTTTAGTTACTGCCTAGATGCATAAAGTTAACATAGATGACTCTTTCTTTGATTCATTCAATTGCCTTTCATAGAATTTTACTCTTGAGAATGAAAAGATCTGGGTTTTTTCTTAAAAATTTTTCTTCAGATCTTAAGAGTTTTCAGCTGAGTTGCTGCAACCACTGTTTCTCTAGATTTCCAACTGGGTGAAAATGTTTTTCTTTTTAAATTGGCACTTGTCCAGCAGATTTTTCCACCAAGTATTCTTTGGGCACACCCTTTGCATAGTGAATTTTGCAAGATCTTTATTCACAAGGCTGGAAGACAGGCCAATCTTCTCTTTGTAAGATGAAAACAAGAGTGAGGCTTGCTTAAGACTCATTTTGCTTCTTCCCAGCTGTATTTGAAATTGATCTCTTATGCAAATACATTCAAGCATTCACAGAAGAAATTTGACTTGGAAGTTTTAAGTGGAAAGGCTAATTTTGTATTTGCAGGAAGTTTGCTTGGTGCAGTGATTTTCCTCCCAATTGAGAATTCTCTTAGTTTGTTCTTTTTTTTTTTTTTTTTTTAAAGATTTTATTTATTTGAGAGAGTGAATGAGACAGAGAGAGAGAGCACGAGATGGGGGAGGGTCAGAGGGAGAAGCAGACTCCCTGCCGAGCAGGGAGCCCGATGCGGGACTCGATCCAGGGACTCCAGGATCATGACCTGAGCCGAAGGCAGTCGCTTAACCAACTGAGCCACCCAGGCGCCCTCTCTTAGTTTGTTCTTAATCATAACTTGATAGTAAGTAGATCTCAGGCTTGAGAGGTGTGAGGTGACTTTGATATTTTCAAGTGTACATTCAAGACATTGATATGTATATAGAGTTGACCCTTGAACAACATGGGGGTTAAGGATGTCGACCTCTCGTGTAGTGGAAAATCCACATATAGCTTTTGACTCTCCCAGCACTTAATTACTAATAGCCTACTGCTGACTAGAAGCCTAAGAACATAAACAGTCATTTAACACATAATTTGTATGTAGTATGTATTATATACATAAGCTGATACAGCAAGTAATGAATAATAGTAATTTAAATAATAATTGATAAGCTAATAAAGTAAGCTAGAGAAAAGATAATGTTATGGGAAACAATAAGAGAAAGTACTGTACTGTATTTATTGGAAAAAAAATCCATGTATAAGTGGACCTGTACTCTTCAAACCTGTGTTGTTCAAGGGTCAGCTGTACTTGGTTTTCCATTTTATTAGGTGCAGGAAGTTATTATTTCTGTTAATGTCCAAAGCAGTGTTAGATTATTTACACTTACATGCTTTATTCTAAATAGACAGTGTAATGGTATTATTAGATGAGACACATTTCCTTGATTTCATCCATAAACATTTAAGATTGACTGAAAAACTTGTGGAAGGGTGAGGTGCAGTATTGCTCTTAGGTGTTTCCCAGCAGGCCCGCCTTCCAAGAGCTAGGCCTTATATTCCCTTAACAGATAGTCCTTCAACAGGTATAGAAGTTACTGTAGTTGATAATCTGAATAGAAACTAGTATGTGTCATGATTAAGGATAGTCTAAAGTGTCCCTGTGGCAATTCCAGAAAAGGTGATCCAGAATTCCCTAAGCAAAGAATAATAGATATAAAAATTTTCAAGGTAATTCTTAATTATTTGGAGCCTAGCCTTTCAAGATCATCTGTCATCAAGATTGACTTTGCCCCTAAAGGACAAGGGAAATACTTCTCTGATAGTAAAATAAGGAATGATGAAAACACTTAAGAATTGAGAACTTGGTTCCTGTCTTCAAGGAGTAATTTACTGGACTTGATTTTTTTCTCCCACATTCAAGTAGAAAAGGAAGCATTAGAATGGCAGTGAACGCCTTAATTGTAATTAGATGCATGATACAGGCATTAAATGCTGAGATTTAGGAGGAAAGAGTGATTACTTTGGGCTAAGGTGATCAGAAACCCAGAGAAGAGTGGAACTTTAGTTTGATCCGAGATGACACTTAGGTTTCCAAGAGGAAATAGGATGTTTCAGATCCAAGGATGAGTGACCTCAGGTGAGGATGTTGTGTTGGGTAACAGGGAAGAGAGCCATCTGCGACTAGTGCAGAATCACTAACATGGAATGGCATGGTTGGAGTGCTGATAAAAGAATCTCTGATAGTGATGTGGGGTGAATGGTTTGGAAGCCAGGGTAAGACTTATAGGCAAGTAGCCTATCTGTGAGTAAAAGTCTTTTGAACCAGAGTGATGGGCATAGAATGGAAAGAAAGGTACAAATGCAAGACTGATGAAATATAGAGCATTCTAAAGATTTTATTTATTTATTTATTTGAGAGTGAGAGAGAGCATGAGAGGGGAGAGGGTAAGAGGGAGAAGCAGACTCCCCACTGAGTGGGGAGCCCGATGTGGGACTTGATCCTGGGACTCCAGGATCATGACCTGAGCTGAAGGCAGTCGCTTAACAAACTGAACTACCCAGGTGCCCGAAATATAGAACATTTTAAAACTTATTTTGGGAATAGGCACAAATTTGTCATTTACAGTTGAGAAACGTCAGGACAGAGAGGTCAAATGACTGTGCTAAAAATTATTAGGTTAAGAGTAAAGGTTGTACTAGAGTTCTTGACTCCAAATCTAACGTATTTCATTGATTACACACTTTTTTTTTTTTTAAGATTTTATTTATTTATTTGAGAGAGAGAGAATGAGAGACAGAGCAGGAGAGGGAGGAGGGTCAGAGGGAGAAGCAGACTCCCTGCTGAGCAGGGAGCCCGATGCTGGACGCGATTCCGGGACTCCAGGATCATGACCTGAGCCGAAGGCAGTCGCTTAACCAACTGAGCCACCCAGGCGCCCTCATTGATTACACACTTAAGTAAACTTTTGACATGACTGGATATTCATGTTAGAAAATTAGTAGAATATTGATGGAACTAGGAGAGGCAAGAAGGAATATATATTCGTGCGTGGGAAGGGAAAGAAATGGAAGGAAATTACTTGGAGTGTAAGACCTTTCGTTGGGAGAAATGTTTCTCTGAGAGGATTGACTGTATGTAGCCTTTATGTTTAGCTCTTAAAATTGGTTTTCTTTTTAACTGAGATATAATTGACATACAGTATTATGTTAGTTTCAGGCATACAACATGATTCACTATTTGTATATTTTGCAAAATGATCACAATAAGTCTGATTAACATCCATCACTAAATTGTTAAAGAATTTTTTTTTTTTACTTGTGATGAGAACTTTTTTTAAAAAGGATTTATTTATTTATTTACTTGAGAGAGAGCATGAGTGGGAGGGGAGAGGGAGAGAGAATCCCAAGTAGACTCTGCACTCGCCCAGGTAGACTCTGCACTCAGGGCCGAGCGTGATGTGGGGTTCCATCCCATGACTGTGAGGCCACAATCTGAACCGAAACCAAGAAGTTGGATGCCCAACCGACTGTGCCACCCAGGTGCCCCTGTGATGAGAACTTCTAAGTTTTAGTTTCCCAGCAACTTTCAGATATGCAGTACTGTGTTACTAGCTCTACTTGCCGTGCTATATATTGTATCCCCGTGATTTATATTTTTATAGCTGGAGGTTTTTACTTTTTGACTCCTTCACCCATTTTGTCCACCCCCAGCCTTCTGCCTCTGGCAACCACCAATCTGTTCTCTGTATCTGTTTTTGTGTATGGTTTGAGGCAATATTTTAACCCCCCCTGGCTGCCAGTGGATAACCAGTTATTCCTAAACAATATATTGACTAGAACATTCTTTTTATATGATTAGAAATAGCACGCTTTTATTGTAAACAAACTCCATATATATTTATGTTGATGTGTTGTCTCCTGTTTGATGCAGTGTCACTTCCTGCATGGATGTCAGACTGTTTGAATTACTAAAGCTATAATGAATTGTAATATAAGGAATACTATAACAATATAATGAATTAGTAATATAAAGTAATATAATGAACTACTAAAGCTTTAAATGGATAAAATATATACTACTTGCCATAGCTTGAAATATCTGATAGAGTAACTACACTCTCCTTTTCCTTAAAATTATATGTATATTTTTGTGAAGGTCTTGCTCATTATCTTCTTCCATATGAATTTTAGAATCAGTTTATCAGCTTCCTTTAAATCCTGTTGGGATTTGGATTGGGACTGTTTTGTGACTGTACATTAATTTGGAGATATGACATCTTGACAGCATTAGGTCTTCCAAAGTTGTGGTATTTTCCTCTATTGAGGTCCTTTATGTCTAGAGTAAAAAACTTTTTTTATTTAAGATTTTATTTATTTATTCATGAGAGACACAGAGGAGGCGGCAGAAGGAGAAGCAGGCTCCGCGGGACTTGATCCCAGGACCCTGGGATCATGACCTGAGCCAAAGGCAGGCGCTTAACCATCTGAGCCACCCAGGCGCCCTAGAGTAAAATTTATACTTTTCTTTCTGTAGGCCTTGCACATTTCCTATTATATTTATTTGTAGATACTTTGCAGATTTTAATGCTATTAAGAATGAGATAATTTCTTGTTGATATATGGGGAAACTCGATTTTATACGTTGATTTTTGTTTGTTTGTTTTTGGCTGCCTTACTGAATTTTCCTACTCTTAGCAATTCTTTGGCTTATTTTTATTTGATATTACTAGATGGATAAGTCACCTGAGTGACAGTGACATTCTGTTTTCTCCTTTTCTTTTTTTAAAGATTTATTTGAAAGATTTTGAAAGATTGAGAGAACGAGTGGGAGGAGGGGCAGAGGGAGAAGCAGACTCCCTGTGGAGCAGGGTGCCCGATGTGGGACTCAATCCCAGACCTGGGATCATGACCTGGGCCAAAGGCAGACGCCTGAGCCACCCAGGCACCCTGTTTTTTCCTTTTCAATTGTTAAGACTTTGTGTTTCTTTTTCTTGTCTGATTGCACAGACTAGAACCTTCTAGTACATGGTAGAATAGTATCAGAGTTAGGGGACTTTCTTATCAGGGTCCTGACTTTAATTAGAGAAGTTATGTTTTGCCATTGAGTGTGATTTGTGCTATCAGTTTATGATAATTGTCTTTTGTTAGGGCAGTCACGGTTCTTTTAATTTCTAATTCAATAAGGAATTTTGTTACAACTGTGAATATATTATCGATGTTTTTTCAGTATCTTTGGAGATAGTAAGAGATATATTTTTTTCTTTAGAGTCTTTAAATGATTTCCTGATGTTGATTGGCCCATGATTTTATTCAACAAATATTTGAGTGCTTATTATTTGTCAGGAGCTCTCCAGTGCAGTTAACAAAATAGGAAAAAAACCCAGGGGGGAAAAAAAAAAACCTGTTCTCTCTCTGGAGTTTGCATTCCAGTGGGGAGTGCTTAGGCTAAACATTATCAGATACTGTCTGGATGATTTGGATTATTATTTTAATACATGTCAAATGGGATTTAGGTGTTTTTGTGGAGGAAGGACTGCTTTTCCTCCCCCATATTCATAACTTGGAATGACCTATAACACAGTTTTAGGCTGGCTGTGGTTGTGGCAGGCTTATAGACTGACTTGTTAAATTTTCCCATCTTTTTCTCCACTTGGAAATAATTGGCAAGGATTCATCTGTTTGCTAACATTTTGCTAAAACTTGTTAAAATGTCTGAACAGCATAGTTGCCATTTTACTATTATGAATGGGTCTTTGCTGATATTGTAAATTGTTTCTGTGGTTATTGGTTTAAGGTTTTTAACCTCTTCATGACCCAATTTTGGCAACACTTTTTAAGAAAATCACTCATTTTGCCTAAATTTTTAAATTTATTACCATGAAATTCTGCCTGGTAATCTCTTCGAATCTTCCCGGTAGATCTGTGGTTTGTTTGTATTGCTTTACTCTGTTGTTAATTTGCTCTTTCAAAGACTTCTGTTTTATTGGATACAAAGTTTTCTGCTTTATAAATTTGGTTCTTACAAAAACTTGTGCTTATATTGATTGAATTTATCTTTTGTTAACAGTATTTCATTGGCTTTGTTTTTGTCTTTATTCATTTCTTCTGCTTTGGATTTTTTTAAGCAGCTTTAGGTTTACATTTAGGTCATTTATTTTCAATCTGTCTTACTTTCTTAAATAAACATTTAAGTTATAATAGCATTTCCTCTGAGTTAGTTCTTTGGCCAAATTCTAAGAGTTTGGTCTGTCATGTCTTCATAGTTCATTTCTAAATAGAGCAATTTTGGTTTCTCCTCATCAGAATTATTTAATAAGATGTGTTAAGTTTTTCTGGTTTTTGTTTGTTTGTTTTTCTTTTTTGCTCCCCTTTGAAAAAGTGTTGGTTTCTAGGGTTTTTTGCATTGTGTTCAAAGAATGTGGCCTGTATGCTTTCTGTCTGATTTTTGGAATTTGAGCTATGTCTTTGTGATCCATTACATGGTCAATTGTTAAACCATTTATGGGTATTTGAAAAGTATTTGTTATCCGTTTAGGTATAAAATTCTATCTGTAAGAAGTAGTCATGATTATTTTTACTAAATTCATAATACTTCATCAAATTTTTACCTCAATTACTCATGGCATGCAGTGTAGCACTAAAGTGGTTGAAACTTTAGATCCTGGTCCACCTGGATTTGAATCTAGTCTCTTGACTTGCTAGCTCTGTGATCTTTTGCACCTTAGTTTCTTCTGTAATATGGGACTTTTCAACCTTACCTTATGGGCGTTTGTTAGGATAGAGGAGATAATATATGCAAAATGCCTATATCCTGTTTTAGGGTCTGGCACATAAATAGTAGTAATGATATCCAGACTTTGTGTCTAGATTTTGAGTATTGGACATTGTTGTCAGTTTTTCGTAATTATGCATTGAGTACTTTTGCACGTTGTGTTCTTTCTTTTAAATTGGGTTCTGAGGTCAAAGGATATCATCATTTTTAGCCTATTTTTACCCCACGTTGCTTTCTGAAAGAGTTGTGTCACTTTATTCTGTTCTGATTGATAGGAGCGTGCCAGTTTTAACTTCAAGCTTCAGTGTTACTACTTTTATTTAGAAAAATGAATTTAATAGGTTCTCATTGACACTTTACCTGCATTTTGAAATAACATTTAGGAAGACAAACTTTTTCTGATGTTTACAAGCTTTTTTTCCTGACATTTGTGACATTTTCATTTGTCATTTGAGTAACAGCTGCCAGAAGATAGGAGTGCTGTCTTTAGATTGCCATTTATTTATTTATAAAAGATTTTATTTGTCAGAGAGAGAGAGATCACCCACACAAGCAGGGGGAGTGGCAGGCAGAGGCAGAAGAAGAAGCAGGCTCCCTGCTGAGCAGGGAGCCAGAAGCGGGACCTGGGATCATGACCTGAGCTGAAGGCTTAGCCGACTGAGCCACCTAGGTGTTCCTAGACTGCCTTTTTAAAATAGGTTTCTCTTATAGACTCTAGGGAATATATAGACTCTTTTTCCCTTCCTTCCATGTTTGGGTGGTTTTCTGGAAATGAGTTTGTTTGGGTAGAGTTTCCCAACATAGGCACTACTGACATTTTTGGTCAGATAGCTCTTTGTTGTGGGGAGCTGTCCTGTGCATTGTAGGATGTTTAACAGTATCTCTGGTTTCTACCCACTAAATATCAGCACCCTCCCTCCATCCCGCTAGTTGTGACTATGAAATGTGTCTCCAAACATTGCCACCTGCTCCTGACAAAAATACGTGTCCTGGGGTGGGGGGAAATCTTCAGTTGAGAACCATTGGATTCGTCTTTATCTCTCTTTGGAAGGGAAAGGGCACTTTTTATATTGGGTGCCTGGAATGTATATAGTTCTTTCCTTTTTGACAATATTCTCTAGTTACGTAGTAAGCTTTGTGTCTGTTTCATAGATGAAGAAACTAAAGCTGAGATTAAATCTTGAGAAGGCCACTTGTAAACTATATAATAGGAGTACTTCTAGCTCTGATTGTTTATTCCTTCCCCTCATCCGACCCTCACATTTGTCACCAGCCCTAAGAAAATATACTTTAACTGTGTTCTAGTAGTGTTTAGGGCTTTGCAATGAAGATGGACATTGATGAGTCAGACTGCACTTTTAAAGTAGAAATTCTTAAAGGGCCATCGTGAGGAGGAATATTCCCCTAAGGGACAAATCAGAATCAATTAAATATTTTCAGTTTCCCCCCATTTCCGATTACATATGATTCAGACACATGAATATATGCCAGTCAGCCTTCCTCAGTCGAGGTAGAAAAGGTTGTGAGCCACTGCTTTGTTCTTTCCAGTCTGTTTTCCCTTGCCTTTTCTACTCTTCTCTTCCTCATCACTGTTATCCCTCCCCCCAATTAGATACCGTTTTATCCTTTAGTCTCTACTTCAAAAGTTAAGAGTTAAGGGAAATGAGCTGATTTCAAAACACTGCATCCCATTTAGAAGGGATGTATGTAGAGGTAAGTGCAGTATTACCTGGCTGTGAGAACAGGTCATTGAAGCAGCAACTAGAAAGAGGGGAGTTCTCTCTCTGTCTCTCTGCTTCTCTATCTCTCTCTCTCTCTTTTTTAAAGATTTTATTTAGGGGTGCCTGGGTGGCTCAGTCGTTAAGCGCCTGCCTTCGGCTCAGGTCATGATCCCAGAGTCCTGGGATAGAGCCCCGCATTGGGCTCCCTGCTCCGCGGGAAGCCTGCTTCTCCCTCTCCACTCCCCCTGCTTGTGTTCCCTCTCTCTCTGTGTCTCTCTCTGTCAAATAAATAAATAAAATCTTTAAAAATATATATATAAAGATTTTATTTATTTGAGAGAGAGAGAGCATGGGGGGGGGAGGGAGAAGCAGACTCCCTACTGAGCAGGGAGCCCGAGGTAGGGCTCAATCCAGGACCAGGGTGTTCTCTTACATATGGAGGCATCTGAAGTTGTTCATGAAATAGGCTGTTTTACTGTTCAGCTTTTTTTTTTTTTTTTTTTTTTCTCTCTTCTCTGACTTAGGCAATTAACTACTGGGGCTGGGTTTTTTCCGCCATGTTGTAGTTCCTTTTGGATCAGATTTTCTTTTTTTTTCTTTTTTTTTTTTTTTTTACGATTTTATTTATTTATTTGAGAGAGAGAGAATGAGAGAGAGCACATGAGAGGGGGGAGGGTCAGAGGGAGAAGCAGACTCCCCACCGAGCAGGGAGCCCGACGCGGGACTCGATCCCGGGACTCCAGGATCATGACCTGAGCCGAAGGCAGTCGCTTAACCAACTGAGCCACCCAGGCGCCCCAGGATCAGATTTTCTTAACTTCTCTCTTCTTCCCACTGATATTTCCTTTTTTGTTTATTCTTGTCTCACCAGATTAAAAGGAGTGAGTGGGTTGCAGGCTTTCAGAGTTGGTAACATGCTACTGAATAAATGACCCTGGTCTCTTGATGGTCACGAGGTCTTCTGATGCCTGTACCTCCAGATAGCCCTTTCACACAGTTATCAGCTCCTCCTCCTCCTCTATACTGGCAGCTCTGTTCCTGTTCTATGAGGCTTCTGTACATGAAAGCATTTTGTAAGCAGCCAGTGGAGTTCATATCCTGTGCTGCTTTGTGTTTGTTTCCAGCCCACATTTTGGGAATGTGTATTTGTGGCTTTATTTATTTACTAGTTTATCCCAGAACATTTATTTCCAGAGGCTCTTGATAAAAAAGAAAGTTACGAATAAGAGGACATTATTTTTTATAGAGTAAAATGATGTAGCATGCTAAAGCTCCCCCTGTGCCCATTGTTGTAAAAAAAAAAAAAAAAGAAGGGAAATTTCAGAGAGAAATTTTCCAGCTCTTGATTCTTTTACATTTACTCGTGTTTTCTTTGCATTTCAAGCTCAATCTCTTCAGCTAAAATGGGTTGAAGAGTTGTGTACTTGCATGTGTGTCTCTGTGTTTGCACTCTCACTAAATTTACTTTACTCACTTGATGAGGGCTTTTCATATATAAGGCTTGGGATGGACTATCACTGCAGTATGACTAAGTCAAGCCGGAGAGACTTTGTAGCTAGAAGTCTGGCTTTCTTCCCCAAAGCCTTTTTGATTTAAAAACTGTTGCTTTAAGTTGTGTATTCTTTATCAGGTGAGCTCATGATCTGCTGCTTCAGCAAATATCTCTATACAGTCAAGAGTCAAGACAGAAGAGTAGGTAGTGCCTTAGTTATTCTAAGTATCCCGACATTTGAATTTATTTGCCACTATGGACTTTAGCATCGTTGCATTTATTTATTATTCTTCAAATATTTAGCATTTTGGTTTTTTGCTCTCTCATCCTGTTAATCATTTTTTATTATTTTATTTTATTTTATTTTTTTAAAGATTTTATTTATTTATTTGAGAGAGTGAGAATGAGAGAGAGCACATGAGAGGGGGGAGGGTCAGAGGGAGAAGCAGACTCCCCACCGAGCAGGGAGCCCGATGCGGGACTCGATCCCGGGACTCCAGGATCATGACCTGAGCCGAAGGCAGTTGCTTAACCAACTGAGCCACCCAGGCACCCCCGTTAATCATTTTTTAAAGGGGGCTACTCGGGTGAGGATATTAAAACCAGTAACCTCTGATACTCTGGATTGGTAATGATGAACTGACTCATTACTTGATGTTTGCTTGTTGGACTTAAAAAAAAAAAAAAAACAAACCCAAAAACCCACCACCCGTGTCTTGTCTGACATCTGTTCTTTTCAAATCCTTGTTGGCACGATCTAAATAAATCTCTGAAATTGTCCATCTTCTTTCTCCTTTTGTGTGTGTTGTCAATATTAGTTTCACCTAGGGCGCCTGGGTGGCTCAGTTGGTTAAGCGACTGCCTTCGGCTCAGGTCATGATCCTGGAGTCCCGGGATCAAGTCCCGCATCGGGCTCCCTGCTCAGCGGGGGGTCTGCTTCTCCCTCTGACCCTCTTCCCTCTCGTGCTCTCTGTCTCTCATTCTCTCTCTCAAATAAATAAATAAAATCTTTAAAAAAAAAATATTAGTTTCACCTAAATCTACTGTGTGTCATCCTGTAAAACAGTGGAGGCTAAATGGTACATGTATATTGCTTCAAATAAGCTTTTAGCAATAAAGCTGCAAAGGGCTTTATAGTTGTACTCTTGATTAGTCATCAAAAAGTATTTTGTCATTCTTTTGATATGTTTAGGTTTTACCTACTATATTATTAACAAGTGAACTTTTATATGAAATAAGTGTGTTTTAAATGAAAAATGGGATTTATGTTCTGAGGATAAGGTCTGAAATCTCAATGGCAGATTAGTATTTAAATAGAGTTAGAGATATTAATCTTTATTTAAAATGTTTCTGTGATATAAAGAATTATTTGTGCACTTTTAAATGAATCTGTTTTCCAGAGATGCTAATTGTTTCAGAATCCTTAGTTTTTAAATTTTATTTTCTTCCATATATAAGTGGCTTTGAGAAATCTGATCCAAAATCTGTTGCTTCCAAGTTGCATTTTTCTCAGTTTTTTGCTGTTTACTAGACTCATCTGGATAGCTTAACAACAACAACAAAACCTGATGGTAATGCTGTACCAGACCAGATAAGATATCATCTCTGGGGTGGGACCAGACATCTGTATTTTAAAGATTCTCCAAGGAGATTCCATACTATAGCCAAAGTTGTAAATCACTGCTCCTAGGATGTTTTTGTGATTAGGGACCCTTTAAAAAAGAAATGCTATAGACTTTTCCCTCAAAAAAAAAAGGGGGGTATAATGACTCCCTGAGGTCTCAAATTAAGAACCTCTGTCCTGGGAGTAGCCTTGACATGCTAGATTTAATTGGAAGCAGTTGAGTATAAGAAGCTATTGTAATTTGTGATGATGAAGGAATATTCCTCATCCCTCATAAGCATGTATTCACTTAAATAACAAACGTGTATCTAGTATGCTGTATGTTCCAGACACTATTTTAATTGCTAGGGATACAGCTGCCAATAAGAAATTGCTTTTTTCATGAAGTTTTACCCTAACGTGAGAGACAGATGATGAATAAATGAACGAAGGCTAGTTTAACACTTGCTATCATGAGAAATAAAACAATGTAAGGAGATCAAAAGTGATGGTTACCTGGTGGGGTGATTATTTTAGATAGGGTGATCAGGGAAAGCCTAAGGAGGTGAGGTGTGTGCTGACATCAAAATGAAGGCAGAGGGATATCCTTAAAGACCTTGAGGAAGAGCATTCCTGGTGAAGAGAACAGCTGCAGTCGCCCTAAGGTGGGGCTGAACTTGGCTTGTTGGATTTTCAGCGGGAAAGCCAGGGTGACATGAGCATACGTGATAATCAGGTGTAGAATGAGTGGCAGAAGATGAAATTAGAAAGCCTTGTAGGCCATTGTAAGGAGCTTGACATTTTAATTTAATAGGAACTTATTAACTTGATTATAACTCACTGTTGTTTAAATGTTTAGCTTTAGGCCTAAAATATTTTTGAAATAATACTCATTTTTTTCAGAATTAGCTGGACTCAATATATTGTTACTTATCTGTGAAAGGATCATTACCAGACTGAATTTCTCCATAACAAGGGACCATCTATGTCTTTATTCTTCATATTGCTGAGCACAGAAGATGTTCAACAACAGAATAGGAACCTTGCAATCACTTTAGATAGGTGTTATTAAATTTATATGAAAGTCCTAATGCATAATAATTTACTGTTTGCCTGCTGTGTGCTAATAGTTATTCCTAGTCTGTTCCCCTCTCTCCCCACATGGAGGTAGTGTTAATACCTAACAGGGAGGAAACAGACACAATAGCAGAACTAGGATTTGAATCCAGCCCTTTTATGTTCTTCCCACTTTACCATTTTGCTTTCTGAGTAACGAGATTGAGACTGATTTTTGAAGGCATAATTTGTTGAGCTAGTGTCTAGTTTTTATGCAGTATACTAATACGGAACAAGAAAGCCTCAGGCTTATTCCCTGAAAAGTGCTAGGTTGTGTGAGGGCTTTTAATTGTAGGAGTATTTTCTTTGAAAACAATAGTTTCTTATTTTAAATATTTATTGAGTGTAAAGTACTATGGGAAATACACAGATGAGTCATAAATAGATCCTGTCTACGGTCTGAAGAGACCTAAGATATTCACATAATTCACTGTGGTGTATAAGATATAAAACAATCATTGTCACAAAGGATAAATAAGGTGCCATGGAAGTTCCGCTAAGGAGTTTCTTGGTAAAGAGAAGGGTACTTTTTGGAGGATGGATAAGATTTAGTAGACCTGGATTGGGGTGGGGAGAGCAAGGGAGATGTTAGGTATTCCAGAGGGAGGGAAAGAAAGGTTGTCATTCTGTATATAGATTGAGCAAAAGCTTGGAATTGGGGAAGTATAAGGAACCACACTAGGGAAGCCAATTTGTCTGTAATGTAGGGGGAGGGAGGGGAAAAAAACTGTCGATAATGAAAATTAGACCCATTTGGAGGAAGCCTTTGTGTATCAGGTTAAGAACTGTTGAGTTCTTTGTAAGGAAGGGGACTTTTGATCATATATAACATGATCTATGATGGAATTTAGCCAAGTTGTTGTTAGTTGGGTTAGAAAGGGTCAGCGGATTGGCCTGTAAGCCAAATTTGACCTGAAGTTAGTTTTTGTAGATGAAGTTTTTTTTAGCCATGCTCATTTACTTGCATATTGTCCTATGGCTGTTTTAGCTATACAGTGGCAGAGTTGAGTACTTGAGACAGACACTTTATAACCGCAGAGCCTAAAATATTTACCATCTGGCCCTATACAGAAAAAGTTTACCAACCCCTGGATTAAAGGAGTGGAGGCAGAAATCCTGTTTAGCATTGTTCTGGCTAGGGTCTAAACCTGTCCCTTCATGTCAAATGAAATGAAAGCCAGAATTGAAGTAGCCCTACTAGAAAGAGGAGAGAATGGATGAGAGATAAACTGAGTTTGGTAATTGATTGGATTATCAAGATTTAAGGAGAGGAAGGTATCAGTTTTTTTTTTTTTTTTTTACAAGTGTAAGTGCTTGAGGATGGTCTTTTGGGATAGAATAGGCTTTTATTTATTTTAAGATTTTATTTATTTGAGATAGAGCATGCACTAGCACAAGCAGGGTGGAGGGGCAGTGGGAGAGGGAGAAGCAGATTCCCCGCTGAGCAGGGAGCCTGAGGCGGGGCTCCATCCCAGGACTCAAGAGATCATGACCTAAGCTGAAATGCTTAACCAACTGAGCCACCCAGGCACCCCTAGAATAGGCTTTTAATTGTTAAGTCATTCTCCATTCTCTGTGTTCTCTTTTTAAAAACCTTAACTTTAAATATTGGTTTCAGAGCTCTGATCTTGGGAAGTATGAATTTTTCCTTCTTTTGGTAAACAGTAAATATTTCCTTCCTGTTATGATTGGAAGTGGGTTTTTGTCTAACCAGGTGGTGATTATATACGTAAATGTATAACAAATTGTGTGTAATGTTTAAATTCTAGTCCTTAAAATGTGACCAAACTTTCCAGTTGTTTTTAAAGGAAACAAGGTTGACTTGTGCACCCCCCCCTTTCAAATCATGTGACTCTTATATTTAAAATGCTGCTTTCTTTTGGGAGTTGTAGGGGAAGGAGTGAAATGACACAACATACAAAGCTTAATATGCTATTCGTTAATGTTAAAAGTGTTAAATATTTATAAATACAGGAAGTTTTCCACCATAGTTGTTGCTATTTATTACTTACTATGTGTCAAAATTCTGTGCTAAGTACTTTCTATAAACCATCTCCTTTAATGCTTTAGAATTTTTCTGTGAAGTAGGAAAATTGTGTCCCTACCACCCCTGCTTTACCATTGCGAAAACCAGGGCTGAGGATAAGTAATTGCTCAAGTTCTACAGCTACCAAGGCCAAGGTTATTTTTACCCTAAGCTTGTCCTCAGTTTGTATCCTCGTGGTTCTTAAATTTTAAGTTTATTAGAATCACCCCAGCACTTAAAAAAAATCCAGATTTCTAGGCCTTTTTCTGCCAAGGATTTTACCTCATGGGTAATTGTAATATTTGTAATCCTTGAACCAAACTTGGAGAAAACACTGCCATGTAGACTTCTATTACCAGATATTGCCTCATGTGGAAAACAACTAAATTTTACCTTCAACCTATTTCCATGCTGACCCATGTTTTTGGTTTTTATAATAAAATATTTTGAAATGTTTGTTAAGTTGGTCAAGCAGAAGATAATGTGGTTATGTAGTATCATCAGTTGAGGTTTTTCACTCTCTATCTTTAAAACACATTTAGAATTTTAAACCAGTAATGCAAAATACATACATTGTTTTTTTCTCTATTTGTTGCTTTTTGAGCATATTCATTTTTTAATTGGATATTTTTGCATCCAGGTACTGTGGCTTTTTCAGACTGTTCTCATTTGAAGCAACACATTTCTTAGCCAGTTGGTTGGATCTTTTACCTTTTTAAAAGAAGAAACATTATCTAGATGTGAAGAGTCTTAGGCCTATCAAATTCCTGTGATATGTTTCAGTTTTACACCTATGATCAGTATAAGAGGAAAGTAGAAGAGCCTTGGACTGTCAAAAGACCACGTACCAACTGGGCCAGTTAGTTACTTTATGACCTCTTGGTTATGCTATATAACCTTTACTAATCCATTTTCTTATCTGTAAATTAGAAATTTTAACGTGGATGGCTTGCCCTCTTTCCTGTTGTTTTGATCAGATGACTATGTGAACATTTCTGTGAAAACTAAAAGCCTATTCAAATATGAGGTCGGTAGTATTTTCAGAAGCTTGTGGATGAATGATGCATTTATTTTAGTACTTTTCACAATTGGTGTCAAAATAATGAGTGCTTACTGAGGGTTTGGTTCTATGGAGGTAACACTAATTGTCTCTTTAGGAGATGTTTTTAGCTATCCAGGTTGGAGGACAAAAAGGCTTTATAAAAGCTAATGTGGATGCAGCATCTCCATACTCATCATTGCACTTAGAGCTTGTGATTTATTTTAGACACACTTTTTAGGTAAGTTTTGTAGTTTGGTCTCCTAGTTTATAACAGATGGGGATTCTGTAAGCTATACCAGCTTGACAATTATGCTTTTTTGATTAAAAAAAAAAAAACCTTACGAGCTATTTATTTCATGAAAATTCAGACCTAAGTAGTTGGTTAGCCCTGAGAATAAGGCTGTATTTTGGCATAGCACAACTGTTCTTCAGGAAGATAATTTTCTGGATAGCTACCTTTTAAAAATTCCTGATGATGGAGGTTTGGGGAATTTAGAACTGTTTCCAGATATTACATTATCACATTGGTTAAGTAGGAATAGAAAATTTGTGGCTTAAATCAGTAGAGTTGTCTTCCTAAGAATCTTAGAAAATAGGAAAGGCCAGATGGTGGTGTCTGTATCTGAAACGGGGATGGGCCCATTGAGGGTGAATTGGCACATGACCGTAAGTGAACGTACCTCTTGATTGAGTTTACCAGTCTTCAGTCTTAGAAAACACCTTTACTTTCAAATATAATCATTCTCCATGGCTTTTCTTTGTGTAGAGTAGGTTTAAAGCAGAATATAAGAGGCAGATTTTTAGATGGGAAGACAGAATTTGTAGAGTACCTGTCCTAAAATATCTGTATTTAGCCATATTCTCTCTTTTCACCACCTAATTGTTTGACCTTGTTCCTGCTGTTGGGGATTAGAAACTGAATTTAGACTATCCAACTCCTAGTGAACTTTATAACAGATTAGTATTTATCTTGATACTTTATTCTTTACCTACTGCCTGCCATCTAAATAACTGTATAAATAATCTGGGGAGTTAGAAGTGCCATCCGTCCTGTGTGGGGAAAAAACAGACATTAGCAATACATTTGGCCTAGGAGGCCTAATATTCTCTCTTTTCACATGGAAAGTTCAGTGGAGTGTCATTATCATTCCTTTGTGAAGGAGAGTACTGCAAAAGCGAAATTATAACCAGCTGTTCTAAAGGGTCTTAATTTCATTCTTGGGATTATTTTGTGCTGTGCATTGTCCCCAGCTACATTTTTTGAGGGGGTGAGGGCAGCCTCTTTGTAGATGGTGTTCTTAAACTGTCTACTGGTTGTGGACCCGGCAGCCTACACCTGTAATTTATGGCTGTTTATAAAGGTTCAACAGAACCTACTCCTACGTAACATACTTATATTTTCATAAATGATTAGAAAGAATGCTGAGTCTGAGTGTATATTTTGGTATTGAGTTCATTTAGAGAGCCACAGAAATTGGCAGAGTTGGTTCAACTTGTCTTTGGTTTTGAGTTTGAATATGCAGTTAGTAGTTACTGGTATTTCAGAATTTTGTTGTTGTAGGCCTCTTGTACTTACGGGGAGATCTGGAATTTCTAGTTCTATTTTAAATTAGTATTTGTTCATTCATTCATTCATTAAACAAACATTTTTTTATTATCTCCTAGAGTTTTGGCACACCACGGAAAATCAAGAATTGTACAATCTGTACCTGCTATTGGGAATAATAGAGATTTTGAAAGGACTTGGAAAGTAAACCTTCCAAACTAATTTTATTCTTCCTTGAGTTACTTTAAAAAAATTACTGCCTTTTTCGCTGATGACAAAGTCATAAAAACAACCTATGTTTTGAAACAGAAGTGATGAAACCTATGATATATGAAACAAGTGTTTTACCTCTAATGTTACTTGGTGTCTTGTGGTGCCACTGTAGAAAACATTCCCTTCATTTAGGGTAGTGTGGAGAGCTTTTGATTTGGAATCAGAGTTCCAGCTCCATCATTTTACTAGCTCTCTGGTCCTCAGCACATCACTCAGCCACTCTGGACCTCTAGTATTCCTCTCTCTCCTTCTGGGAAGACAGTAACTCAGTATTGCTGTGAAAATTTTAATGTATGAGTCATAATATGGTATTTGACTTTTAATGGATATTCTTACCCTACTTTTTGCTTTTCCCTTCATTTCACCTGAAGGTCTCGTATTTTTAGTGTGTCTCATGGCCTTTGAGGACTTTTTATTTGTGTATACTATAGCTGTGTGAACGTGTTTGTCTTTGCAGTGTATTTATGGAGTTGGGAGTTTTAGAAATTTGCAATATTTTGGTATCCATTGCATTGAACATGAACGTGAACAAGGAAGGCATAAAAGGTTTCCTTTACTACATACTTAATGCTTTATTATTATTCCATTGATGGACTTTTTTTTTTTTTTTTAAAGATTTTATTTATTTATTTGACAGAGACAGACACAGCGAGAGCAGGAACATAAGCAGGGGGAGTGGGAGAGGGAGAAGCAGGCTTCCCGCGGGAGCAGGGAGCCCAATGCGGGACTCAATCCCAGGACCCTGGGATCATGACCTGAGCCGAAGGCAGACGCTTAACGACTGAGCCACCCAGGTGCCCCGATGGACTTTTCTAATATTTATTGTTTGTGCATAAAGTTCTTGCTTTATGTATGTATTTAGGTTCTCAAAATCTACCAAAGAGGGTTTGAACACTTCAGAAGACTGCATGTATATCTTCTTAGGTTGCTTTTTGAGTTGTATTCATTCATTGTCCATTGTATTCATTTGTACCAGCAGTATATTGGATTGTTTAACCATACTCCAGTTAGCATGGAGAGTGATCCTTTTTTTTTTTTTTTTTTTTTTTTTTGGGAGAATGATCCTTTAATGTTTGCTAAAGTGATGGGTGAAAAATAACATCTTTACTTAAATTGGCATTTAAAACTATTAGTGAGGTTGAACACTCTGATATGTTTTAATTAATGTTTTAAAAGGAGTTTTGTCCATTTTTATGATTCCTTGATATAGTGATAGAGGTATTAATCCTTTATTGAAAATACTGGAAATCGGCCATTTTGTGAAGAGACGAAGACTGAGCGGTGTGGCTGCATTGTTGACCTCGAGCAGCAGTTGGCTTCTCCACGTAGAACCCGGGAGTAGGAGATTCAGAATCGAATCTCTTCTCCCTCCCCCCTCCTGTTTTTCGGCTTTGAGGAGCAGAGCAGCAGCTCCCTGAAGAAAAATGAGACTGATGTGAAGATGGAGTCTGAGGGGGGTGCAGATGACTCTGCTGAGGAGGGGGACCTACTGGATGATGATGATAATGAAGATCGGGGGGATGACCAGCTGGAGTTGATCAAGGATGATGAAAAAGAGGCTGAGGAAGGAGAGGATGACAGAGACAGCGCAATGGCGAGGATGACTCTTAAGCACATAGTGGGGTTTAGAAATGTTGTCCCATTATTTCTTTGCCGAGGCGCTTGTCTAAGATCAAAATTTTCACCAGATCCTCTCCCCTAGTATCTTCTTCAGCACATGCTCACTGTTCTCCCCATCCTTGTCCTTCCCATGTTCATTAATTCATATTGCCCTGCGCCTAGTCCCATTTTCACTTCCTTTGATGCTCCTAGTAGTTATGTTAAGTCTTACCCTGTAATTTTTGCTTTTAATTTTGATATCTCTTTATGACTTAGCAATAAAAAGGATGTGTGGTTTTTATCAGCTGTCTCCAAAATAATCTCTTGTTAATGCAGGAAGTACAGTTCTTTCCATTCATTCATACATGAGCTCAGTAGTTGCTTCCCTAACTGCAGAGGCAATCGCATTAGTTGAGTAGCACCTGAGAGCAGCTTTGAGTGCATAAGAGTGCTATGTGGGGCTGTTCAACACAAATGTAACAATGTATTTTTGTGAATGAGAGTTGGCATGTCAAATGCATTCTCTAGAAAAATAATTAGTGTAATAGTTTTAAGATTTGTTTTCTAAAGTTGATACTGTGGGTTATTTTTGTGAACAGCCTGATGTTTGGGACCCTTTTTTTGTCAAAATAAACAAGTCCTTATTAAACCAGGAATTTGGAGGGGAAAAAAAAAATACTGGAAATCAAACTTGGATAAGATACAAATTATAAATATTTAAATTTTTTGTCTATTGATCTTTTTCTCTTGAGCTTTCTTCCTCAACCTTAAAAGTGGAAATCTTTCATCCCTTCCAGACGTTAACAGAATTTTTTTCCTGTTTTCTGCTAGATGTTTTTAGTGGCTTTATTTTTAGAAATTAGTCCTTTAATTCATCAAAACATTTATTGTTGCATGCTATGATCTAAATAAGTCCTCTCCACCTCATTTCCCAAATAGCTAACTAATGTCTCAGAACCATTTATATTTATATTACTTCCCTTTGGGACTTTTGAAGTTGCATTTAGCCTACATGTTAATTTGAAAGAATGTATTTCCATCCAGAGTTTGGGTTGTCCAGTTTCCTTTATATTCATATAGTCTTATTTTTTAAGGGCATTTTTTAGCATCTTGTATTTTTTTTTAATGCCTTTACGAATAGGATTACTTTCATTAGAAATTTTTATTACTGGCAAATAGCAAAAATAGTAAATACTAAAAAATAATTTTTTTATCTTTTATTTGGTATCTTACCTACATTAAAAACCTAGAAATAAGTACAGGTAATAGGAAACAATTCCTTTGATAAGCAGTTTATAATTGTATGCATGCATGTGTCCTCCTCTTCCTCTCTCTAGTAGGTTGAAAGGATAATGACAGGATAAATGATATTTTAAATGAAAACTATCTGGGTGATTTAAATTCTCATGCAGTCTGTGAAAGGCCTAAGTGATTTTGCACATCTTTAAAATGTTAAGATAATGTAAGTGAAAATCACTGCCTACCATCTAGTAGGCACTAATGGTGGTCTGGTTACATTTCCCTTTTTCTAAAACTTGTGTGATCTACTGCTTTTGGTAAAATTTATCTATACATATTTAAAACACTGCCAGCGTTCTCTTTTGAAGTGGTAGTTCTCTGGCGTGAAAAGTAAATCTGGCCAGTCCATGTGCTCTGATGAAAATGGTTTCATTTTCTCTTTTATATAATAATGATCTTAGAGTCATGGATGTGGTAGAAGTTTTAAGAGGCCTTGGGTGGTACCTGGGCTACTCTCTTTTACAGATAGGGGAACTGAGTTCTAGATAAATTTGTTGGTGTTAGTGGCAGACTAGCAACTGAAATCATGAATGTAGCCCAGACCACTCATACCCTTTTATAGTAACTCTCCTAAAAGGGTTGTCATCCATACTTGGTTGGAATGAAGACCACAACTTCCTTGAACAATAGGGAAAGCCTTTACGCATCTGTGGGAAAGTTGTTTTTTCCCCTGCAACTTCAGTGTTGGTGCTTCTCCCCACTCACAGAATGTCTTCTCCTGCTAACTGCTCAAGTATGTGAAAGACATTTACCTGTGGACCGACAGTTGTCTGGCTTATGATATTTTATTAAACACTTTTAACCTGGATTATTTCATTTAATGAATGTGCTTTTGTTTTCTGTCTAAATATAGCTGGTTTCTTTTAAGCATTTTAGGTCTGATGGACCATTCTTGTTCCTTCTCTTTGTGTTTCTACCTGGATCTGTCTGTGGGACAACTGTCTTGTGGCTTGAGTGGTGTTATGGAGTCTGGTGTCATCACCAGTCCCTGTTCTGATAACAGTACTTTTATTATTGCAGTTTCAGCTGCTTGGACAGTCTTATCCTGCCTGGTGTCAATTTAAACCTTTGTCTTTCTCACAGATAGTCTTCCTCATTTTGTCTTTGCAGCTGGCTTTTTGATACCAACTGCAGAGACATGGATTATCCATAAAGTCTAAAGTTAGAGACTGCTTTAATATGATGTATTTGCAGTTGATGCATTTAATTTTTCTTTAACTGGTTATTATCATTATCTTTCCAGAAGAGGTGGAACTGTGAGAACCTTCTGCTTGATGATTTAAAGAGCTTGTGTCTCTTCAAACTTTAATTTTAGTTGGGAGAGTTGTAAAGGGTCAGTTGTTAAAGGTCTGGGGGAAGGATTGGAAGGTGATGTTTGACTAGCTTACTCTTTTTGCCATTTTCATGTAGTTTAAAACAAAAATGAAAAACCTAACAACGAAGAAAATGTAATTATATTCCATTCTTTGGCATCTAAGGTGAAAATTGCCTCCTTTTTCTTATTTTTCCACCCAGTGTTTCTGTCGTAGCCCAGTGGAATGTTCTGAGCTTAGTACAAGAGACCTTTTGTGAACTCAGGGTACTGCATGGACCTTTAAACAGCCCCTTTCTCCTCCCTTCAGTGAACTTGACTTAGATGTGTAGGCAACTTTGAGGGAAGAGAAGGACACTGGCTGTTTCCTTGTCTCTAGGAGTAGCTAAATCTAGAATTCTGTGAAAAGATTCCTAGTGGCAGAACTTCAGTTTGGACCTTGTTCCATGGGACAACCTCTGAGTTTAAATGTAGATGTTCCCTGTCTCAAGATCTTTTTGTCTTGAAAGGTAGCTTTGTAACTTGAAAACTGAGTTTGCTTAGGTTCCCAGTGTGGGGGTGGGTTGGGGTTAGATTTTAGATTTTAGTCAAGCATGGGTATCTCAACCATCTATTAGGAAGTTGAATGTGACTAGAAACTGCAAGATTTCAATCTTTCACATTTAGTAACCACCTACTTGACCTAGCTCAGTTTTAGCCAGTAAATAAAGATTATTGTGGCATAGAACTGTATCTTCCTTTTTCCTAGCTCAGATATGTGTTAGTGATCAGTAGCATTGACCCCTGGTATGGCACACTTACGTTAATGGCTGGATTGTAGAGCTGCAATGACTATTATTGAATTGTGCTAGGGCAGTAGGGAGGTTACGTGAAACACCTGGGTTGGAGCGATCGTGGAGGGTCTGAGAAGGCCTGAGAGGGGTTTCAGATGCTTTCATTTAAGCAATAGAAACATTTTTGCTCAGAGTTCTAACATAATGGAATTGATGTTTTCAGATGAAGAATTTCACAAATGTATGCAGTTATTAGAACAGAGAAAGAGGCAAAAGACACACAGTTAAAAACCATTTTTCAAATATTTAGTTCACTGTGGTAACACTCAAAATAATAGGTAACTTCATCTTATCATCATGTAAAATTACCATTGTCCCTTGATGTGTAGGCCTGTCTGCATTCCTCCTTGATTTTCTCTGAAATATTTTTCTCCTGAGAACTGTTTGTATCAATTGTTAACTGTGTATAAGACCTTTTTAAAGGATGAACACTAATGAACTTTATTTTATTTTGTATCATTTATAAATTTTGAGAGGCTGAGCTTCTTTCAACTATTTTGATCTGCATGGTTTAACTCTAAACAATTAAAAAAAATACCAAAGAACACATAGGCAAAACCTTGTAATTTCAACCTTTTGCTTTCTACCCAAATATACAGTAAGGTGTCATAAAACCATACTGATATTATCAATTATATCTAGACCTTTAAATTTGCCTTTTAGATTTAACTTTTTTTTTTAAAGATTTTATTTATTTATTTGACAGAGAGAGAGAGCACAAGTAGGCAGAGTGGCAGGCAGAGGGAGAGGGAGAAGCAGGCTCTCTGCTGAGCAGGGAGCCAGACGTGGGGCTCGATCCCAGGACCCTGGGATCATGACCTGAGCTGAAGGCAGCTGCTTAACCGACTGAACCACCCAGGCGCCCCTAGACTTAACGTTAACAGTGGTTGTCAGAGTGTGGTCCCCAGACCAGCAGAATGCACATGACCCAGGAACTTAAGTTCTGGTTAGGAATTTCTGACCTAGGTTACAAATGCAAGTTCTCAGAGCATACCCCAGGCCTACTTAACCAGAAACGCTGGGGATGAGACTTAACAGTGTTTTGTTTAAAGATTTTATTTATTTTATTTGAGAGAGAGAGACAGAGTTCACAGAGGCAGAGGCAGAGGGAGAGGGAGAAGCAGACTTGCCACCGAGCAGAGAGTCTGATGCAGGGCTTGATCCCAGGACCCTGAGATCGCAACCCGAGCCGAAGGCAGACACCCAACCGACTGAGCCACCCAGGCGCCCTGAGACTTAACAGTGTTTTAACAAGAAAGCCCCCCCAGGTGATTGTAGTGCAAGGCCAAGTTTTGAGAACCATTGATTTGAGAAGCAAAGAAAGGATGTTATTTATTTCATCTGAATTATTTAAGAATCTGAAATTCAGAAGGAAAGGGATGGGATAGAATATATAATTAATGGAAATTCATGACTTTTGTAGGTTAGTTTCACTGCTAGTGTGGAGGCTATGATTGCTTTTCATATCTTTTAAACTACAAAAATATTTTGACTATCAAAACAATTTACTATTAATATTGATGGAGGAAGGTGAATTTTTGGATGATTTTTGTTCACCTGAGTGGACCTTAATGGAATCTCTTGCTGGGTCACCTTGGTAAAGATTTTCATTCCTAATCCAGTTCTGCATACTGGCTAGAAGCAGCATAAAATGATGGCAGGTATTTCCAGTGTTTCAGCAATGGAAATACTTCACAGTGATTATTTGGGTGTTAGGCTGTATTTCATCTTATTTAATATGAACAAAAGGAGTCTTTATGTGTGTGTTTTTTAACAGTTTTATTTAGATAAGAATTCATATGTAATTCACTCGTTTAAAGTATACTTACTGTTCATTGGCTTTTAGTGTATTCACAGAGTTGTGCAAATATTTGCATAATCTTTTTTCCTAATAAATTGATTTACTCCAGTTATTTATTGATCACATAAAAATTAAGTCAGTGGAAGCAACTTGAGTATCCTTCAACAGATGAATAAACAAAATATGGTGTAAACATAAAATGGAATGTTATTTATCCTTAAAAAGGAAGCAAGTTCTGACATATGCTACAATATAGATGAACCTTGAGGATACAATGCTAAGTGAAATAAGCCTGTTACAAAAAGACAAATAGGTAAGATTCCACTTTCATAAGGTACCTAGAGCAGTCTAACTCAATGGATACAGAAGGAAGAATGGTATTTGTCAGGGTCTGGAGAGAAGAGGGAATCAGAAGTTGCTGTTTAATGGGTACGGAGTTTTAGTTTTGCAAGATGAAAAGACTTCTGGAGATGGATGGTGCTGATGGCTGCACAGCAAATTGAAAAAAGAAAAAATGAAATCAAAACATGCTGTATTTATAATTATTTTAAATATCTTTGAAGAATTCTTCTTTTCATAAACTGGAAGATTAGTGTTACAGCATTTTTTAAGTTGCCAGGTACCAACTCATATTTGGTGTTACAGGATGCAGAGTCAGTAAATTTTTAGAGAATTTTAGTATTTTTAAATTGAGGTATAATTGATTTATTGTAACATTCACCTCTTAAAAGTGTATGGTTAAGTGTGTTTCAATGTATTTACAGAGTTGTGCAGCTATGATCGCTAATTTTGGAATGTTCATCATCCCTAAAATAAACCCTCTACCCATTAGCTGTCTCTCCCCCCCTACCCCCCGTCATTTCCTACCCCCAGCCCCTCACAACCACTAATCTTCCTGTCTCTGGATTTACCTATGCTAGACATTTCATGTAAATGGAATCACATAATACGTGGCCTTTAGTTTTGTGCTTTTTTTTTTTATTTAGCATAATGAAAAAAAACCATTTTTCACGGTTTATACATGATACAGCATTTATCAGTATTTTCATTCCTCTTTATGGCCAAACGATATCCCAGTGTATGGTTTTATCACATTTTGTTTATTCTTTCTTCCATTGCTGGGCTTTCAACTTTTTGGCTATTATGAGAAATGTTGCTAGGAACATTCATGTACAAGATTTTGTAGACATGTTTTCAGTTCTTAGGTATGTATTTAGGAGTGGAATTGCTTGGTCATATGGTAATTCCATGTTTAATTTTTGAGGAACTGACAAACTTTTCCAAAGAGGCTGCGTAATTTTATGTTCCCACCAGCAGTGGATAAGGGTTCCAGTGCCACATCTTTGCCAATATTTTTTATTGTCTGCTTTTTTAGCCATGTTGGTGGTGTGAGGTGGCATCTTGTTGTGGTTTGACATTTCTCTAGTGACTAATGATGTTGATCCATTTGTGTATCTCAGGTACTTTCCGTTTGTATATCATGGGAGAAATACCTATTTATATCCTTTGCCCATTTTTTCAAGTGGTTTGGTTATTTGTTTTAATTATTGAATTGTGTTTTTTATGTATTCTGAATACAAGTCTTGTCAGATATATGATTTGTAGATACTTTCTTCTATTCTTTGGGCTGTTTTCACTTTCCTGATTTATTTATTACACAGAAGTTTTAAAGTTTCATAGTCCATTTTACCTTTTTTTTTCTTGTTTGTTTTGTTCTTTGTATCATAGCATGAGACATTATTGCCTAACCCAAGGACATGTAGGATTTACTCTTCTGCTTCCTTCTAGTTTTATAGTTTAGCTCTTATATTTAATCCTGTGATCCACTTTGTATTAATTTTGTATATGGTGTGAGGTAGGGGTCCAGATTCCTTTTTTTTGCTTGTTGTCCCAGCATCATTAATTGTAAACTACTCTTTCCCCGGGGCACCTGGGTGACTCAGTTGTTAAGCGTCTGCCTTCGGCTCAGGTCATGATCCCAGGGTCCTGGGATCGAGCCCTGCATCGGGCTCCCTGCTCAGCGGGAAGCCTGCTTCTCCCTCTCCCACTCCCCCTGCTTGTGTTCCCTCTCTAGCTGTCTCTCTCTGTCAAATAAATAAATTAAAAAAAAAAAAAAAAGACTACTCTCTCCCCATCATGTGTTTTAAGATGGAAATGCATATAATTTTAAAATGGAAACGTACTTGTTCTTTTAAATTTCGGTGGTGTATAGGTGATATATTCTTTGCTATTTTTTATTTTCCAAATATCTGTAAAGAACCTTGGTGACAAAAATACACACACACCGGGCACCTGGGTGGCTCAGTTGGCTAAGCGACTGCCTTTGGCTCAGGTCATGATCCTGGAGTCCCGGAATTGAGTCCTGCATCAGGCTCCCTGCTCGGCAGGGAGTCTGTTTCTCACTCTCACCCTTCCCCCTCTCATGTTCTCTCTCTCTCTCATTCTCTCTCTCGAATAAATAAATAAAATCTTTAAAAAAAAAAAATACACACCAGAGTATTAACAGTGACTATTTCTGAAGGATGGGAATAGAGAAAGAGGAAATGCTGACTTTTATTTATTTAATACTTTTAAAATTTATAATATAAAAAAAATAGAAAATAATTCTTATCTCTCTTGATTATACTGATTTACTTAAATAATTATGGCAGAGTTTATTTATTTATTAAAGGTTTTATACATTTATTAGAGAGTGCAAGAGAACGCACCAGCAGGGCAGGGGGTTGGGGCGGGGGGGCAGAAGGAAAGGGAGAAGCAGGCTCTCTGCTGAGCCCCATGTGGGGCTCGATCCCAGGACCCTGGGATCTTGACCTGAGCTGAAGGCAGATTCTTAACCAACTGGCCCACTAGGCGCCCCGTTTGATGGCAGCTTTTAGACCAGGGCCAAAAGGGCCACTAGGCGCCCCATCTGATGGCAGCTTTTAGACCAGGGCCAAAAGCACTGTCCTTAAAACACACACATGTATGTGTCCTTAAAACACACACAGTGCTTTCTAAGAATGCTTTCTGTTGTTGGAGTGATAGTTTCCAGTCAGTGGGTGCTATTATAGGATAGGGAAGTGGGAAGGAAACTAACACTCACTTAGTGCCTGTTACTGACATAATGCTTTTATGTATGTTAATATATATTAATCTTTCACATTTTTACAGATAGGAAAAAATGAGTACTAGGCATCATGAATGACTTAACCATTGTCCGATAGCTTAGTAGTTGGTTAAAAGCAAGAACTAGAATCAGGGTTGAGTCACTCAAAAGCTTAGGTTTTCTCTGTGCTTCTCTGTGCTGACTAGTACATAGTAAGCAATTCATTGAATGCTTCGGAAAGCATGTGCCCATATAGATGGATGAATAATATAATAGGTCGAGGAATCCTAATGGAGAAATAGATGTTAAAGAGAAAAGATTAATAATGGAAATCATAGTGTCTTGAGGAAGCTAGGACTTTTGAACTTGAGAGTGAGTATTTAATTGTATTTGTCACAATATCCAACGCATGTTAGGGACTATACTTTTTTTTGCCTTTGAAAGATTTTAAACTCAGTTCCAGAAATTTGGCAAGTGCCATAGAGGACAGAAAATAATGGGAATAATGTGAGTTCAGTTTAATAAAGATGAAAAGATTTTTCCTTCCTTTATTTAGTAAATAGACATTATGTTCCTATGTCGTCCCATGTATTGCTCTAGGTTTGGGGGTGAGCAGCAAATAAAGCCGTTTAGTTTTCCTTTTACATGCTTTCCCTTTTAGTGAATTGACACTAGTTTCTTCTCAAAAAATTAAGACGTCATAGACTTTTAATGGTAATACTTTGGTGCTTTTAGGATTGAATCTTAAGCTGCTGGAGGCTGTTGAGTGTGAATAGGTTTAATGAATTCTGGGACAGGATTCCTGGTTAGAGGTAAAATTTGTGTGTGTCCTGTATTTCTCTTACTTATGAACTCTCCTTCCTTTGTTAAGTATGTTGGTGAGTTACTGTGATGATCCCTGGACTCCAGTTCTTGGTGTCAGGTGAGGCCTTTGGATCAAGTGAAAAGTACTACCTCATCTTTGTATTGGACTTAATATTTTTAAAGATCTTTGAATCTCTAGATAACTGTATATCCAAACAGCCGGGCTTGTTATTAATTTAGCAAACTGAAGGCTAGTGTTTATTTTGTGTGTGAGGGAGCAGCGTTCTCCTGAAGTTAGGTCAGGAGTCAGGAAATGTGAATTCTGTTCCTGGATGGCTTACCAAACCTGGGGCAATCACTTAACCTGTGTCAGCTGCAGTGAGCCACTGTTCACTTCTGAGGGCAGCTAGAGAGGTGGGAAGCTGGTTGTAACACACTTAACCCACCTTTTCACCTGGATTTTTCCACTGAAGGATGAATCATTCTTGTGAAATCAGTTTTCAGAACAGGAAGATGAAAGGCACATTGTCATTGAGTGCACACTGAAAACTTTTTGTGACAATTTTTTGTATCTAGAGGGAGCGAATTCCACTTTTTTCTCCAATAAATACTGTATCTGCTACAAAATTACAAAGATTTTTTTGCTGGGATCTGAAGATAATATGCTATAGTCAAATTCTGAGAATGCAGAATTAGATATATAAGTCTAATATCTGTCTATGATGAATACAGGGCAGAAATAGTAATGCACTCTAAAAAATGCAATAAGAGCCTAAGGTTTAGAGAAAGGGGGAGATGATATCTGTTTGGAATATCTGGAAATATTTCAGAAAATGCTTTAGCATGAAATACTATTTTGACTGTTAGGTATTAGAGAGGATGGGGTTGAGTAGAAAATAAATAAGTAGAGTAAAAAAGGAAGAAGGAAGGCCAGGGGACGGAAGTAAGCCAAGGGAGTAAGTGTGCACTGAAGCCCAGGAGAAAAGATAAACATAATGTTTTGGCAGAAGGGTTTGACACACTGTGGAGCATCTGCTTTCTATTTCTGTGTTACGCTGTACTTCAGTTCTGCTGTAACCCCACCCCAAATAACAAGAACAAGTGTTCAGGAGAGGTATTTTAATCTGGAAATAATTGAAGAATGTGATTTTTCAGTATTTATATTTGGTTTGTTGGACTGAACTCCCAGCCCAGAAAATAAAAGTAACCATGACAAACTAAGTGCTTTGTTTTTTAATTTACAGATTCTAGGAAATACTGTGTGTTGGCTGACATAATTTGATCTATAATGGTGTTAAATTGCTCTTGTGTTTTGCCTTCGAAGTTATTAGTGTTTTGACCTTCTGGTTTTCTTCTCTTGGTTTTATTTAATTTTGAACCTTGGGAGGAAAGATACTGTGTAAATTTAATAAAAGATTCCCCTTCTCTTTTTGGTTCTTTCTGAATCTTCATGAAATTATTTGGGAACGGAGAGCCTGTAGGGTGGGCAAAGGGAAAGGCCTACAAATTTGGTTGATAAATGTAAGGAGGAAATGAGGTGGGATTGGGCTTTGGGCAATCTGTCTGCTTACTGCGTTTATGCCATGCGCTTTATCATTGAGGATTTCAATTTAAATGTGAGTCCTGATATTGTCAAATTTCTACTTTTTGTGGATAATTTTAGGTCATTTCTAGGAAGTTATTTTAGCAAAAGAGAGAATGAATTTGGTTCATCTCTGTTAACTCCTGAGAGGGATGATTATGGGTATGTGAACATGTATGTGTGTGTGTGTATGTAAAATAAAATTTAATCTAAACTTTGTGGTGAATTCAAAATAACTCAGGTTTCAGAAAAGAGTTTTGAACAAGGAAAGGGATATTAGCTTATATAGCATTCATAGCATTCAGAAGGAAGTAGTACTTTGTTTAAAGAATGTAGATTAGGAATTTTTATTTTGGGGTCTTCTATGTGAAGATTATTCTGGATTATTTTCTTAAATACACTATTATAATTGGTTAGTGTATAGGGTTATGACTCAGAACATGCAGCGCCCAGTTCCTTACCGGTTAACAACTACTGAGCCTACTGCATCTCACAGAATGTATGATGAGTGATTTTTTTTTTTTTGACTGGTATAGGAACATTGGATGCCTGCTCCATTATATGTTAATGTTTCCTAGCTTTCCGAGGTAGGAGATTCTCAAAATGATGAAATTTTACTAAACTCAGGTAGCTGTCTTAAGAAATGCAAGTGTTGAGTAGAGCCTAGTTTGCCATAGACCTTTGGAGAATTGTTGAGTCACCCTTTTGGTAGATTTGTGCCTGACTTAAGCACCTATGACACGTTTTAAGGTGACAGTATATAGTTTAGGAAGAAATCTTTCACCCTTCAAGTTCATTGCTGTTATGCCTTTAATCTTTGAGAAGTTCGTGTCAACCCTGTGGATCCTTGATTATACCTCTCATTACCTGGATAAAATCAAGAGGTTTCTCTTAGGCTGGTGTTTGCCACGTCCCACCCCCTTAGGTTTTATTATAGAAAATGTAAGCTTACATAGAAATGGAGAGGACAGTGTTGATAAACGCCACTGTATCACCAGCTACAACAGGCATCAACTCGTAGCTGTTCTAGTTTTACCCAGACCACCCCACCACGCCCACATATACACACTGATTATTCTGAAGCCAATTGCCAATAACATATTATTTCATCTGTAAATATTTCAGAATCTGTCTCTAAAAGATAATAGCTTTTTTGCTGTCCTCTCCCCATCTTTTTCTTTTTTAAGTATTCCTGTGTTTGTTTAAAAAAAATACGAAGGAATGATGTAGAGTATGGATGGGCCAAAGAGTAGAAATTAGGTCCAACTGTTACTTGACTTTGAGAAAAGAATTGGGGAGACCCAGATCCATAAAGGGGATATGAACTAGAATCCATTTAATTATCACAAGATGGTACAATCCTCCCCCCCTTCCCCTCTGCCTTATAGGGCTCTATCCAAGTTTGTGGCTCCTCTTCTTTTCTTATCGTTTGAATGTTAAAGTGCCTAACGGTTAGTTTTCAGGCCCGGCTGTATATCCTTTCTGAAGTTCAGATTTATATCCAAGGTCTGTCTTGTAAATACCTCAAATTTAATATGTTTAAAATGGAGCTCTTGCTGCTTCTTGCTAAAATCCAGCTTATTCTATTGTGATCAGTACCCTTCTCACCCACCCCCAACTCCACTTCCCTACCCCATCTCCATTACTTAGCATACTGCCTTTGCCTTAGTCTCTTCTTCAGGAAACACCTTAGAATACGCCAGTGATGCCTTTCTTGACCACCTTTTTCAGGATGGCTTTTCCCAGTTATTTTGTCCCATCACCCAGGTTCCATCATAGAACTAACCATAAGTTAAAATTATGTTGTTAATGGATTTGATTTTTGTCTCTTGTCCACTACAGTGTAAGCTCTATTATGGTACTTAACTCTGTAGCTCAGTGCCTAACACAACATTGGCAAACAGTACATACTGTATGAATGAAGATAATAGAGAAGGTAGAAATTAATGAGGAATTTTCTTTTTCTGCTTTCTTCTGGCATCTTTTAACCAATGAAACTGGAGGATGCAGAAGAAAGGATACTGTTTAACTTGGTTAAATCAATTTCGGATTTAAGTTATCAGGTATGTTTCCTTAAAATTTTTAGAATTAAAAATTCTAATAGTTAAGAGAATAAAAACACCTTGTTATTTCTGCTTTTATAAATCTGTAGCCACCGTAGTGAGCCGATAACTCACTATATAAAATTTCTAGGCTCTTGGGAATAGGGAGGTTAGGAAGATTGAATAGCAGATGGTTTTTTATACTTAGGTATCTGCAAAAGTATCTGTCCCATTTCTATATCTCCATGCTCTCATTTCTGCTTCTTTGTCTCATATCTGTTTTTATAATATGTTTTGTTCTTCTCTTTCTAGAGTGCAGAACAGTTTACCACCTCTCTTTTGAGAGTTGCTTTTTAAAGTTGTGGTAATTTCTTGTTATGTTTCATAGTAAAAGTACTGCAGTTGAAGTGGTATGAAAAGACCAGTGCCGTTGAATGAAGGAGTCTTAGCGTTCTTCCAGTACTGTTCCCTAATGCCAGTTGGTAGTAATAGGTCTAGTAAGGATTTGGGGCTCACATACTTGGGTTTAAAATAAGTGTTGGTTTTACCAATATTTTAATAATTAAATAATTATTAATAATTGAATAACCTTTAACAAATTAACCCTCTTTTATTAAATGGAGTCCTTGGCTGGGTGGTTATGAGGAAAACCTCATAAGGTGGCCAGCATAGTATCTGACATATAATGGACTCTTAAACAAATACTCTCCATTATTGTTATTTCGGACAAATCAGTCTCTGGGTTTCTGTTTCTTTATGTGTAAAGTTAGGAGATTTGACTAGAGCAGTGGTCCCCCAACTTCAATGTCCATCACCATCACCAAGAGGCTATTAAAACACAGATTGCTGGGCCCAAAATTCAGAGTTTATGATTTGATAGAGCTGAGGTGGAGCCCTGGAGTGTGGATTTCTAAAAAGTTCCCACGTGATGCAGCTGCTGCTTGTTTGGGATCCAAGCCGTGAAAACAACTGGACTTGAAAATCAGGTAATCCTGCCAGCCCTTGGATTGCACTGTTGTCTTAACAGTCGTGGTGGTAATAGCCAGAGTTTGAGACTGTGTGCCAGACGTGGTGCAGATGCTTTCTGCTTTTGTATTATTTGGTTCTCATGGTGATTGGTTGTAGTATTCTCTTTTAAAGGGTTAGATGAAGTTCACACAGTTAGCTAGTAAATGGCAAAGTTGAGAGTGCCTCGGTCTGCTTGCTTAGACACAGAGTACCTTTTTCTTGACCCAAAGGGATGGCTTCTAATCTCGGCTTCCAACATACACTTTTTCTTGTTAATTATTTGGCTTACCAACAATTTTTTGGTTGCTAATTTCTGAGACTCCAAAGCTGGAACTGCTATTAAGAACTTAATTTGTACTTCCCGATTTAAGCCTTAATATGTATTTTATTGCTATCTTGCTTATCTCATCAAATTTATAAGCTTCTTCAGGATAGGGACCCTGTTTTTTTGTTTTTGTTTTTTTTTTAAGATTTTATTTATTTATTTGAGACAGAGAGAATGAGAGGCAGAGAGCATGAGAGGGAGGAGGGTCAGAGGGAGAAGCAGACTCCCTGCCGAGCAGGGAGCCCGATGTGGGACTCGATCCCGGGACTCCAGGATCATGACCTGAGCCGAAGGCAGTCGCTTAACCAACTGAGCCACCCAGGCGCCCGGGACCCTGTTTTTTGATCATTGTATAGTGCTCAGCAGAATGCTGTTCACATCGTAATGGTCCAGATGATGAAGATGATGGATATTGTAATCATTCTGGCAAGTACCGGTTAGGCACTCAGGTTTAATGCATAAGGTATACTTTGAATACTGATGGCATTCAAGTTTCTTACCACTTTGCTGCTTTTAAACAATTAAAATAAGACAGTGCTAATTAAGTAATTTTATTGAGAAAATTATTAATTGGTTAGCTGAACTTTAAATATAAACATGAAATGAAAGGTCCTGTGTTCTGATTTCAGTTGTCCAGGAACTGGATGAATAAGGTCAGTGGTGTAGATCCTTTTAGCCTAATACTATGACTAAAAATGCTTCCCATACTTTATTTGTATTCCTATTCAGCTATCATTTTGACTATCCAATTAATTCAATGTAGAAGGATCTAAATTACTGTAAAAACCAGACTCAATTTCCCTTCTCTTTTATTCCTGTCTCTTTTATCATTGATCATAAATTGGAAATTTGTCCTTTCTGTGATAGTTAAAAATAAAACTAGTGGCAGTTTGGGCATCTGTAATGACGTGAGGATCAGGGTTTCAGAGTGTAATTGGAAAGAAACTAATGGCAGCCTTCTTCAGGTGTTTGTTCAGGAGGATGGAAAGGAGGTATATCAGTTAATTAACCAAGGTTTATGCTTTACTCTCTTGTGCTCTATAGAATTTCTTAAAGAAATTTGTTTTGGTGGCTGGAGATGTATTTAGCTTTGCAGCAGTAATTGGTGTTCTACAGAGATTTTAAGGCAGCTTTTCAGGAAGAAGACCTTGATTTGACTCTCCAGTGTTGTTGCTGTAGTAATGCAAGCTGTAGGGGTGGGGTTAAGCAGCGTTTTTATTTATTTAAAATTATGTTCTCTCCTTACCTGAGCTGTTTGAGTATGTATGAAACAGAACCATTTAACATCCTTTTATCTGCTTTCCAAAATGTCCACTATGAGCAACATGTTAATATGAGGGCTCAATTTTGACTCAGAAGATGTTGAGTTTCTTTAAGAGTTTTTTATTTAAATCACTCTACTTTAATCTTTATTGCTGTAGGTTGGTGGTTCACAACTTGGGCTGCTAAATAGAATCACCTGGAAAGCATTTAAGGAAAAAGTCCAGGCCTTACTCCCAATAAAATTTTGATTTAATTTATCTGGGGTGGGTCTCCAGTATTCATGTTTTAATACCTCCCCAGATAATTCTAATGTATGGCAAGCATTGAGAAATACTACCTTAAGACTCCAATAAATTTCTTGGAGGAAAATAGTTCCCCACTATCCCCATCCTAAGTAGCTCCTGTAGAGGAGGTTAAGAATGTCAAATCTGAATTTTATTTAAAAGCGTAGAAATTTAGTCCTGTAATTTGCAAATACATGAGTAGGCTTTGAGTTATTTTTTTATTTTTTAAAGATTTTTTATTTATTTATTTGACAGAGACACAGCAAGAGAGGGAACACAAGAAGGGGGGGTGGGAGAGGGAGAAGCAGACTTCCCGCTGAGCAGGGAGCCTGATGTGGGGCGCGATCCCAGGACCCTGGGATCATCACCTGAGCCGAAGGCAGACGCTTAACGACTGAGCCACCCAGGCGCCCCGGCTTTGAGTTATTTTAAAAATAATTTCCATTCTCCCCTTTAACAGACTTTGTTTGCTAAACTTATTTTGTCTCTTAAAAAAAAAAAAATTCAACATGCTTTGATTTATGGCTGATTTACCCAGATTCCTGATACCAAGGACTCCAAGGACCTCTAGCTCTACTTGATGAAGCAAGTCTGTCAATTTAAGTAATCATGTCAGATGGTGTAGCCAATCTAACACACAAAAAAGCAATGTTCAGATACGTGATTCATTTCCCTAAATGAACCATTTTCATATATATTCCACTTTCAGGTGGTGCTTTGAGGTGAGTTTGCAAGTTCAGTGGAACATGAGTCTCTGATTTATTTCGGAATCTTTTAACTTCCCTTTCTTCTCCTAAGGTACTTAATTTACATGTCTGACACCCTACCTGTATTTGCCAGCAAAAGTAAATGCTTGTAATTTTATTCTTTTGAGAAATGTAATAAGCCATTCGTTAGTTCTTTTAACTAGAACGTACTTGTACTCTTCCTGTGTTCAAGCACCTAAATATAAGTCGAACACAGTCCCTGCTTTTATAGTGGTTAAATCCATTCTCACGGGGGTGACACAGATACCAAATTTTTCTCTTTCATCTCCGTGTTCTGATCCATTGGTAAATCTTGTTGGCTCCACCTTCAAATTACATTATGAATGTAATTTCCCTTTTTCCATTTCCAATGCTTCACACCGGTCCAAGCTATTATTATCTTTTGACTGGACAACCTCAGCAGCCTCCTAATTTGTCTTCCTGATTCTTTGATCATCTACAGTGTGTTCACACAACAGCCAGAGTGAGCTTAAAAATGTAAATGATAGGGGCACCTGGGTGGCTCAGTTGATTAAGCGTCTGACTCTTGATTTCACCTCAGGTTTGGATCTCAGCTATGCGTTCAAGCCCAGCTTAGAGCCTACTTAAAAAACAAAACAAAACAAAATGTAAATGATAGCACATTGTATCCCTGCTCAAATTTCTCCAAAAGTCAAACTCTTTATCATAGACTACAAAGGCCCTATAGGATCTAGGTTATGTCTGCTTTGATTCGCCTCTTTTTTATCATCTTAACTTTTCCCTTAGCTCACTGTGCTCCAACCACACTGGTCTTCTTACTCTTAATCTAGTGCATTCCTGTCTGTACATTTACTATTCCCTCTGTCTGGAAAGCTTTTGTGCAGGTCTTCTGTCACTTGGGTTCTTTTTTTTTTTTTTTTAAAGATTTTATTTATTTGACACAGAGAGACACAGCAAGAGAGGGAACACAAGCAGGGAGAGTGGGAGAGGGAGAAGCAGGCTTCCCGCCAACCAGGGAACCCGATGCGAGGCTCGATCCCAGGACCCTGGGACCATGACCCGAGCCGAAGGCAGGTGTTTAACGACTGAGCCACCCAGGTGCCCCCACTTGGGTTCTTCATACTGTTCAGTTCCCTGCCACTTTTTAAAGAGCTGTTCTTGACCACCAGTTATAAACGGACAGCTTCACATCACAATGACTTTTTGAAAAAAGGTTTATTTATTTTAGAGAAAGAGCATGCACATGCACACGTGAGTGGGAGAGGTCGGGGGAGAGGGAGCAGACTCCCTGCTGAGCAAGGTGCTCCATCTCACAACCTGTAGATCATAACCTGAGCTGAAACTGAGAGTCACAGGCTCAACCAACTGAGCCACCCAGGCATCCCCACAATGACATTTTTATATTTGCACGCACACACATGCTTTTGCTTACTAGCTTCTTGTCTTTCTCCACCTCTGGAATGTAAATTTCCGCCTGTTACGGACTTTGTACTGTTCACCACAATAATGAAAGTATTTTGAAACAGACATTTAAAAACAAATGCTTGAATTAAATGATTAAAATTATAATGATGATGAGTATAGCAAAAGACAAGGAGTTCCATGAAAAGGGGCTACCAGGGAATTCCCCTTTGGTCTCTGCCAATTTGGCCAGAGTGTGAAAGAGCAAGGAGAGGTGTTGAGAGTAGTTGCTAAAGATGCTGATGATATGAACAGGGGCCAGATCAAGCAGGACCTTTGGTCCTAGTTAGGAATTAGGGAACTACTTGCCTTTTTCTCTTTCCTTTTTTTAAGTCTTTTATGTAGGTATTGCAGTGTTCTGTTTTAAGTTCATAGTTAGACAAGGGTGAAGGATGAAATTATCTCTCAACTCTTACCAGGTACTTCAACTAGTAACTGGCTTGGGAAGATGCCTTATATTGGAGAATAGAGAGGTACTATGTTCAATCATCAGCATTTTACTTTTTCTTAACTAATTTTTTGATGCTGCTTTGAAGATGATGAACAGAGATTTACAGCTCCTTTTGTATTTTCTTTTTTCTCTCAATTTGATTCATACATGAAATTTTTTTCTCCATTATTGGGAAAGGAAGATTCTGAAGAGAACACAGAATTGAATTCCTTTTTAGAAAATCTGGTTGCTCTGAGCTGTTACGGCCTTCTTATCCTTAGAGTAACTGAGGAGTGAAAATAATTTTTGAACTCTCCTGCGGGGAAAGTGATGGTGTTATGTAAAAGACATTTTATTAAATATGGTTGTCGCCACCTTCCAGAATCCCACCATGTCATTTGACCTCTGATTAGACCCAGTCTGTGACTCTGAGAGCCAGTTATAAATTACCTGTTGAATATCCTGTGGCTTCCCTTTCTTCTCCTTTATTAGCATGATAACCCAGTCAGATGTGTTACTTAGAGGTTGGGTAATGACCATGACCAATTTTTGAAGGAAAGATTCCATACTGGTGGGCAATTTTTGTTGTTGAGTATGGCCAGAAACATTTTCACATTACTTTTTTTCACTTAACAATGGAGATAAATAACCAGGTTATTCATGTATTTTAAGATATCTTGGAGGAAAGGACTATGGAAAACTGAGGCCTAAATTCATTTAATTTAAAGTTGGGGGAAAGTATTGCAGTTCTTAGTAGGTTAATATTTTCAGATTTTTAAGCCCCCTTTAATTTATTTTGTGAAAATAAAATATTTTCCATAACCGTATAAAGATATGCTTTATATATCTGTTGTAAGGCTTTCAGTTTTGACTAAGAAAAGCAGAGTGATCTAGTGGAAAGAATGCAGACTTTTTTTCTAACAGCTTTACAGAGGTTTTATTTATTTATTTAGAAAGATTTTATTTATCTGAGCGTTGAGAGAGCGCGCGCACGATTGGGGGGCACAGGGAGAGGGAGAGGGACAAGCAGACTCTCCACTAACTGGGAATCCACGCAAGGCTCAATCCCAGGACCCTGAGATCATAACCTGAGTTGAAGGCAGATACTTAACCTACTGAGCCACTCAGGCACCCCTACTCAGGTGTATTTTAAAATGCAGATTTTTGAGTCAGATCTGAGTTTGAATTCCTACTGTTATTGATTAACTGTGTGACTTTGTCCAAATTGCTCAGTGTCTAATAGCCTTGGGATACGATATATACTTTGTTAGTTATTATTAAGATTAAAAGAAAGTATGTGTCAAATACTAGGCCCTTCAGGCTTCATTAAGTGGCGACTATTTTTAATATTACTAATGCTTACATGCAGTATACTCACCACTTTCCTTTGGTATTTTAAAGCCTGGGAACTGAAATGAAATGGACAGTACTGATGGTAAAATCTGATATACTGAACACAGTCAACACATATTGATCTGAAAGGCTGAAGTTGTTGGTTCTTCTACATTGTCCTTTAACTCACCTTTCCCTAGGCAGGGCATTTTTTTTTTTTTTTTTAAGATTTTATTTATTTATTTGACAGAGAGGGAACACAAGCGGGGAGTGGGAGAGGGAGAAGCAGGCTTCCCGCGGGGCAGGGAGCCCGATACGGGGCTCGATCCCAGGACTCTGGGACCACGAACCGAGCTGAAGGCAGTCGCTCAACCGACTCAGCTACCCAGGTGTCCCTAGGCAGGGCATTCTTATATAAATGAGTTTGTTCTATTGTGTTAATGGACAGGGTTCTCTCATTCTTCCCATTTTATAAGAGATTTCCACTGAACGGAGCTGTCTTGTAGGGAATAAAGAGTAATGAGACGTGTTACTGTATGTGTAGTATTTTATGGTTCTGCCATCTCCACTCTTACCTCCTTCTTAGGGCCTTGGGTGGTACCCCTGTGTATGCAGATGTATTTGGGGTCTAGAACTCTAGATCTAGGGGAAGTACTTTTATTTACATTAAAGCTCCAATGAGTGTAAGTTGCTTGATTATGATGGATTAATTCACTGTTTCTAACCATGCTTCTCGTTGCTAGGAAATCCCTTCCCCATATTTCTCAGCCAGGTAATCTGGTAGCATTTTTGTTATGAATATGATTAGAAATGTTTCATATTTCACATTGTGAATGCCTGTTTATCTTTAAGTACTCAAGGCTAAATGCATTTTTGTCTTTATTATAGTAGCCTAAATATGTTTATGTCCTTACCCATGAATCTCTTCCTGTCTGGTTTACTTAGTGACTATGTAAGGGACTAGTGAGTATACGGGGGAAGTTCTGTGAAGGCAGAAGCCCAGCCTCTTAGACCCTGAACATTTTTTCTAATAAAGGAACCTCTGAAGCCTTTAATAGAGTGAGGCAACTTCTTTGTTTCCAGAATCAGTCACTGAATTGTTGTTAAGGGACTTTGTCTGTTTAGGCTATAGGTGCTAGCAGCTGTATTCTGGTTTTACTTTCCTACCAGTACTTAATTATGTCACCTACAGGACCCATTACCTGTTGTTGAAGGCTGGGTACTTTGTAGTTGCTGCAGAGAGCAAAATGGATAAAAGTCCCTGCCCTTATTTTCTAGTTGGGGGATCAGGACAGTAAATGAGCAAAGTATATATTAAATGTTGATAAATGCTGTGGAGATACAACAAAGTAGATGGGGGATAGAAACACAGTGAAGGAGGAGGGGGCAGCATTAAATACAGGGTAGTCAAGTGTTACGTATGTGGGAAGGCATTTTGGGCAAGGGCATCAGCAGGTGCAGAAGCCCCATGAGCAAAGTCTGTTTGAGTTTTTACTCAGTTTTTTTTTTTTTTTTTCCCAAGATTTTATTTATTTGTTTGTCAGAGAGAGAGAACAAGCAGGGAGAGGGAGAACGCAGGCTCCCTGCTGAGCAAGGAGCTGGATGAGGGACTCAATCCCAGGACTCTGGGATTGAAGGTAGATGCTTAACCAACTGAGACTTTACTCAGTTTTTAACTGTGTTTTTCCTCCAAGGTGGAAAGCCAGTTTCACCTTTGAGCAGAGGAGTGACATGATCTGACCTAGTTTGAAAGAAACACTGATGACTGCTGTGGACAAGAGTAGGGAAACGAGTTAAACTGGGCACTATTGTAACATTCTAGTGAGAGAGAGGGATGGTGGCTTGGGTGAGGGTGTTCAGGGTGGTAGAGTTTGTCAGAAGTATTGTTCAATTCTGGATATATTTTGAAAGCAGAACAGGTAGAATTTGCTGATGGGCTAGGTGTGTGGGTTGTGAAGGAAGTTTTTTGGTCTCACCCAGTAGAAGCAAAGTGTTCTTTACTGAGATGGGAAAGGTGAGGGGAGAGCGGGGGAATGATCAGTTTAGTTTATATTACTGTGATAAAGATATTGAGATGCTAGAACATTACTCTTTGAATTTGGTATCATATATTAAAAATGTAATGGTGGGGGCGCCTGAGTGGCTCAGTTATTAAGCATCTGCCTTTGCCTCAGGTTATGGTCCCAGGGTCCTGGGATCAAGCCCCACATTGGGCTTCCTGCTTGGCGGGAAGCCTGCTTCCTCCTCTCACACTCCCCCTGCTTGTGTTCCCTTTCTTTGTTGTCTCTCTCTCTGTCAAATAAATAAATAAAATCTTAAAAAAAAACAAACAAGTAATGGTGGATACATGTCATTATACAGTTGTCAAATGCCAAAACAAAGAGTGAACCCTAATGTCAGGTATGGACTTTAATACTAACGTATCAGTTGGCTCATCAGTAATAACAAATGTCTTACACTAATGCATTACGTTAATCATAAAGGAAACTGTGGGGGGGGGGCACTCTAATTTTTGCTTAATTTTTCTGTAAACCTAAAACTACTCTAAAAAATAAAATCTCTTAATTTAAATAAAGCAGTCATGCTGATATATGCTATCATGCTTTTTCCGATCTTGGTCTTTGGTTCATTGCCAAGGCCTATCTTTTTTCCTCTTTTGCAGTAGCACATCAAATTGTCTTTCCCTCCTAATAATTCAGATCGATTTCTAACATAATTTCATACCCAGAGTAGACCTCTTTTCCATTCTGTTAAGTTGTTCAGTTACTTCTAAATTCTTTCCTCAAGTCAAGTAAAGATTGTCCCTCTTCATAGCATTTTTGCCATAATTTTTTGTCTTGGACATCACCAGTATCTTGCAGCTCAGTAAGTGGTTTTGAATAGTAAGACATGTTTGAGAAATAAGAGAATATTATGTGGCAACAGGCTTAAAAACATGATTTCACTGATTTGTTGTTGTTCTTTTGTTCAATCTGTTATATGCACCTTCCCTTGCTTTGCAGGGTTGTAGATCTCTACTGGGTTTTGTAGACCAGTCTTGATGGTCCCCTCAGAGGATTATAGCTAGCACACTTGACTTTTCCATCTTTATGCCTGTCTGTGTGGAGGCTGAGTTTAGGGTGAATTGGATATCACTTCGTTTTGAACACTGTATCTTAAAGGCAGGACTAATGTGTTTTTATTTTGTTTATCTCACACAAAGTCACACATGTTATTGTTATAGTGGAATTATCTGTTTTAATTGAGAAATAGCAAGAATTTTAAGGTTTTTTATATAAAACATGTTGCTTTTTAGGTAAGTGATTTTCAGCTTCAGGGACATGGTGTGGTGGGTAGAAACAATGGCAATATTGAGAATATATAGTTTGTCTCTAATTGAAAGTTGCTTTTTGTGATACGAGATTTAACTTGTGTTGAGAGTTTATTATGAATGGGCATGTTGTGGAGCCAGGAAAAAAATGTTAAGAAATAAAACCAAATCATTTGGGTTTGTCTTTTCATTTCTTCTGATGCAAATTTTTAAAAAAAATTTTATTTACATAATACTTTATTATAAAAGTAATTTATTAAAACATTTAAAAACAAAGGAAGCAAAATAATAAATTACTGGTAATCCTAATACCCAATTTAACACTAACACATTAGATGATAGGATAAAGAAGAGAGGGAGGGTATTAATGTTCTTCTAGTGCCCGTACGCTTGTGCTAGGGGCATTACACACACAATTTTATTAAGTCACTACAACTCTGAAGTTAGGCAGTTTTGCAGAAGAGAAACTGAGGCTCAGAGTAAGGGGGGCAGAAACTTGCCCAGAGTCCCACGTAAGCACCGGAGTGAAGATTGGAATCTAGTTGTCTAGTTTTATCTCTGCTCTTTCTTCTTTGAAGTGCCTCCTTTCTCACATTTTATTTGTTTGAGATAAAATATTACCTATTACATTACCTTTAAAGATAGCTGCTAGTGTCTGACTCATCAGATATGACTCTTCAGAATCATGGTGGTAGATTGTTATATTGTGAGAAACCGCATGGCTTATTATAAATATACTTTAGGAAGTTGTGTTGCTTTCATTCAAGCCTAAAAACAGGACTCTCCTGTAACAAACAGCTTAGAGTTCCTCCGGAGGTTTGTACATGGTCTCTAAGACTGTTCTGTTTCCAGAGCTCTTGCCCAACCTGACCAAGAATGAAGCTCACTTTGGCGTTTAGATTTTGTTATGTTGGAATGTCTCAACAGTTAAAAGTATTCTCTTTCCCTGCCCTCTCCCAGCTCTGTTGAACTGTAGTTGATATACAACATTTTGTAAAGTTTAAGATAAACTTTAAGGATTCTTTAACTGTTAATGTCTCCGTGAAAGAGGGGTTTGATGTTTCAGTGTTCTGGTTTCAAAGCTTGTAGCTTTACACTTAGAAATGATACTTTTTTTTAGGTTGAACATTGCCTCCATCCTTCACTCTCCTCCCCCAGAAATAAGGAACGTTCTGCATATGTGTTGGTGTGTTTTAAGTAAAGTTCTTGTCTATGTGTGGAAATAGAGAAATGGGTCCAAGAGGTAAGAAAGACCTTGAATTGAATTGAATTCCCTGTTAACTAAGTTGGCCTTTGACCCAAAGGCTGAGAAGCACTGTAGCTTTGGGTTGGGGGAAGACTAGAGTCAGGAAGAGTTACTTTAGAGACTAGTTATTTTAGAGACCATGTGAAGGAATGTCTAAAGGACTTTTAGGTTAATGGAATTAAAAAGAAAAAGGACAGGTGTGAAATGTAATAGGACTTAATGATTGCAGGAACTTTGTGATTTCAATCCTGAGGACCTGAGTAGGAAATTGAGGATATGGACAGATAATAGGCAAGTTTAAATGAAGAGCTGGTTTTGGATGAAGTTAAAGTTGGCTATGTTGAATTTCACATGATGAAGGCAGTGTAGTACAAGGGGGCTCTGGAGCCAGATTGTCTGGGTTCAGATGTAGGTCTTGTTCTTTGGGCAAGTGACCTAATCTCTTGCTGCCTCAGATTCTCCATCTGCAATATGGGGATAATAGGCATTGTCGACTAGGGGTGTTATAATGATTAAATGATGAAATTCATGTAAAATGTGTAGCAGTACCCAGAACAAAAGGAAGCATTCAACAAATGGTAGCTACTGTATATAGTGAACCAGCTAGAGAAAAATCGAATTCAGTAGAAAACATTAGGGCTAGTAATACACATTTTTGTTGGTTATAAAATATTGGAGCTATAAGGTGTTTTGTGTAACCATCTTTATTTGAAACCCCTGTTGTTTTTTACATGAAGTGTAGAAGAGGTAATTAAAACTTAGAGAACAGATAAGACCCATGAGGAAGAATGTAGAATGGGAAAATAGGACTAAGAATTTAATCTAGAATTATTACTAAATTAGGTGTGGGGCAGCAGTTTTCCACCTCTGATAATTAGGGAGGGAGGTGGTACTATGATATCTGCAATGATGGTACAATGACCATAGGCAGTGAGTTGTTGGATTATCCATCAGCTTTTCTACGCTGCTGCCTCTCCCTCCCTCCCAAGGAATCCCCAGTATTGTTCAAGTATCCTGTAATTGTGTGATTCACAGGAGGCTGGGCCCCTCTCTAACTCCAATGAGGAAGCTTCATTGGTCTAAGGTTCTCAGAGGCGTTCTCTGGACTAGCTAGTATTATCATCACTTAGGAACTTGTTAGAGATGTAAATTCTGGGACCCCACATCAGACCTATTAAATCAGAAACTCTGGGGGTGGGGCCCAACTGTATGTGTTTAGAAAGCCCTATAGGCTCAGAGTTTGACTTCTAGGTGTAGGGTTTCCAACTCTGGTAACTTCACGAGATCATCAGGCATATAATATAAATGAATCGGGTTCTTAGGATGAGGATGATGGTGAACTGTGAGTCATGTGCCACATCTGAAGGGACCAGCTACTGTTTAGCTAATAGTAGTCATTGAGAGACACTTACAGACCCAGAACTGGCAGATCATCTTGTCTTTGTATAATATTTTAAAGTGCTGGCAACAGACTGAAAAAATTTTGATACCCATATGGAGGCCAAAGAAAATTCAACTACAAGCACATAAAACCAACTTAAGCAATGTGACCAAAGTTGTGATCTTTTATGTAGGAGTTTAAAAAACATTGTTGTAAGTAAAGCTTGTTTCATAGCACAGATTATCATCTTAGGTTAAATTTCTAGATGAGAACATTTGTTTTGGTCATGGGGTAATGATAGCTTTAAAGTTTCTTTTCTTTTCTTTTTTTTAATTTATTTATTTTTAGAAAGCAAGAGTGTGTGTGCCCATGCAGGCTGGGTGGGTGGAGCAGAGGGAGAACCTCCAGGCTCCACGCTGCGTGTGGAGCCCCAAGCGGGGCTTGAGCTCATGACCCTGAGATCAAGACCTGAGCCAAAATCAAGAGTCCAGCGCTTAACCAACCGAGCTGCCCAGGCGCCCCAGTGTTATGTTGTTGTCCAGAACTGAACTCTTTTGTCAATGTTTCCGTGAAACCTAGCAGATAATAGATTGAAAAAATTTTTTTTTAAGGAGAGAGAGCACCCGGGGGCAGCGGGAGGGGTAGAAGGAGAGAGAGAATCCCACGCAGGCTCCACATGGGCTCAGTGCAGAGCTCAACATGGGGCTCGATCTCACCACCCTGAAATCACGATCTGAGCTGAAATCGAGAGTTGGCCACTTAACCGACTGAGCCACCCAGGTTACCCCAGATACTATTTTTAAAGACTTTGAATTTGATAGGGGAAAAAAGGCATTCTTTAAATTTTTATTGCTTTGATTTACTAATGTAGTTTAACCCTTGCTTTGTATTTATATAAACATATTCTGAAATCGTTTGTCTTTTTGAATTGCCGTGTAAGTGCAAATTATTTTTCCTAGCTTTTTATTTGCCTTTGAATTTGTATGTTCTTTGAATTACAGAAGTTTTAAGTTTGTCTAGTCAGATGCATCCATCTTTGTCAAATTCCCTCAAAAAATCTCACTGGGATTTTAATTGAAATTAGATCGAATCTGTAATAATCCTCAGTAAAGATTTTTGGCTGACTTCCCAGGCATGTACATGGTTGCATGCGCATGAACCACTGTATATAGGATACTCCTTTTCTCACCTCTCCCACCACTAGTATTCATTCATTCACTTAACATTTATTGAATGCTCACTGTATATGAGGAGACTGTTAAGTTTGTGGGGATACATTAGTTAAAACATTCAAGAATTCCTGCCCTCTTGGAACTTAATTGCTAGAGGAACAGAGGCAATAAACATGTATATAATATGTCAAGTGGTGAGTGCTGTGGAAAACAAAACAGGATTGGGGGAGGGTAGTGATAGCAGCAGCAGCTTTACTAATTATATGTCAGTCAAAGAAGGCTTCTTTGGTAAGGTGACCTCAAGGAAATAAGGGACTATTGCCCAAGGATATCAGGAGAAAAAGGTGTTCCACGTCAAATCAGTTTAAATCAGAAAATGAGAGGAGATGGGAATTAGCCAGGAACTTTATAGGAACTGTGAGTTTTACCCTGGGTTACTGGGAATGTGCTGAAGCAAAGGAGTGACAGGTAGATCTGAGAAGGACTACTCAGGAAGTTGATGCCATTTCCAGGTGAGAGATGGTGGTTGCTTGGTTGAAGTGATCTGGAGTGGTCTGAGATTAAATGTACACTTGACCCTTGACAACCACTTATATCCAGATTTTTTTCAGTAAATACAGTATGATACTATAAATGTATTTTCTTGTGATTTTATTAATAACATTTTCTTTTTTCTAGCTTACTATAAGACTACAGTATATAGTACATATACAAAATGTGTGTTAGTTGACTGTTTATATTAACGAGGAGGTTTCTGGTCACCTGTAGGCTATTAGTAGTTAAGTTTAGGGGGAGTCAGAAGTTATACATGGATCTACCACTCAGGGGTCAGTGCCCCTTACCCCCATGTTCAAAAGTTAACTATTTTGAAGGTAGAACCCATAAAGTTTCTGGTAGACTAAACATGGTTGTGAGGGAAAGAGAGGAGTTGGGAATAATAAGCTTTTGAGGAACTGGAGGAAGAATATTTTGTTCTGTTTTTGGTTTTTTTGTGTGTGTGCTTTTACAAAGGAGGGGAAGACCATCAAAAACAGTTTTGGAAGGATGTAAGAATTTTAGTTTGGGGACATTTATTTTATTTATCTTTTGTAACCTCTACTGTGAACTCTACTTCTTGTAGTTTCCCTGTTCTTTTCTCTGGAGATTTTAAGATAGACAGTTACATTGCCTCGGAGGAAAGGGCTTTGCAAAGGTCTTGGTGTTTGCAAGTAAACAGTTTGATGGATTCCTCTCACTGTCCACCTGGTTCCTTCAAATTCCTACTTTCAGCTTCCTAAGTGTGACTGAGTACAGCCTCTGACCAACTTGCTGGTATTGATGGTTCCCATATGTGCTGGCCTGGGAAAGGATCTTACGTCTGATGTGTCATGTTGCCTTCCCATTTTGAGTAGTGTTGCTTCTTGGATAACCCAGTGCAGTCTGTAGTCCTTTCCTTGCTAGAAACAGTCAATGAATACTGCTTCCCATCATCTTATCAGCTTTAGCACCTTTTCATTGCCAACTGAATATTAATTTTTTATCTACTTTGTCTAGTTTTCATTTCAGTATTTGAAATTTAATGAAGGAAAAAGAAATGAGTTCCTTTTTTATTTTTTTAAAAGTTTGCTGAAGGAGCTGTGAGTAGATGGGCTCACTATTTTTGGTTATTGAAGATTCTAAGTATGATATAGTGGTAGGAAATGGAAATCTATCTTTCCTTATATGTCCCTACTTTTTTTGCCTTCTTCTGAGTTTGGTTATTGGAAATTTCTCTGGATACTCAGAGACCAGTATTCTTAGTTTCTAGCTCCGTGAAACTATAAAATTCTTACTTTCATGATTTAAAGGGAAATCGGTGGAGTACATAATGGATTTCAGTATTTGCTGTCTTAAACTAGAAAAGGTATTTTTCTTAACCTAATGAAAATGTGATTACTCTTGCCCCAAACCCCCATTCTCTCATAGCATGTCTTCCTATTTTATGTACTCCTGTGTATATGTATGTATTTTTTTTAGTTAGACTTTTGGGCTCATGACACTTACTGGTCCATGCATGGCTTTATTTTAAAAATAATGTACACCTTTGACACTACTGCCCAAATCAGTGACTGTTAATACCAAAAATTTATAAGATCCACCCCCATTTTCTATCCTAAATTTTTATTTTCTTTTTTTTTTAGTTGCATTATTTATTTGTGTTTGTGTAAAAAATTATAGGGAAGCCAACAGAAAGCATTTCTGCCCCTCCAGCAAAGATTCTAAAGCAGTGGTAAAACATGCACTCACACCTTTTCAAGTTTCTTCAGTGATCTCTAGGTTACTTTTGTTTAGCCTTAAGCTTTACAAAAGAGAGTATACTATAAGTTGTCTTATGGGACTTGGATTTTCAACATTATGTTGCAAAAATTCATCCGTGCTATTTCATGTAACCGTAGTCCGTTTTCATTGCTCCAGTGAGCAAATATACTGTAATTTATCCATTCTCCTCTTTGTGTGTTTGGGTTTTCCCTTGGGTTAGTTTATTTTATAAATAATGTTCAGTGCTCTTATTCTGAACATGCCTCCTCGTATATGCATGCTAAAGGTTTTGTTTTTGGTATATACCCATGAATAGAATTACTAGATGGTAACTAAAGTATGCAAATGTTGAACTTGATTGGATGATGGCTATTTTTGTTATTTTTGCTGCTTTAGTAAACCACCTCAAACTGGCATAGAACAAGGTTTATTGTCACGGGTTCTGTGGGTCAGAATTCAGGATACAGTTGGAACGGCTTGTTTCTGTTTTAGGAGATTGGGCTCAGCCAGAGAAGATTCAAAGGCTGGGGGCCAACTACTTGGTCATTTCCAAGATGGCATCTTCACTCATATGTATGGCACCTGGTTAGAGATGCCTAGAGTCCTTTGCTCAGCTGAGACCCGCTGGCCAAATGTACCTGCATAACAGCCTCAGGGTTGTCATACTTCTTACATGGCATCTCTGTGTTTTAGCAAACAAGGGTAGAATCTGCCTGTTCATTTAATATCTGGCCTGGAAAGTCCCCTAGCATCATGTTTCACCATATTTTATTGACAAGTGGTCATAGGCTCTCTCACATTCAAGACAGAGACAGAGAACCCTACCTCTGAATGGAAGAAGTGTCAAAGAATTTATAGGCATCTTTTAAAGCTGTCATAATACAATTTTTTTCAAATTTGGACACAACCAGTGTACACTTTTAAAAAATGTAATTTAAAATATTATGACAACATTACTGTTGATTATTGAGATTGTTCTGCCATTAAAAAAAATAATTTCAAGTGCTCTTTTAGAAGCTATAGACCTATTTTTGTTCTATGTATAAAATAATTCCTGGGTCCCAAGCCTTGAAAGAAAAATGATGGAACTTTTACGTGCTGTTGAAAAGTTTTTGAACTCTCTTGGAAAATAGAAGTTGGAGACTATTAATGACTTTTTAATGGTAAAGTTGAGATTACATTGTACTTAGAGGTGAAGGGATCCACTGGTAGAGGCTGAACAGAGGAGTTACAGGATGAAAGTGAATTGAGTTCTGTTCCTTCCTGATCTACTTTTAATGTTTTGTGCCTTAATAGAAAAGATTCTAATAGTTGAATAGGTTATTTGACTTGATCAGCATATCCTTTGAGAGGAATATCAAAGTCCCCCCTTATCCACAGTTTTACTTCCTGAAGTCTGGAAGCAGATGATCCTCCTGACATATCACCCGAAGGTCAGTAGTAGCCTAATGCTGCATCATTCACCTCACTTCATCTAATCATGTAGGCATTTTATTGTCTCACATCAATACAAGAAGGGTGAGTACAGTGCAATAGTATTTTGAGAGAGAGAGAGAGAGACCACATTCATACAACTTATTACAGCATATTGTTATAATAGTTCTGCTTTATTATTATTGTTGTTAATCTCTCACTGTGCCTAATTTATAAATTAAACTTTATCATAGGTATGTATGTATAGGGAAAACATAGTATATATCTGAGTTCAGTACATCTGAGGTTTCAGGCATCTACAAGGGGTCTTGGAACATATCCCCCACAAATAGTGGGGGACTACGAAATATGTAAACAGGCTATTGCTAACAAAATTTAAATTACTAAATGTTTAATTTTTGTGTGGTACAACATCCTCTCAGAAGTTGGGTCTAGCTCTCTCACTGTACCGTAAGTCTTGGCAGATCAGTTGCCTTATCTGTGAAAGACTTGGTTCCTAGGGTTCTTTCTTTTCTTCTGTGATTCTGAAATTAGTAATGTGAATTCTAAAACTAATCAGAAAATGTGAAGCAAACCAGACTGTTTCTATTGTATTTTTCAATCCACAGAGCCTCTTTCCCTGCTTCATCACATTGGTGACTAGCCTGATGAATAACCCACTTTCCTGCACTTCTGTGCCATTTACCTGGTGTCTATGAGCAACTTAAGCATTTTATGGCCATCCTCTATGATGACCCTAGTGATCTCTGGGGAAACATTAAAAGCTGTGTGTGCATGTTTTGTAATTGCCATAGCATTTCTGCTCCTCTATAAGGATTATATCTATTGGTTTCCCTAGAGATGTTTGGATTGCTTGAACATATTTTTTGGTGGGAGTGGGAGTGTCCTACAAATAAACTTGTTTCTCATTTGTAATGTCATAGTGAAGATTTGTCTTTCATTTAGTTTGAAATCACATATAGCTTCTGAAAAGTTATATAGGCATATGCCATCATGTAATACACCTCTAAAATTACCTTCATCTCTAGAATGTGTATTTTTCCTAGGACTTCTGTTTAGCTTTCATGAGCTGTGTAATTGGTGGGGGGTGGGGAGGGGCTGATACAGAACTGTTGCTGCTCTGTACAGGTTTATTGTCTTTCCTCTCCTGCAGTAGGGAAGAAAGAACAACTGTTGTAAACTTTTTATTCTTTAAAACAATTCTGCTTGCCTTACTTATAAAAACAACTAAGTGTTGTAAAAGAAATGTTGGAGCAAATTTGTGATTGTTAGTTAAAAAAATTGTAATGAGATGGACCTCTCCCTGGACAGACCTTTATTTTATTTAGAGAGAGAGCCCCTGCCCGAGCATGTGCTGGAGGGGCAGAGGGAGAGAGAGAATCCCAAGCAGGCTCCATGCCCACTGCAGAGCCCATTCTGGGGCTTGATGTCACAGTCCTGAGATCACGACCTGAACTGAAATGGAGTCGTCCGAGCCACCCAGGAGCCACTGGACAGACCTTTCGAGAGTGTCTAAATGAAAAGGAGAGACCGTAAAAGAAAAATTGTTCTAAAGCTTTATCCAGACAGAATCTTCTATGTGATGTAATTTATAACCTCCTTCTGGGAAGAATTTAGCATTTCTATTAAAATGCTAAAGCAGTCGTCTGATGAGTTTTTAATGGAATTAAGATTTGTTTTTTCCGGAGCTAGTTATCTACTCAGGAAGTTGACTGTCAGCTGTCAGTCAAGAGTCTGATAACAGGCATTGTTTTCATTTTGTTGTCTAGTTTAAAATGTTTTAAAAATGGTTTTTGCCATTCTCTTTTCCTTTTAAACATTCATATCAAGAATTATTGAATTGGCATACTAGAGATGTTTTCTCTTGCTTACAAGGTTGTAATAAAATGTTAACATGTGGTCGTAACTGGGGAAACATTATTATGAACTGTCAAAAATGTAGTACTCCTATGGAGAACTTGATGGTTGTGTGCTTTAAGAACCTCAGATAAATTTTTTTCTAGTCTTACTTTTGCAAGTTAGGAAATCCGTATCCTTCTTCCCTCTTTAGAATTCATATTTAAGAGTAAGATTTTTTTGATACTTAACCAGTCCCATTCAGGTAGATGTTCTAGTTTTAGATGCTGGGTTGCTTAGAGTCTCTTTAGGCTAATTCTGGGTCCAGGGTTCTTAACAGTAAGCAAATTGATAGCTACATAGTTTGTAGTTCAGGAACTCCGTGGCATAAAGATAGGTAACTTCGTAAGAGCTAACTTTTGACACACCAGTTATTGTAATTAATTAGTAGGGACCTTGTTTGCAGGACATACAAACATGCCTTAAACTGGGAACAAAATGTTGACTCTCCTGTTTATAATGTGACACTTAGGAGCAAAGATGGGTAGAATTTTAGAGCTAGAAGGATCCTAGAGATCAGTTTTGCAAGTGAGAAAACTTGAGGGCCATGCAAGTAAAGAATAGATTGGGGGCTTGACTTCCTTTAATGATGGAATTCTTTATTAGTTCAGTATAGATGTTGCCATTTGGATAGTAAGTGTGTGTTTTTCTCATATGGCTCCTGCTTATTTCTCAGAATAGATCATTAGTCTTAATTTTCTATATTTTTATTTAGGAAGAAAATGTCAAAGATGGTCATACTGACAAGTAGTCTTATTTCTGAGTCAGTAAAACTGTTGTTAAATTTTAAAAAGACAGTGTATGAGTCATAGTTTACCTGTACCAATTAGTTAAGCCAAAATAATTTTTGAAAATCAGAATGTAACTTTTAGTTCGTGTTGGTGTGCCAGACTCTTCTGAGCATCTTTTTCTGATACTTGCTTTAAGAGGTTGACTGACTAGGGGTGCCTGGGTGGCTCAGTTGGTTAAGTGACTGCCTTCAGCTCAGGTCATGATCCTGGAATCCCGGGATCAAGTCCCACCTCGGGCTCCCCTCTCAGCTTGGAGTCTGCCTCTCCCTCTGACCTTCCCCCTCTTGTACTCACTCTGTCTCCCTCTCTCTCTCAAATAAATAAATAAATAAAAATTTTAAAGAGGTTGACTGACTGGATTGACTTCTGATGCTGGGAAAGTCATTTACTCTGTTGGGCCCCATTTTGGTCTCATTTTGACCATTTTAAAAGTTGAGATGCTTAGAGATAATCTCTGAGGTTTCTTCAGTTTTAAAAGTATTTGGCACATTTTGAGAGAGCGATTTAGATTTAGACTTGGCATCATCAAGAGATTGATCAAGAAACTTAAAAATCTGTATGAGTCTTATAACTAAGGGAAAGAATTTTTTTTTTTTAAAGATTTTATTTATTTATTTGAGAGAGAGAGACTGAGAGAGACAGAGCATGAGAGGGGGGAGGGTCGGGAGGGAGAAGCAGACTCCCTGCCGAGCAGGGAGCCCGATGCGGGACTCGATCCAGGGACTCCAGGATCACGACCTGAGCTGAAGGCAGTCGCTTAACCAACTGAGCCACCCAGGCGCCCGAAAGAATTTTTGTTAAAGCACCTGGAGTGAATTGAGCCTTTTCTTAGTGAATTAAGCACAATTTCTGAAAAAGTTAATATGGCAGTGGATACTCAAATTTATACTATCCCTACTGTTAAGAACAAGAACTCTGGGCCAGAGTAGAGAGGTCATGTCCTGGCTCTTCTTAGCAGCAGTGTGAGCTTGGACAAATTTCTCAACATTTTTGTATTAATTTCCTTAAATTCATCATTGTATAATGGGGTGATAATGAAATAATACCTGTGTGAGTGTCATTAAGTTTACATGAATTAATATATGATGTGTAGTGTTCTGTATATAGTAAGCACTACATTTGTGATTTTTACAATTTGTGTTACTTAAGAGGAAACATGAGTAAAAGGAAGTCCAGTTTAAGATCTTATTGTATGATCACTGAGTGCTTCTTCTCAGTAGTCCTGTTGAAAATTGGAGACACTTTTTTTTTTTTCTTTTTTAAGATTTTATTTATTTGACAGAGTGAGAGACCACAAGCCAGGGGGGAACAGAGGGAGAAGCAGACTCTCTGCCAAGCACGGAGCCCGACCCAATGCAGGGCTCAGTCCCAGGACCCTGGGATCATGACCTGAGCCTGAAGGCAGATGCTCAGCTGACTGAGCCACCCAGGCGTCCTGAAAATCAAAGATTTTAACGTAGCTATATTGCCATTATTTTCGAAGCACATAAAAAATTTTTCCCGTGTGCTTGGGTTTTTTGTTTTGTTTTGTTTTTGTTTTAAGTATTGCAAGAACAGGTTCTTACTGAGTTAAGATGAACAATTATTGTGGTCACTTGTCAATGATCCTGAGTTTGTGGGTGTGTTTATCATCACTTTTTTTCAGTGAGGGACCACTACAGACTAATCTGCCTCTGAAGCCATTTCCCTCCTCACCCTACACCCCTCCTATGCAAAAGATACTTGGTGTCAAGTTCCTGTTTCTCAAGGAAAGGTTGTCTTTAGATGGAAGAGCACAGAGCTCCTCTTGGTAGCCTAGTTAGTTCAGTCAGGTATGGTAGTCAGAAATACTAAGGGCAGTGGCATCTACCATTTATTGAGCACTTAACCGGATGCTAGGTTATTGTACTTAGCGCTGTAATGGATAGCACTACTTACTGATATCTCACAATTACTAGGGCATTGTGCGTCAGTCATTCTTTACTGCAAGCTGATGTGATCTCTGAGGGCTGACTAGGTCATTAAAAATTAATTCCTAATGGGTAGGGTGGGTGGGGAGTGGATTTATATACCATATGGTAAAGAAGAACCTGACAAAATAGTTTTCAAGTTCGTGTGGAGGAATGTTCAAAAGTTGCCAAGCAAAATTTGAAATAGAATAGCTTATATATGTCATACAATTCAAGATTCTAACTATTTAGGAAATGGTTTGAAAGAGTGTGGGAATTGAGATGTGAGAAGTTTGTTTTATTTGTAAGAGCATGTGGAACATTTATAGTACCCTCAGTAAGTATCCATTCAAGTTGTATATGGTTGGTGTGAAGAATATGGATCATATAAATACCTTACTGGCTGTTTTCTTTTTGTAATATTTTCCCTGGTCTGTGTAGACTTGGACTAAAAGTGTGGGCTATAGTTTTGTCTTCTGCTTTGGTCAAGAGAGGCCAGAATGGCTTATGGGGATCTATTGGTACCAAATGAGAAAGAGGCTAGCTTCACTCAAGGATTACTTTGGTTTTATGTATTACAAGGAAAAGTTGGGGTCATAGTTCTAACGTCTATCCTTTGTTTTTTCCCTTCCTATTTTCCTCCCTCCATTTCAACAAATGTTTGACTACCTACTGCATGCCAGACATTGTTCAAGACACCAGGGATATGATAGTAAACAAAAGTCCCTACTCTTCTAGAGGGGGTTTTTAGTGTATCTGTGGGGGGGGCGGGGCAGACAATAAGTAAGATAGATAATTAAAATATTTTACAGGAGGAGGGATGGAAAGGAAAGAGAGAGAATGTATTTGTTCGGGGAAGAGGGAAGGCTTCATTGAAGTGACTTATGAGGAAAAGACCTGAAGAAAGTTAGGATGTCCACCTTGGGGATACTGATTAAAAGGCCCTGTGGTTGGGGCGCCTGGGTGGCTCAGTCGGTTAAGCGACTGCCTTCGGCTCAGGTCGTGATCCTGGAGTCCCGGGATCGAGTCCCGCATCGGGCTCCCTGCTGGGCGGGGAGTCTGCTTCTCCCTCTGACCCTCCCCTCTCTCATGTGCTCTCTCTCTCTCATTCTCTCTGTCTCAAATAAATTAAAAAAAAGAGAGAGAGAGAGAGAGGGCGCCTGGGTGGCTCAGTCGGTTAAGCGACTGCCTTCGGCTCAGGTCATGATCCTGGAGTCCCGGGATCGAGTCCCGCATCGGGCTCCCTGCTCGGCAGGGAGTCTGCTTCTCCCTCTGACCCTCCCCCCTCTCATGTGCTCTCTCTCATTCTCTCTCTCTCAAATAAATAAATAAAATCTTTAAAAAAAAAAAAAAGCCCTGTGGTTGATAGCTTATCTGGCATGTTCAGTGAATAGTAGTAAAAGCAGTGACTGAGAGGAATGAACCAGGGGAGTAGGAGATGAGGCCAGAGAGCAAGCAGGGATGGAGTGGGTAGTAAGTGGTGCATGACCATTTGGGGCCATACAGGTTATTGTAAGGAACTTGGAGGGTTTGGTTTTGTTTTGTTTAGAGAGATGGGAAGCAACCAGAACTGATACTGGGGAGAGGAGGAGTGATGTCTTCTAACTTGTCCTTTTGTACAACATCATTCTGGCTGCTGTATTCATGCTGAATAGCCTGAATTTGGTCAAGGATGAGAGCCAGACCATTTAAGAGGCTCTTGGCAATAATCTGGGCAGTATGGACCAAAGAAGGAACAGTGAGGGTGGCAGGAAATGTTTGTGAATGCTAGACATATTTTGAAAATAGTTCCAATAAGATTTACTGATGGACTGAATGTGTGTTATGTGTTGGGGTGGGAGGGTGTCTGTGAGGGGGGTGAGTATGGGGTTTGAAGTTAAGGATAACAGAGGTGGTTTTTTGTTTTTGTTGTTGTTGTTGTTGTTGTTGTTTTTACCTCTAAGCAGATCAGTCCAATTGAAGCAGGCTTGGAATGGTATAAAGGATGGGGAAGAGGGAGTATCAGTTTTGAATAGTAAGTTTGAGATGCTTTTTAGACATTCAAATGCTGTTGAGGAGGCAGGTATATACCGGAATCGGGAATTCAGAGGAGCAGTTTTGGCTAGAAATAAGAATTTGAGAGTCAGAAACATAGCCAATACTTAAAGCTATGATATTTGATAAGATCCCCTAGGAAGTGGGTGTAGGAAAAAAGATTGAGAGGTGTGGGCAGTTGGAGTCTTTTTTTTTTAAGATTTTATTTATGTATTTGACAGAGGGACACAGCGATAGAGGGAACACAAGCAGGGGGAGTGGGAGAGGGAGAAGCAGGCTTCCTGACGAGCAGGGATCCCTGTGTGGGGCTCAATCCCAGGACCCTGGGATCATGACCCAAGCCGAAGGCAGACGCTTAACGACTGAGCCACCCAGGCGCCCCTGGTTGGAGTCTTAAAAAGAATTCAAAAAGGCAAGAGAAAAATCCTATGAAAATATTTTAAGTTGGAGAGAGTGATCACCTGTGTTAGATGCTGCTGATAGGTCAAGAGTGATAAGGACTAAGAATTGGATTTAGCACAGTGGAGGTCATTGGTGACCTTGACTAGCAGTTTCAGTGCAGTAGTGGGGGTGAGAACTTGGATCTAAGAGGTAATGGGAGAGAGATTAGACATAATGAATCTTTGTTGTAAAAAGGAAAGAGAGAAATGTGGTAATAATGTTTTCTCTGGCCTCTTATTGTTAGCTGACCTCCCGATCCTTCCCCTTTTCTGTTGCTGCAGAGCTTACCTGGTGTTGTGGGTGGTATTCCTGTTCCATCCGGGGAATGATGAGCCTGTCCAGGCCACTTCTGTTGCTAGGTTGGAAGTTAGGAAATGCTACGCTTGGGTTACCTTCTTTTGAATGGGATTTTTTAGATGCCCTGTTACTCTTGTCATTTTTCTAGTCCTGAGGTCCCTAACCAGTTCACCTTCCTGTTTCCACCTTTCAGAGTTTTTCTTTGATTGCCTCTTGGTGTAATTTTCAGCATTTATAGTTGTGTTTTACAGGGATGAGCTGGAAGAAGAGAGTCTACACCGTCTTGCCTGGACCAGAAGTTCTTTTGTTTAAGAACTGATAAATTAACAACATGATTTTTGATTCAGCTTCATTTTTTTCAAGATGTGTCCTTTGATGCCTAAACCTCAGTAGCTCTTGAGTACTGTTTCTGAAAGTATGGTCTTTCACATTTGTTGCATAGGAACTATCCAAGAGGCTTCTTTTCATTCAAGTCTCTGGGACTCACTTCAACTTTCAGATACTTCTTATACATGCTAAAGTTGGAACATCACTTCTAGAGTTGAGCATTGATAAGAACATTGGCTCTTCCACATCTTTCAGTTAGCTGGCTCAGTAACTATAAGTAGCTAAATGGCAGGGCCAGGATTTCGAATTTAGTGTTTACTAACTCCATACACCATATTCTTTCTTACAAGCTGTACTTTGTTTTTGAAGTGAGTAGAAAAATGTTTCTCTATAGAAATCCTATTATATAGTTAATCTAAGGGGCTGAATCCATAGATTTCTTTGATCTAGAGTTAGCCAGAAACAAGTCTCCCCCATGGAATAAGAAGTGCTGGTGTACCTTCCTCCTCCTTCCTCCTTTTTGTCACTACATTGTGCTTTTCTGTTCCTCCACTCTACTTTAAAGCCCAGGGCTGGGAAGTTGGGAAATGCTGAAGATTGGAGATTGTTTTTCTTTCAGTTTTTACTGTGATGTTGTGATAATTATGAAAGTTTCTAAGCCCCCTGCTGCTTTACAGTAGGTACTTTAAGTTGTAAGATAATGCTCCTTGTCAGTCTCTTGCTTAGGTGAGTGAGTTAGATCAAATAAAGCTGTTCTTTTTTTTTTTTTTTTTTTTTCCACTTTTTTTTAAGGTTTTCATTTTTTTGACAGAGAGATAGAGAGCACAAGTAGGCAGAGTGGCAGGGAGAGGGAGAAGCAGGGCTGAGCAGGGAGCCCGACGCAGGCCTCGATCCCAGCACCCTGGGATCATGACCTGAGCCGAAGGCAGCTGCCTAACCAACTGAGCCACCCAGGTGCCCCAAATAATAGCTACACTTACACTTTAATTTATAGCTCTTCAACAAGTGGGATTATTTAACTATTCAGGATTTTCAAAGGAGGAATTAGTGTCATATATAGAATTTGAATATTCTGACCTCAGTTTGAATTTTGAAAGGTTCTAAAATGGAATCCACTCTAAAAAGATGAACTCTGTAGGCACAGAAGTAGAAAATTGATTGGCTCACTCTGGAGGAGCCACTCTGGGGTAGCAGTTCTTTGAATAACGGAGAGTCTTTCTGTATTAACTTTGTCATTTTGCTTTATTCTTGAAACATAACAGAGTCCTATTCTCTAAAAAAGACACAGTAACTAGGCCAGTGTTTTGTTCCGAATCTTCATGCTCAGATTCTGTGTCTAGTCCTACAGCCAGCCAAGAAGAACTATAAGCCACTTCCATCCTTCTTTGTCACGCTGTGTTTTTCTCTGTTGGAACCCTTCAGTGTGTCAAAGGCATTCTGGGTCTTTTATGCTTCGGTTAGGTCGGTGTTTTTTGTTTTGTTTTGTTTTTTAAACAGTTTGAAAATTAAGCAGTACAAACCATTGGCTAAATCGGTCTCATATATATATTTTTTAATTTCCTGGGAATTCCTTATTTGTAAACTACATGTATGCAGATGTCATTGAAAATTGATCTACAGTTAAAACACATGGTAGTACCCATAAAGAGGCATGGATAATCTAATTGAAGACCAAAGTCTTCATGACATGACTTTGGAAATAGAGAACACATAAATAACAAAATAAGATGATCAGAGTAAACTTGAAGAATACAAAGTAATGAATTCTGAGATACAGTTCTCCAGGGGAAAGATTCCCCCAGAGGGAGGTGGGTGTTCCTGGATATTTTCAGGTTGGAAACTTGAATTGGATATGACAAACAGATTGACCTGAGTACTGCTACTCGGGGGCTGTGTTGGAGAATTATAACATTTTTTGTTTTACTGTGTTTGGCAGATTTACATATTATGTAAATGTTACTATGATTAATAAAGTCTGACAAATGGGCATTGAGAAGAGTTTGGAGTACCTTAAATCTTGAAAGGTTGGGTGTATTTTAGTACATATCTCAGTTTTTTTTTTTTTTTTTTTTTTAAGATTTTATTTGTCAGAGAGAGGGAGAGCAGAAGCAGGGGAAGCAGCAGTCAGAGGGAGAAGCAGGTTCCCCGCTGAGCAGGGAGCCCAATGCGGGACTCAATCCCAGGACCCTGGGATCATGACTTGAGCCAAAGGCAGACGCTTAACCAACTGAGCCACCCCGGCTTCCCTGTCTCAGTCTTAAACATGTAAAAAATTAAATGTACAAAAGTACAAATAATTTATCTGTTGATCTCTACTAAACACTAAATAACAAACTAAAAGTAGTTTAGAGGTTGAGTTTATAAAGTTCAAAAGTGTGGACTTTGGGACAAGGATAAAAATAAATGGAATATTCTAAAGGACAAATAGTTCTGTTTCTTCTACAAATAAATTGCAAGGAGAAAAAGAGGAAATCTGTTACAAATTTTAGATGTATTAACCAAATACAGTGTGTGGATTTTCACATTGGAGAAATCAGTTGAGACAGTCCAGAATATTTGACCAATAACTGGATATTTGACATTAAGGAATTAACTGTTTTTTAGATTATGTGATAGTGTGTGTGTGTATATATACATAGAGCATAGTATATAGTATGCTGTATTTTAAGTGAGTTTACCTTTTAGAGATACACATGGAAATACATACAGATGTACTGATCTGATGGCAGGGATTTAAATTAATCCACGGGGATTGGGGGTAGATGTTATAGATGAGATAGGATTGGCCAAGAGTTAATAATTACTGAAGTTAGTTGATGGTTATGTGGCCGTTCTTTATCTCTTAGCTTGTATTTGAGATTTTTCATTTAAAAAGTCAAGAGGGCTCCTGGGTGGCTCAGTTGGTTAAGCGACTGCCTTCGGCTCAGGTCATGATCCTGGAGTCCCGGGATCGAGTCCCGCATCGGGCTCCCTGCTCAGCGGGGAGTCTGCTTCTCCCTCTGAGCCTCCCCCCTCTCATGCTCTCTCTCTCTCATTCTCTCTCAAATAAATAAATAAAATCTTTAAAAAATAATTTAAAAACAAACAAAAGAGCCCAAGATAAATGCAAGAACATAGGCCACGACCAGGACTGCGTAATATTGTTTCATAAAATTTAACATGGGTTTCAGAGTTCTGTATGATCTGGCCCTACTACCTACTTATATCCAGTGTCAACTCCAGTGCATTTTTCTGCTTGTTTACTGTTTGAGCTCCAGGTACAGAACCTGTATACATATCATTTCTTCTGAAGACATACCACAATCCCTAGTATCTTCTATGCATCTGCACATCCCCCTCCCCCTGGGACCTCTCATCCTGAGCAAGTTTGCCTGTCCATGTCCTAATTTATTCTTTGGAGCTCATTAGGTTAAATGTTTATACCACAGAGAAGTCTTCTAGATCCCTCAACCTAGATCTTATGTCATAGCTAAAATCTTTTACCTCACATTTTGCATGATTGTTTATTAACATTTATATTGCCCATTAAACTCTAAGCTTAGTGAGCCACAGTTCTTGTTTGTTACTACTCTATCCTTAGCACCTAGTATAATCCCTGGTAATAAATAATAGGTGCTTAAATATTTATTAAATGGCACTAACACTGGGGCGGGGGTGGGGGGGAGAGGAAGAGTTCTTGGTGGTTGAAAGTTTGGCTTACGTCATTTGCCAAAATACACAAATCTCTTCCATTTCAGAGGTAATCTGGTTTAAACAGTAGGGCAAAGGGTTTAAGTATTCAACCCCCCCATCCCACACCTCTCACCCCAGAGTCTTTTTCAGGATGAATTGGAAGTTTAGAATTGGCTCTGGTAGATTTGTTTCCTGTTACTACAAACCTCTCTAGAAAGCTGATATAACCAGTTAGAATGACAGATACAAAATGCTTCCTAACCCATTCTCATCTAAGTTTTATTTTACAGCCAAAACATGAAGGATATTTGATGGTATACTCCCCCCCCCCTTATTTTATATCCCCCATCTCTCTAAATTTGGGCAGAGGGTAATGTCATTGAAGTTGTTACTGAATACAGTATCTATTCTAATGAACTATAGTTGAGCCTTGAATATAACGTGTTGAACTGGGAGGGTCCATTGTATGTGGATTTTTTTCGATATAGTACGGTAAATATTTTCTCTTATGATTTTTTAAATATTTTTTCTAGCTTTATTGGAAGGATGCAGTATGTAATACATATAACATACAAAATATGTGTTAATTGTTTTTGTTACTGGTAAGGCTTCCAATCAACAGGTAGTTCGTTGTTTTGGCATCCCAAACCCCCATGTTATTCAAGGGTCAACTGTACTTCAGTTTTGCTGTTTAGAGTGGAGCTTCTTTAGATGAGTGTGAAGCCCAGCACTCAGACTCAGAATTCTGTTGATAACTGAAAACATCATCTATTTCCTGTATTTTTCTGCCTCTTAGAGATTTCTTTATTTCTCCTCTTTTCCCTTCTTTTGTATCTTTTACGATACAGAATTGGAATCCAAGGTTATGTTTGTTTAATCTTTTCTAATACACAGATTGTACTTTGCAGTTAGGATTATATCATTTTATGAGTGCCACATTCCCATGAGGCTGATGTTGCTGTTATTTCCAGAGGTCAGTTTTCATGTCTATGATCACATAAAGTAAATAAAAGTAAGAATTTGGGTTGAACCTATATTCCTGCTCCTTCACCTATTCGTTTCAATACTACTTTTGAGCTAAGTAGTGAATACTTTATATATATATATATATATTTTAAGATTTTATTTATTTTTTGAGAGAGAGATCACATGAGAGGGGGGAGGGTTAGAGGGAGAAGCAGACTCCCCGCTGAGCAGGGAGCCGGATGCGGGACTTGATCCCGGGACTCCAGGATCATGACCTGAGCCGAAGGCAGTCGCTTAACCAGCTGAGCCACCCAGGTGCCCATATACATATATTTTTAATGTGGCTCTCAGTAATGTCAAGATTTTCTGTTCTTGTGACCCTAACTCCCTGGATACTGTGAATCTAGCAACTGTTTGTATGCTCTAGATATTCAGGGATGATCTCAACTTTACTTACTTTATTCTGTTGGTTTTATTTTTTTATTTTTTATTTTTTAAAGATTTTATTTATTTGACAGAGACAGCAAGAGCAGGAACACAAGCAGGGGGAGTGGGAGAGGGAGAAGCAGGCTTCCTGGCGAGCAGGGAGCCCGACGCAGGGCTCAATCCCAGGCTGCTGGGATCATGACCTGAGCCGAAGGCAGAGGCTCAGCGACTGAGCCACCCAGGTGCCGCTTCTGTTGGTTTTATAAGTCATCTAAAGAACCTGGAGATTTCAGAATCTAGGTGTCTCAGACTTTCTTGAACACTTGGAAGTAGCACAGAACTCTGAAATAATTTGTGTGCCAGTTTTTCAACATAATGCTGTGTAACTTGGCTGTAGACATTTTACTTTTGATTTGTTAATAGAACTTTTTCTTTTTTTTTTTTTACATAAAGCGAAAGAACTGGAAATAGAAATGAAATCAGAATCGAAGAGGAATTATTACCGTCGTTCAGGTCTTTCCAGCCTGTTCATTGTTATTTAATGAGATTTTTTAAAAATTTCTAGATCACAAGGTTGTGAGATCAAGCCCCACATCAGGCTCCTCGCTGGGACCATGGAGCCTGCTTGAGATTCTCTCTCCTTCTCCCTCTGCCTACCCCCCCCCCCCCCCCCCCCCCCCCGCCATATATATTTCTAGATCAGGGGAAAGTAGTATCCACCAAGCACTGTTCTGCTGGATTAACAGATTGTCCATCTTGAATAGAACTTAAGTGATTTCATTAAAGACAGCAGTAGGTCAAGTATGACATGGTTCAGTGCCTAGCTTTACTTTTCCTTTTAGATAAGTCAGCTTTTGCTGTAGTTTATCTTTGAGAAAAAGGAAGTATCTGTCACTGCTGCTTGTTGCTCTACTGTCTGTGGCGGTATATCAAATAGAAAGAGTTGATATATTAGTAATATTGCAAATTCTTGTTTTTCTCTTAGCAGAAATTACATTCCTTAATGGCTTTTATTTTAGTAAAATCAATGGTAACCACCTCTGAGTTAAGTGATTCAGATCATTACCTCTCAGGGTACAATAGAAAAGTTTTTATCAGTGACATCTTTGAGGATTCAAAGTATAATTCCTAATTTAATAAAAATAGGAGGAGCTTAAAAGTCCCCGTGTTGATCTGTTACTCCTCTTCTAATGAAACATTTCCATTAACATTACCATTCAAGGTGATTTTAGAAAATTAAAGACAAAAATCACTTTTTCTACATTGGCCAACATGTAAGCTGAACCCTAAATTTTCAAGTGTTTTCCACTATATAGTTTCAAAGTGTTTATAAAATATAAGAGCTTTTTTAAAGGAAATGATTTTTTGTTCAAGTGAGTAGCATAAATATTTTATATTCTTGGATCCTATAAAATACCCTAAGTTCTGGATATGTGGTAATATTCTTCTAACCCTCTAAAAAGAAATCTATATATACAGCATATACTATTTTATACAAATAGATACTGGTACATAGCTGGCAACATTAAAATGTATTATTCATGTGGTATTACCAAAGGAACATTGGTACTGTATCTTCCTGCATTTAGGTAACCAAAAATCAATCCATAATGTAAAATTTTAATGGATTTTCATATAGCACACGGAGAGAAAGCAAATTTACCAATGAAATGTTTATAAAAGTGAGGGGCAAAATAGGAGTTAAAATGAATTCTCAGGCAGTAGCCTGGTAGGTGTAGACAAACATTTTTGGTACAAACTGGAATAAAGTAGTACACAGCAGAATAATAGGTTAGAAGGCATTCTAGCGTCCTGTATAGGCGATGAAGTTAAAACAATTACTTCACAAATTGTTAGCAAAGGATAAGCAACAAGGAAGAATTGAAAGACTCATCTGTGTTGGAATCCATATCTTTTTCTTCATCGTTCACAAGGACTACATTAGACACCAATTCAGGATGTAATTATCACTGTGCAACCTTAGTCATGTGTTCTTTTTTGAAGTCTGTATGACTAATACTAAATCAATATCTCTTTGATCTGTAAATTATCAGAGTAATAAATTTACATTTTCAACATTGGGGGGAATCCACCTCTCCCTCTGGTAAACTGAGTTTCTGTGACATGTTTTATTTGTTATGGGGGGGGGGAAGGTTAGATGTGAAGATCTTATTCTTACAATAATATTTTGTGGTGTTCTGCTCTGTCACTGGAGTGTGGTAACATCTTCAGAGCTACCTCAGACTTGTTAACTGTATACCTTTGCTAATAGTTCGGCTTTCTGCCCATATTGCTGCTATTACAAACACAAGATACTGGGGTGCTTGGGTGGCTTAGTTGGTTAAGCGTCTGCCTTTGGCTCAGGTCATGATCCCAGGGTCCTGGGATTGAGCCCCACATCAGGCTCCCTGCTCAGCGGGAGTCTGCTTCTCCTTCTCCTTCTGCCCCTCCTCCCTCACGTGTGTGTGTGTGTGTGTGTGTTTGTGTACGCTCACGTGCAAAGGCTGTTCTTTAATATCAGAGAAAAATAGTACTTATTCATTAAAGTTCTTGTGAACTGAAATGTTTTAAGTAATCTTCTCTTTTTTAGTCTCAGACTTTCAAACAGATTTTAAAATGTTTTTATTTGTTTTGTTTTTTTCCCCCTTGACATCAGAGAAGAAAGGAAAAAAGAATTCTTTTGGGGGCACCTGGGTGGCTCAGTCGTTGGGCGTCTGCCTTCAGCTCAGGTCATGGTCCCAGGGTCCTGGGCTCGAGCCCCACATCGGGCTCCCTGCTCTGCAGGAAGCCTGCTTCTCCCTCTCCCACTCCCCCTGCTTATGTTCCCTCTCTTGCTGTGTCTCTCTCTGTCGAATGAATGAATGAATGAATGAATGCTTTTGGTTAAGATGTGTCTAAATTCAGAGATAAATAGGTTTCATCTTTCTTGCCAATTAAGAGTGCTTGGTGTCCTGGAACACTGTCGTGACAAGGCTTATGAGCTAAGTTCAGGATCATTGGGAGAGGCTGCCAGGATTCGTTGTCCATCAAGGGTGACTAAGGACGAAGCACTGTAAATCTGCCAAGAAATTTTCTTTCCTTTGCTTTAGTTTTCAACATTAGGGTTTTGTTTTGGCTAGCCACTGTCAGTTGTTAAAACAAATTTGTCTGTAAATAAACTGTCATTAAATGAACATTGTGTTAATTTTACTAATCACTTTTTGTCTTTGAATTGCTTTTACAATATTTGACTTCCCTTATACTTTGTTTTCTTGAAGACTTCGGATTTGAAAAGAAGCCACAGAGGAGCTGTATGGTTCCTTACACGTAAGAGTGACAGGAAGTAATGAGGTTTGAAGGGAGTTTATTTAGGAAGAGTAGTGTGTAACTTACGTTAGGAGTAGTAGCTAAGGAGGTTTATTGGAGTAGCCCAGTGGTGATATGGTAGATAGACATTTGGTGCTGTGGTAGCTTTGGGAATGAAATGAACTTATAAAACCAAGAGATTTAGCAGGATAGGAAGGTGAACCTTGTAGAGGAATGAAAGTTGGAAATTTGATATACAGGTTAACTAGCTTTGCCTCTTATAAAAAAGGTGGAGGGGCATTTTTATAGTTCAGGAATGATCCAGAGGTTATATTTAACTTCTTGAGGTTCTTTCCTGAATTTGGGCTAGAACTAGACCTGCAGCCAACATTAAACCAGATAATTACACTTCTTTATTGAGAGAGAGAGAGAGAGAGAGATGGGGGGGGTGAGGACAGAGGGAGAGAGAAAATCTTTAAGCGGGCTCCATGCCCAGCACGCTAGAGCCCACCCAGAGCCAGACCTGCGGCTCAGTCTCACAACCCTGAAATCATGACCTGAGCCAAAATCAAGAGTCAGATGCTTAACCGACTGAGCCACCTAGGCACCTCAGATAATTATACTTTTTAAAAAAGTATCTTGGGGCGCCTGGGTGGCTCAGTTGTTAAGCGTCTGCCTTCGGCGCAGGTTGTGATCACAGGGTCCTGGGATCAAGCCCTGCATCGGGCTCGCTGCTCTACGGGAAGACTGCTTCTCCCTCTCCCTCTCCCCCTGCTTGTGTTCCCTCTCTTGCTGTGTCTCTCTCTGTCAAATAAATAAATAAATAAAATCTTTAAAAAATAAAAAAGTATCTTTACATCTTGTACTGATTCCATCAAGGTTAGTGAACTATAAAATGCCTTCTTTCTAAAAGAGAAATAATTGGATAATACTTTATCACATTGGTTGGCTTGAATGGCTTATTTTTGGACCACGTAAAAGTAAAATATCACATTGCTAACCTTGGTCTTAATTATAATGGTATAATTAAGTATTAACTCATTTCTAATCCTGCTGTGGTTAGATGTGTTCTCTCATTGACATTTTTTTTTTTAAGATTTATTTATTAGAGAGAGAGAGAGAGCAGGAGGAAGGGCAGAGGCAGAGGGAGTCTCAAGCAGATGCAGACGTTGAGCATGGAGCCTATCGAGAGGCTCGGTCTCACAACCCTGAGATCACGGCCTGAGCTGAAACCAAGAGTCAAATGCTTAACTGCGCCACCCAGGCGCCCTGACATTATGTTGTTTTGTTTGTTTTTAATCTCATCAGTAAACAATGTTAAAGTTCATTTACAGCCATTTAAAATTTTTAGTAGTGAGTGTGTATATCCTGATTGGAGGTGGGGCTACACAGTCAGTGTGATCGCTGCTTTCTTGGAAAAGAATTTTATGGAAGATTATGAAATACCTTGATTACAGAATATACCAGGTGCCATATACCCCCTCTAATATTTAAGGAATGTTAAAATGTCATATTTCTATCAGACTTTTTTTTATTTTTATTATATTTTTTAAGGTTTTTTTTTTTTTAAGTAATCTCTGTGCCCAACATGGGGCTTGAACCCACCACCCCAAGATCAAAAGTCACATGCTCCACCAACTGAGCTGTCCAGGCACCCCAGACTTTTGTTTTTAAAGAGGAATCACACATTTCGTTATTAAAGAGAGCTAAAATCCAATTTCTTCATTCCCCTTCCCAGGGTGATGAGGACCCTGATCCTAACTTTGTTGAATATCAGTTCTATGCATGTTTTTATACATTTACTATTTATGTATTGGTAACAGCCCTTATTGTATGTCTATTCTTTTTTAATTTTCTTACAATTTTTCCATTCCATATTGTTGAGATTTAGTCATGTTGATACATATTATAATAATTATTAATAAGCAGTAGTCCATTAAATTCTTTTACTTTTACTATTAATGTGTTATCTCAAACAACTTATTTCTTAGTTTATTTCCCTATTTTAGCAAATTAGATTGTAACTTTTAGCTATTACAAACTCTACTGCAGTGAATCTCTTTCTTCATGCAGATGTGCAGGTGTTGTTCTTAGAAATAGAAGTTCATGATGGTTGGGTGTTCACATTTTTCTCTCTAGCCAAGTGTTTTGAAATTACCTTTCAGAAGCAGACGTGCCAGGTTTTATTACCGGCAGTGTATGAATTGCTGTTCTCCACATCTTACCAAAACTTGGTTTTTCCAGTCTGGGTTTGAAATAGCTTCCTAATATTTACTGATACTAATATTTTAACCAAAATTTTAACAAGGTAGGGTGTATTTTTATGTATTTATTGGCCATTTGGATTTCTCTTACATGAATTTTCTATTTATCGTTTATTAGATTGTCCGTTTTTTTCACCTTTTTGTTGGAGTTTGTTCTATATTCTGATATTTAATCTTACCAAACAGCGTCTTGCCTTTAACTTTATTGTATGTTGAAATTTAGCTAAAATGTTTTTTGTTGTCTTATTTAAGGAATCCTTCCAAAGATACCTCTCTTTCAGTTTGGCTTTTCAGATTTAGGAATTCCAAAATTACGGAATTATATAATAAGGAAGGAAACTAATTTTACTTTTTTCTATGTAAAGAACTGACCATTTCAGTACTATTCATTGAATAGTTCAATCTTTCCCCACTGATAAAAGGATCATCCCTTTTATATATCCAGTTCTAAGTTTTGGGGCCTTGTACTTTGTCTCACTGGTCTTTTTGTCTTTCTGGATTGCTTTAATTGTCATGGCTTTACAGTAAGTCTGTAATGCCAGGAAGTTTCCATCATATTTTCTTGAGAATTCTCTACTGTTGGTCTTTGTTTCCTTGTGAATTTTTGGATCTTTTCATCTGCTTCCATTAAAAACCCTGTAGGGAATTTGATTAGAACTTATTTGAATTTATACACATGTGAAAATTGCCATCTTAAAAAAAAATTGTATCTCATTTTTATAGGTCTTTATGTTTTCAGGTTTTATTATTTCTCTAAAGATCTTGTATGTATCATGTTTGGTGTTGTGAATAGTGCTTTTTATAAAAATGAATATTTTCTACTTGTTGGCACACTTTGAGTTTTTTGTATGCCAATCTTTACAGTTTTGCTGAATTCTTTGCTTTAATAATTTGTGATGTCTTTTGGATTTTCTGTGTAGATAATCTTTATTGTTTATATATGTCTTATGTAAAAGTAGAAAATACTTCTCGATCTCCTGAGATTATTCTGTCTTCTGAGAATATTTCTGTGTCTCCTCTGAAATTGCCACAGTATCAGGATACTAGAAGGCAGTTTCAACTAGTTAATTTGGGAAGTATCTATATGTGAAATTTTGTCCATGTGTGTCCTGTGATTGACATACATACATATATACATACATAAAGTCTTGGATTTTTCTTGGCACTAGAGTGGGCGACATAAGGGCCTTTAGATGTTAAAATCTTCTCATTCCCATTGGGTATAAATGTTGCTTCTACTCTTGAATTTCACTCAGTTTATTTCCTTTTAGGAGACGCAGATCAGAATGGAGATGGGCTGCAGACCGAGCAGCTATTGTCAGCCGCTGGAACTGGCTTCAGGCTCATGTTTCTGACTTGGAATATCGAATTCGGCAGCAAACAGATATTTACAAACAGATACGTGCTAATAAGGTAAGAGATAAATGTCTGGTCTTTTTCAGCCCAGCTAAAAATTACCATTATCCTTTTTTCCCAATCCCTCCATGACTCTTAACTGTGTCAAAGAGAAGGGTTTAATATGATCTGATACAGTGGATTAATTTGTTTAAGGGCCTGATGTTGTTTAGAATAGTGCAGACAACACTATTAGAATATAATGTTAAATTGAACATGCATTTAGAACAAAACAGTTCCTATATTTGGGCTAATAGGAAACATAAGAAAGCAACTATATAATATAAGCCATTGATGTAACTCATTATTTGTTATATTTATGGAAAAGCAATGAAGACTGAGGATATCATCTTGCTTTTTCTACTTAGATGCATTTCTATTTTACCACTAAGCTTCCTTTGCTTTCTTAAGGAAAAACAGGATTTTTCCTGAAAGACTGTTCCAGTGAAATTAGACATTGGTGTTTGGGATTTTGGTTTTTCTGTGTCCTCCGATCTGCAGAGTCCTGATTCTTACCTTTTATCTTTGATAGTGACACTGTGGTAATTTTTCTTCTTAAAAATCAACTTAGAAAAGAGTCCCTTACTCAGTTTGGGTTTGACTGAGGGATAAATGTACATGGAAGAGACATCCATTTAGCAGATAGGTGAGTGCCTACCGTGAACGCTTTAGAAGGGTCAGTGGTTAAATAAGAATCCTACTTTTGTGGAGCTTACATTCTTAAAGAATTTTTTTTTTTAAAATAAGTGTCTCAACACTTTTTTGTCTTGCCTTAGTGCTGGTCACAGTCTTCAGAGAATTGCTGTACTGTGTGGACTCTATGCATTAAATTAATTAGTAGGCCAAAAGTTAAAGGATGACCAACTGACAATAAAATGATGAGAGTTTAAAGTTCTGCAGCCTCCCATATATGTCATGTAAGCTTTTACTCCAAAAATTCCACTGGAGTGCTCTTCTAGTTGTTTTTTTGGGAAAACATTTTTATTGGCTATATTCTGTTGCCTTTCTTGGCAACTATTTTAATTATACCCTTTATTAAAATTATAAAGCATACCATAATAAACATCTTTAGCTAAGTCATATCATGGATACTTTTATGTCCTTGATGCATACTTCATAGAAGTAATTTGGCAACAGCCTCGGTTTACAGTCTCACTAGCTGTGTGTGACTTTTTTCCTCCTAAGATCTTATTTTTTAAGTAATCTCTACACCCAGTGGGGGCTCGAACTCACAACCCAGAGATCAGGAGTCACATGCTCCACTGACTGAGCCAGCCAGGACCCCAGAAAAGATATTCTTAATTCACTTTTGGTTCCTGTTTTATTCTTTAGCTCATAACTCAGCAATAATGACAGCAGTTTTAGGAGACTTTCAAAAGTCTTAGATATTTCTAAATATCTGGAAAGTGGTTATTCTGGAGTTTTGTGGATATATTGACTCTTTAAGAGTTTTATTATTCAGAACATAATGTATTAAAGAAATGCCAGGCTTGGGGATGATAATCTTTTGTTCTAGTCCTGTCTTTGCTACCATATAGCTATATAAGCTTGGGAAGAAAAGTCACTGAACCTTTCTGAATCTCCATTTTCATGGTCTGTAAAATAAGATGTTCAAGATTATAATATATTTTCTTGGTCTGCAGTCTGAGTACAAAGTGTCTGTTACAAAATTGTGATAGGAAGAGTAAAAGTTGAATGATAATCTTAACAAGTAATATGTTGAAAACTGACAACTTTATTTATATTTATACAATGTCTGTTTAAAGCAAATGTATTAGTTTCTGGGGGCTGCCATAACAGCACAAATTGGGTGGTAAACTTAAAACAACAGAAATTTATTTTCTGGAGGCTAGAATTCTAAAATCAAGGTCCCTTTGAAGATTCTAGGGAAGAATCTTTCCTTGCAGATTCTAAGCTTCTAGTGGTTGCTGGTAGTCCTTGTTGTTCCTCCGTTTAAAGCATCATTCCAACTTCTGCCTCTGTCCTCACTTGGGCATCTTGTCTCTGTGTGTCTGTGCCCACATTTCCCTCTTAAAAGAACACCAGTCATACTGGGATTTAGGGCCCAAAGTAGGGCTCATTTTAACCCAGTTATATCTGCAAAGACCCCAATTCCAAGTAAGGATACATTTATAGGTTTTAGGTTACATAAATTTTAGACAGATACCGTTCAAGCCTATATAACATGTAAGCAATAAAATTTACCCCGAAGGTAAATTAACATGCATTTGGTCTCATATCACTATAATAATAGAAGTCTTTGAGCATTTACTGCATGCCGGGCACTGTGCTGAGTGTTTTACTATTACTTACAAATGTAAAGGTAAACCAGTGGAGGGTCAGAGAGGTAAGCAGTTTGCTCATGGTCAAGTAAACATGAGCTCAGAGCTGAGGTACAAGCATTTGACTGTTGCTCAAGGTAGTTGCTTCCAAGAGCTTGCCTGCTTTTTGAGTTATTAAAATTTTTAACTGCCTATGTTTTGGTAAAGTGGATTGATGTTCCCATTTCCTATCCTGCTCCAAGATTTGTTAGGATTGCCTGGGTAGTACAGGCCTTTCCATGAGATGAATCTAGGTTTGGTGGTCAACTGTAGAGTGTTATAATTTGTCTTAGGTTGGGGAATTAGAGGGTGAAGCTTTCTTTTTCTTTTTAAGGATTTACTCTCTAGCATGTTAACATTAATTTTTTTTTAAAGTGACATATTCCAAAAAAAAAAAAAAAAAAAATGAGAACTACCACTAGTTGATTACCAGTTTCTTTTCTGTCAGAAATTAAGTATTAACTTCCAGGTTGAGAGAATCTTGAGAGTTTCTTTTGGGAGTAATGATTCCTGTTGCTTTTTGGAGAAAGGATATGGTGTTTAGGAGCTCCTCTGTACATTGCTCCTTACTCTTTTAATTTTCATGTTCAGTAAGTTTTTTTGTTTTGTTTTGTTTTTTTAAAGATGTTCCCTTGCCTTATAGAATGATAAAGGAAAACAATGTATGTACCTGGAGTATATACATAGATAGGTATGTTCATGTATGTTGTTTAGTGCACAGAGCAAATCTTAAGCTTACAAATTTTTGTAAGAGGCAGAGCTAAATTTGAACTCAGAGCTATTTATTTGACTCCAAAACATTTTCTGTCTAACACTCTGCTGTTCTTTTGTCTTCATTATATGTCTCGAGCTTTTTTTTTTGAGATTTCATACCTGCCAAATAAAACTGAGGGGGAAGGCACAGGGACCAAATGGGTTCTGTTGCTAAAGGAGACACAGTCTTCAACATCCATGTCTAATACAAAACATACCATTTTTCTTTTATCTCTTCTGACTGATCTGTGAAATTACACAGCAGTTGGTAACTAAGGATGGACATACTATTGGGAATGAGAGGCGGAAGAGCATTGAAGTTTCTGGATAGAAAAGGAGCTGAATAGAATAGTAGAAGCCTAGAAATACACCTTTGTCTTCAAAAGTGATGTAAAGCAGTTGACATTCCCATCTTACAGGGTTATAAGGACATTGTGGAAAGCTATGTCTTGTCTAGGTAACCCAGGACGGTTCCTGTGGAACTGATCTGCAGTGAGATCACGGATTTATCTTAAGATGGGGGAGGGGGTATGTGAAATTACATCTTAATTCTGTATTATAAATTAAGAGGTGATGTTTTTTAATCTTGTACTTTGACTCCATGTATTATATGAAATTGGTGAAATAGAAGCAGTTAAGTCTACAACTTAAGTTTTTTTCTGTTCTTTCCTTTTTGCTTGCTTTCTTTTGCCCTGTTTTGTAATTAGGCTTAGCGTAATTTCTTCTATCGATTCTTCCTTTTTCAATTTTGGTTCATACTATTTTTCTCTTCTTTTTTTTTTTGACTTCTGTAGGACAGCTTTGCGTTTCCACAGAGGAATAATTTATAAGGATATATTATGACAACATGCAGCTATGACCCATCCCAATTTCTTGGATCCTTATGTAGGAGTTTTCTAGGCCTGGGGGCCTGGGCATGATCCTGGTTTTGAATTGAGCGGTGGTGAAGGATGGGGAGACTCTCTCAGTCTTTGTGTCTTGGCCTCTGTGAGTTTGCTGTCTATTTTAGAGTGCAGTAATAGCCCTGAGATGCCCACTCCCACTTAATCCTCACACTGTCCTTCTTTAGCATTTGACACCTTCTAATGTACTACATAAAATTTATTTACTCATATTGTTTATTATCTGTCTTCCCCAGTATTGGAATGTAAGCACTTTCAGGGATGGGTTTGGATGGGGATACAGGGTGGAAGGAAATGTCTCTTCTTCTTTCCTGTATCCCCAGCCCCTAAAAAAAAGGTCAATAAATGGATAATTGGTGGCTTGATTTGAATGAATGAAAGAACAAGAGTAGTTTGACCCAGTCTTTAGCCCTAGTTCTGCCATGGGTTGGCCTGTTGACATGACCTTCAACCTCCATCCTCTCTGGGTCTATAAAATGATGGGGAATAAGTGGTCCCTACCAGGTCTTATTTATAAGTCTCAGGAGAGTGTCCTTGTTGTCTTTCAGAGAGGTGTTTAAGAAATTACTCAGTGGTTTAAGGAAAAAGTGTTCTCTGGAAAATAGTGGCTGTTATATCCTGACTTACCTTCTCACCTAAAAAAATTGAGGGAGTAACTTTATACCTGGTAATTGGATTATTTAGGCTCTTGCTGTAATTAATATAAACTTAATATTCTTGTTCAAGGAAAAAAAAAATTTTAACCTAAAACTCAAAAAACAATTGTTACACATTTCCTTTCTTGGTGTATGATTCAGCTAGGGAATATGGGGGATTCAAATATATTTGTATTATGTCTAAGTCTTTAAGGGGCTTAACATTAGTTAACAAATAAATTAAGGCAGTAGTAAATAAATTAGCCCAAGATTCTGCTCTGGAAATGAGATTCAAATACACAGAATGTGGGACATAATACGGATGCTTTAGGAACTCCGGTAATGTAGATAAAACAAGTAGGGCTCAGTTAACCAGGGACATTTTCTTGGAAGGAGATGGGACTTGGATTTGACAAGCTCTTTGAAAGGATGAATGACATTTTGGATAAATATATTTTTAAAGGGCAGAATCAATATGAAGAAAAGGACATAAGAGCAGCTAGTATTGTAACCTTTAATTGCATTTATTTACCTAGTAACTGTATTGTAATAACCTTCCTCTCAGTGGCAACAACCTCATATATGTACATTTTCTTGGAGATCATGAGACTGGTATAACTGTAACCAGGGCTCTTAAGCAGAGAAGATGTTGAATGCACTATTTTAAGAAGGGAATAGTGTGCAAGATAACTGGTTTTTGCGAATAGTTTTTACTTTGACATGGTAAAGTTTATGAAGTCTGTTTTATGCCGTGATTGAGAGAAGAAAATCTTTTTCAGCCGTTCTTTTAGCCGGATAAACTTCATTTTGAAGGCTAGGGCAAACGTTTCTTAATGGTCTTTGCCTCCCTTTCTGAGGAGTTACCACTTCATTTTCTACATAGGCTAGTCATAGTCTTATTCCAGGATATGTAAGTGTTGTTTCTCTTGCTTGGGGGTGGGGGTGGGGGTGTTGTAACACTTTTTTTTTCTTCATTTTTTGGGGGGGGAACAGGTAGAATTCCATTGTTTTTTCTTAATACCAGTCCCCCACTTCCCCATTTCATCTCTTTGCATCCCCTGTTTTATAGAGGTTTTTGAGTTAGAAAGGACCCTAGGAATGGATCATCTGGTTCACTGGCTTACAAGAGTCTGTAGGGAGCTCAAATTGATACAGTCAGAATCTTTAGGTCCTGAAATCCATATTTTAGGATGTTCACTGGGGGATTCTGATGCTGAGTCAAGACTAAGCAAGTCTAATATGTTTCAATTTAGAGCTTGCCTTAGGACTTAGTGGAGCTTTTTATAAAATGTCAAATACCCAGCCCTAACCCCAGGGACTCAGAGTAGATTTGATGTTGAAGCTGGGCAGGTATAGCTTGGTAAGTTTCCCCAGGTGATTCTAATACAAAATTACCTTTAAGAGAGTCTTATCATTCAGATCTCCTTATTTTCTAGATCAGAGAAGGAGAACCAAAGACACAAAGCCCTGGTTACTTTCATCCCAGTCTTTCTGTTATACAGTGTCAAAACTTGGTTTTGGTTACCTCTCTTTGAGTTCACGGTGAGAGTCATGTGTGTGGCTTTTTGTTTTACACTGTAAGCTCACTTCTGTCTTTACCAAGCTGGGCCCTTGCTGCCTGGATAGGATTTGTGGAGCCGTTTTAAGTTTCTTTTTTTACATTTTTTATTTCCTGGGATGAATGTAAGATCTGACTTTGAGGTTGTGAAGCAGGAACCTAACCTGGAGTGTTATTTATGCTTATGAGAAACAGGTGCCTTTGGAACAGTTTTAAGTTCTTGGTTTGTAATATATTGTAGGGACTGCAGTGTTGTTCCACCTTTATTTCGTGTAGTAGTTTTGGTTGCTCTGATTCCGTTGGCTTATCATTTATATTTGTAGCACTTAACATTTATATTTGTAGCATTTAAGGTAATCTTTAAGCCACATCTGTGATCAAGTTACCTAGAAAAATTGCATTGCTGCTGTTACTGCAGTATAATCTAGTTAATAATACAGTATAAAGTACCATACTCTGCTCAGGATTCCAGATTAAAAGATGCTAAAGGTAACAAGCTTATGTAGGTCACAGCATTCAAATGGGAAAAGGGGGAAGCTTGGGTCTGACTTGAGCCTTACTCCTTGCTACTGCTAGGCTTTATGTTGAAATAACTCTTGGGAAAGCAAAGCTGCTGGTAGTGTGTGTTTTTGTTTCAGAACCATAGGAAAAGGGAAAAGGGCTTTGGTAAACCAGTCCCCTGCCCCTAACTCTTGTGATATTAACTCATAAATTAAATTTGTGACTTAGGATACCGCTCCCTTATGCTGCTTTTCTGTCTGTCTTGCAGGGTTTGATAGTTCTCGGGGAGGCACCTCCCCCAGAGCATACAACAACAGACTTATTCCTTCCGCTTAGTTCTGAAGTGAAGACAGATCATGGGAATGATAAATTGGTAAGTATAAAAGACAGAAAAGGGGGGAAATGAGTGAGAATTCCGGGGTTTGCATCAGTACACAGTTTATTCTCTGTAACAAGGATCCTGGCATTGGCTGAAGGAAAGGACTATATCCCCCTTTATCACCTTCGGCATTTCAAGGCTTGAATTCCTGAATAGAGCGGCACAGGGCCCCTCCTGCAGCTGTGTAGTTGACCTTGATTTTAAAAGCAGCTCCTAACTCAAGACAACACAGCCGGAGCAAGTGTGGTAGCGTGGAGTGTTACTGAGAATCAGGAAACCATGTGGCTCTGATGGTATTTCTGGGACACTACGAAATGAAAAGGTTGGACTAGAGGTTGGACATCACAAAGATGTTGAAAGAGCTCTCTCTGAGTTACCCCCTTTAACTCTGTAATGAGAGTAAAGCTGTCATTTTCTCTAATTTTCTGTATCCTTAAAGCCTAGTCCACATCTTCCTCTTCCATGATTCCTTCTCTTTTTCTATTTCTCTCAAAACCCAGTTAATTTCTTTAACTTCTGAATCCCAAGAGCACTTTTTTTTATTTGTTTCACTTTTTTCCCCCAGAAGCTCATTGGCTTTTATGAATATTAGCATTTCTGAAGTCATTCATTAGAAATTCCAGAGTCCCGCGACAGTGGTTTGTTTGGGAGGCTAGAGTTGCTGGGTCTTTAAATCCTGCATTAAACCAGCTAGTCTCTTTCATCTGCAAATCAACAAAGCTTGTTATCCTTTGTTATTATCATTTTAAGCAGGAATTCATGTGATATGGTGGAAACTAACTTTCCTAATGAGAGAACTTAAAGCCAGGGATAAATGTGAAGACCTTAAGAGATTAATGGTTCTTAACTGGAAAATGGTTTTAAATAAATTAAAGAGTAGAATGCCAGATTTTGCGAGTATTCAGGTCCACAGTGTGGGCTCATTATATGCTATCTATAGAATTATATTTTACAAATGATTTGTGAAACTGTTTTAGTGATTGCTCTAGCCAAGAAAAAAATTGTTACAAGTCTGAGAGAAAACATGGGTAAGGTTGGAAGGTCAGCTGGTGCTTGGTGGTATGATGTACAGGAAACATGAGATTTGAGGCATACATGATTGGGAGTGAGATTTGTAAAGATATTTATATATTTGTGTATTTAGGAATTCCAAAAATTTGTGGACAGTCTCTTGTAGTCAGGGTTTTCTCACCTCAGTGCTGGTGAAGGATAGGACATGACAGTCTCTCATTGTTTCTGATTCTCATTGTTGTATTTACACATGTTGACATATGTGCGTCTGTGTGCACCCCTTCAGGACATGTCTCTTTTCTTACCCACCATTCACTTGCATGCGTATGCTTAGTGTTAGATCATGTGATTCTTGAAGGTCAAGATCATCTTCCTTGTATCTAATATGTCAACTGCCAAGCAGAGGTTTTCACTGTAGGAAGGCTTTTTAAAGTTCTTGGTTTGTAATATATTGTAGGGACTGGACTGTTCACCTTTGTTTTATGTAATAGTTTTGGTTGCTCAGATACAGTTGGCTTACTTCGAATTATATTTGTAGCTCTTAAGGTAATCTTTAATTTTGCCTTTTTGTTATCCAGCTTCTTTTTATACCTTGTCTTCAATTTTGCTTTAAAAAATCTTAAGTCACACTTGACAGGGGCAGCTGTAAATTTTCATACTCACATTTAACCACCCTATTTTCCATTTCTATTTTGCTTATTAATTTTTTTTCTAAAATGGAAGTATTTATTGCCACCCCCTTTTTACTCCTCCCTTTCAAAAAACATTTCAAGACTTGTGGTTTAAGAATAATTATGTCAGAGGTGTGTGTTTTGTTGTGCTGTGTCGTTCATTTTTGTATTTTCATTTCTGAAGCTCACCAAAAAAGCCAAAGAGGATTTTTTTTTTTAAACTATCAAGATATAGTTTCAAGAAGTTAAACACAATTTTCAAAGAAATACATTGTGAATTACTGATTAAGGTGGGAATAATGAGTGCTGGAATGCGATTACTCAGTAACCTCCAAAACTTAAAATATCCTATGAGAATAATAAAGCCATTACCTTTGGAGTTATGTTTTCAACTACACACAGATCGGTTTTAACTCCTCAGTGTTCTAGAAATTAACATCCAAATTCAGGCATCTGAGCCCTAATCAGGTGTAAATAGTAAGTAAAACAAAGTTAAGTAATTTAATGAGAGTTATATGACCCTAGGCGGGCTTGTTTAGATGATGTTCAAGTGTTACACTGAAAGGACACATAATCATCTTTTTGCCTTATTTACAAACTGAATGAGTGTTTCTTGACTGAACTAATATGTATCTGCTTTGGTTATGAGCACAGTACAGATATTGCAGAAACTGAATTATTTTGGAGACTGGATACATGGATGAGCCTTTTTAGAACCATGGAGACAAGCAGGAAATGTTTCCTGAGATAGAGTGGGTTTTGTTTTTATACCACAGAGTAGTGGGAGAGAAGAAGGGAGAAACTTCTAGAAAAATGCCCCTTTAAAAAAAAACAAACTTACTTCAGTCTGACTTCTAACTCAGAGGCAGTTTGAAAGGTAAGAGTAGGTGGAGGAGAGAAACTAAAGGGCTTTGCAGATACTGATAAAGTCAGCTGCTGCACTAATAAATTCTGATATGAAATAGAAAACCTTCTGAACAAAAAGGGTGTGTTCTTGGAAAGAGGAAATGTATAAAGCTGTTGAGCGCTGTTCTCCCATGTTCTAAAACGTCCTTTCCTTCTTCTCCTCCCATATCCCTCTCCTGAATAAATAGTAGTCCCCTTTTCCCCAACTAAGAATTAACGAGTGAAAAGAGCTAACTTGGAACCTATGCCTATTACTAGGTAGGAAAAATGCATTTAAAAATTACCAAAGAAAGTCAACAAAATTTCAGACAGAAGACACATTCAGAGATGAGGGTCTCCTTAGTCCGTTTGGTACAGGGTTTTTAGAACTCAACTAGAGAGCCACAATCTCATTGGTTTTCATATTGTCAGAGGTTGGAGGTCACCGCTGCCAAATAGCTAGAAATTGAGGGAGGGAATAGTGGCAAAGAGGGAGTCATGGGGGGTGGAGTGGAGGGCTTAGTCCCACAATCTATTTAAATCCCTCTCAGATCCTTCAGCTGATCGAACCCTTGAACTTCACAAGTTCAGTGAGTTTTGATAGAGCCTAGTAGAAAGCAACAGTTGGTACGCTGAAAGAGCTGAGCAGAGAATGTAATCACTGCCCACTGCAGTGAACACAGAATTTTGGAGTTTGAATTCTACCATGACTTGGTAAATACCTTGGGCCTGGGCCTTACATTGAAACTAAGGAAGGCTCATGCTTTAGGATTTAAAGACTTTCCCAGGACTAAGGGGACTCACCATAGGATTAAGGAAAAATCCAAAATAGGCTCTGATACGTTTCTGCATGAAACATGTTATACATGTTATACAAAATCAAGGTTCATTTGGTTTCTAACCAAATAGAACTAGAAATTTGCCTACTAGAGCAAAAATTAACATGCTTCTGGGAAAATTCATTGAATCCACAGTTCAATATCATATACAATATATTACACAATAACAATATATTAGACCTATCAATAAACAGAAAGATGTCTTCCTTAGTCATGAGAAAAAAATAGTAGAAACTGATCCTGAAATGGCTCAGATTGGAATTAGGAAATAAAGAGTTTAAAAGCATCTAGGGTGCCTGGGTGGCTCAGTTGGTTAAGCGACTGCGTTCGGCTCAGGTCATGATCCTGGAGTCCCGGGATCAAGTTCCGCATCAGGATCCCTGCTCAGCGGGGAGTCTGCTTCTCCCTCAGACCCTCCCCCTTTTCATGCTCTCTCCCTCATTCTCTCTCTCAAATAAATAAAATCTTAAAAAAAAAAAAAAAAAGAATTTTTAAAAGCATCTAGTAAAATATGTTTGAAGATTTAGAGTAAAAGATAGTAAACATGGGGGAATCTCAGCAGAGAGGTGAAAACTAAAAAAAGAATCGCATGGAACTTGTGGAACACAAATTGGAGAATTGAAAAGTACAGTATCTGAATAAAAATTGTACTGGTATACTAAACAGCAGGTTGAAAACTTACAGAAGAGAAAGACTCATGGAGCACCTGGGTGGCTCATTCGGTTAAGCATCTGTCTCTTGATTTTGGTTCAGGTCATGACCTCAGGGTCGTGAGATTGAGCCCCACATCGGGCTCCACGCTCAGCACACGTCTGTCTGCTTGGCCCTCTCCCTCTGCTTTCTCCCCTGTGCGTGTATTCTCTCACTCTCTCTAATAAATAAATAAAATCTTTAAAAAGGGTCAGTGCACATAACAGATCAGTGGAAATTAACCAGCCAAAAAATAGACTGAACATAGAACTGCTCAGAAATGAACATAATCCTGGGGAAACAGTGAATATGTATACTAGAGTTCCAGAAGGAGGAGAGATTGAGTGGTACTGGTGGGGAGGGGTGGGGGTAAAGGAAATAATGGCTGGATATGTGAATGAAAAAGATAATTTTACAGATTGAAGAAACTAAGAAAATAGTAAGCAGGAGAAATATAACATGGTGAGAATGAAAGATGAAGAAAGTCTTGCAAGTAGCCAGAGGGGAAAAAAGATGCATTCCATATAAGTAAATATTGATAAGGATAGGTGACTTCTTTTCAAAAACAGTGGAAGACAGACAGTGATTGGGTAAGATCATTAAAATGGGGGGGGGGGTTGGAATTTGCCCCTCAACATTCTATACATGGCCAAAAAAATCCTTTAAAAAATAAAGGTGAAATAGGGCACCTGGGTGGCTCATTTGGTTAAACGTCTGCCTTCTGCTGGGGTCATGATCTCAGGGTTCTGGGATCGAGTGTTGCATTGGGCTTCTGCTCAGCGGGGAGCCTGCTTCTCCCTCTCCCTCTGTGCTTTCTCTCCCTCTCTCCCTCTCTTTCAAATAAATAAAAATCTTAAAAAATAAAGGTGAAATAAAGTCCTTTTTAGATAAAAGAAAGTTGAGAGGAATCTGTTGGCAGAATATCTGCACTGAAAGAAATGTTAAAGAACTTTTCTTTAGGTTGAAGGTGAATAGTAACAGTTGGAAGCTCAGATCTATGGGGAATAAAAGGACGGGAAGATGTACTTAATGAACAGTAAGCATAAAAAAGCTGCTATGGATGGATTAATATTAGCAAAATAATTTTTAAGACAGGAATACCAGAGATAAAATTTTAAGACCGAATTACTGGAGATAAAGAAGGACATTTTACATTGATAAATGGGGTCATTTCATCAAGGAGGCAGAAGAGTCATAAAGGTGGATGCTTCAAATACATACACTCCTAACTCAGTAATTCATAGAATTACTAAACAAAAAATGAGAAAATAAAAGATCCAGACAACACTGCCAACCACCTTGACCTGTTTGACATGTGTAGAACACTACTTTCCCCCCACACTTCCCATACCTTCTTGTGCAAAGTAGGAGTAATAATGCAAGTCCTTACTCTTTTATCTGCATTTCTAAACTCCAAAGATCTATGAGAACCAAAAGTGGTTTTCCTAAGTTGCATCAAGCTCGTTTGGTGGCAGAATTTGACCTGAAGTCATATTTGTTAAGACTGTTTATATTTTTAATTATCCATACCTTTTGAAGCAGAAATATTAATGTATTTGATTTTTTTTTTTAAATTAAGACTATTTTGGGGGGAGCAGTTTAAGGTTGACGGCAAAATTGAGCAGAAGATAGAGATTTCCATATACCCCCTGCCTGGCATGGCACTCCTGCCTTGGGTAGTCTTCCCCCATGGTCAACATCCCCACTAAAGTGGTGCATTTGTTGCAATTGATGAGCCTGCATTGACATATCACAGCCACCCAAGGTCCATAGTTTACATTACAGCTCACTCTTGGTGTTCACATTCTTTGGGTTTGGATTTGTATTTGATTTTGAAGCACTTAACCCAGTGCATACAATGTATGACTTTGTGAAAGTCTATGAATTCCATGACACATCAGCCCTCAAGGGTCTTAGGTAAGAGTGGCTCTGTTTCTGTACGTCTTTAGAATGGTTGATAATTAACTATTGAAGAAGTATAATATGCTTTTAACAGCATTTGGTCCATAATAAACATTTGGTAAAAGCTTATTGTTCCAGACTGTGCTGTGTGCCTAGGTTTTCTATTGGCAGAATCAGGTATCTTCCCTTGAGAGCTTCATAGTCTTAAAACAGGCACATAACAGGGGAATAAAGAGGGGAAGAGTTCTCACTTCTAAGGGAGGTCAGGAAAGGTAGTCTAATAGAGAAGGATGTACTTGCGCTGAGTCCTTGTGGACTTGCTGAAGATTGAGAATGAGTTCCGACAGGGAGGGTACTGCATGTATAATGTGAAAGGCTTGAGAGAGCCCGGTGTTGTAGAGGAACTACAAATACTTTTCTTTGATGGAGTGTTGGATGATTGGGCCAATTCATAATAGATTTTGTATTTATCTTAATGAGTTTATGTATTTCATCCTGTAAGGTGACAGGAAGCTGTAGTCTGATACTAGATTTGTGTATGAATGAAATTTACTCTACTCAATAATGCTGGGTAAACTTTTCTTCATTTTTTAAAACTTTTAAAAAACGATTTTAAACTTACAGAAAAGTTATAAAAGTAGCACATGGAGTCCCCCACGTACCCTTCACGTGGCTTCCTGTAGTGTGGTTAACTTGCATAATCATTGTACAATGATCAAAACTAGGAATTAACATTGATACAGTACTATTCAGATAGTATTCAAATTTCACTCATTTTCTCACTGATGTTTTTTTTTGGGGGGGGGGGATCCAAAATCCCACACTGCATTTAGTTGTCCTGTCTCTTTAAAATCTCTTCCAGTCTGTGGTGGTTCTTCCTCTTTGTTGTCTTTCATGGCCTTAATACAGAAATACTGGTATGTTATTTTGTATAATGTTCCTCCAAGTTGGAGTTGCTTGATGTTTTATCATTATTAGAGGTTATGCATTTATCACAGTAATACCACAGAAGTGTACTGTGCCCTTCTCAGTGCACTGTACTGGGGAGACGTGATATTGGTGGTGATAGCTTCTTGGCCTTGGTTAAGGCAGTGCCTGCCAGCCCTCCCCGCTGTCAAGTTAGTATTTTCCCCTTTGTAATGAATGTCTGTCTCATACATGTAATATTCTGTTGCTCATTATACTTTAATCCACAATTTTATCATCTACTAGTGGGTTTTGCCTGCAACAATTTTTACTGTGGTGTTTACTGAATGATTTTCTGTTTTCTATATGTTAGTTGGAATTCTGTTGGAAAGAGCTGTCTTTTCTCTCTGATTTACTTATGTATTTATTCAGTCATTCAGTTTATATCAGAATGGATTCATGGATATTTATTTTATGGATTATAATCTGTTACTGTTACTATTCATTCAGTTGCTCTACTTGTTGAGACAACTTTTTGGTATTTGGCCTCTTTCATCTTGGTTCCTGTGTCTTTTCAACATGCTCCCCTCCGTTAGTATTCACTTTTAGGCACCAAAAGATGTTCCCAGCTCATCTTGTATTTTACCTGCTCCAGCCCTGGTTCCTTTTATTGGGCAACAGTTCAGAAACCAAGATCTGGATGCTAGTTGTGCTCATTGCTGCATGGTGTCCTTGCTTCTAGGACTTCTCAACAGACAAAGCTGGGAAACATGTATGCTAAAGCATATATATACGTACATATATATGCAGATGGGTATATATTAAGATTTTATGTATTTGACAGAGAGAGGGAGGGAGAGAACAAGCGGGGGGGGAGAGGCAGACTCCCCGCTGAGCAGGGTGCCCGGCATGGGGCTCGATCCCACAACCCAGGGATCATGACCTTAGCTGAAGGCAGGTGCTTAACAGACTGAACCGCCCAGGCACCCCTTTATTTTATTATTTTTGAGTATGTGAAGCATTACTACATTTCTAAGAGTCAAAGCTATACAAAAACCCATCATTCCTTCTTCTCTTTTTCCCCTTCTTTCCCTCATGTTCCCACCTTCTGTAGGTGGCCATTTTTCATTAGTTTTTGGATTAGCTTTCCTGTATTTCTTTTGCCCAAATGAGCAAATGACATGTATATTTTCTTATATCCCCTTTTTTCTTCCAGGAAACGTAATTACTGGGTAAATATTTTTTAAAGAACTGGATTTGAAATTGAGATTTGTTTAACATAACAAAATGTTGGTTCTGTGGCTTTTGACAGATGACTTCACTATTTGTGTTTGTTTCTATTTGTAAAACAAGCCTCATTTCTTTTACCCTTTCCTTACTTTGTGGAGTGATGGTGATAACAAGTCAGAGGATAAATGCTTTCTCAGAAGAAAGGCATGCTAAAAATGTAAGCTCTTGCTTTTTCTTTTTAAACAGTCCCAAGCTATAATCTTCTACCATTGATTAAGTAGAAACAACTTTTTTTTTTTTTCAGAAGTTTTGCAGTCACCAGGGGCAATGAATAGTGTATTGGCCCAACAAGCGTTTTGAGATAGAGAGTAGAGTGATAGATACTGGCTGAGGAATATTTGATTTACCATATTAAAAGAAAAAGAAGACTAATTAGGACTATTAAAATAGGGATGTGGATAATAAGTTGAACAAGAATTTAGAACTGTTTTTAGCAGTTACTGTATTTCTCTAGATTCTTGACGTGCATTTTCAATGGTGTTGGTAAATACAAATCTTAGGTGCAGTAGCCTTTGGACTTGTATGTAACAGCATCCTGCTGATTGAAATTTTTCAGGGTAAATAATTCAGGGGTGCTTAGCTGGCTCCAGTCAGAGGAACATGGGACTCTTAATCTCGGGGTCATGAGTTCGAGCCCCATGTTGAGTGTAGAGATCACATACACACATACATATTTAAAAAATTCAAAATTACTTTTGCATAATTATATAGATTTTTTTAAAGATTTATCTGTTTGAAAGAGAAAGTGTACAGGAGTGGGAGGGACAGAGGGAGAGAAGCAGACTCCCTGATGAACGTGGAGCCCAGCATGGGCTTTGATCCCACAAACCCGAGATCATGACCTGAGCTGAAATCAAGAGTCTGTTGCTTAACTGAGCCACCCAAGCGCCCCTCTATAGATTTTCTTTCTTCTTCTTTTTTTTTTTTTTTAAGATTTTATTTATTTATTTGAGAGAGAGAATGAGAGAGAGCACACGAGAGGGGGGAGGGTCAGAGGGAGAAGCAGATCCCTGCTGAGCAGGGATCCCGATGCGGGAGTCGATCCAGGGACTCCAGGATCATGACCTGAGCCGAAGGCAGTCACTTAACCACCTGAGCCACCCAGGCGCCCTAGATTTTCTTTTAACCTCAATATAGAGACATAGGAAAGTGAGGCAAATATAGTCCCATTTTATATATGGAGAAATGGAAACTTAGGTAAGTAACTTGATAGAAGTGGAATTTTCAGAAGGGTCCACTCTCAGTGTAGCACAATTTCCTGGCCATAGTGCTAGTTCATGGAAATGACTGGTACACCGTTTATGGGCTAATAATATTTTGGTGATTTTAAGCAAGACTATGTTGAGTATCATTGAGATGAGCTTGAAACATAAGTGATATAAAGCCAAAAAGTAATTTCTTTTGAACCAAGAATAAAAGTTGACTTCTTTAGTTAGCTTTTTCTTTCCTTTTTGATAACGTTGGTCAAAAAACCAGTAAGCAGAATGGAACTGTTAAGTTTTCTAAACAAATATGTTACACTTAAAAAATTGGTATTTCAAGCAGTTATGACCTGGCATTAATTGAATTAAAGATACACATATATTGTGCAGATTGTGTGTTTTTAAGTGTGTGCCTTTGATATTTATCCTTTTACTTCCTCTACTGTTTGGCAGAACAAGTTGAGTGGGAATGGATCTTAGACCCCAAGAAAATCTACCCCCTTAGACCTTAATTTAGCCTAACTTTTCTTTAAAGGCTCTTCGTCATACTTAATGGTCTGGCCAAGAGGGAGGAGTGATGAATCAGACAGATGCCTGCTTTATATGTATAACAAATTTGAATCTTAATGCTGTGTTATTTTCTTCCATATATCTAGCCCCTTCAGTCAGGGAAGAAATCACTTTAGTAACCCTCCTTGCTACTTTTAACTCTAAGATCACCCCAAAAGGTAATCCCCTGAGTCTCTGCTTTTGGGGAAAGGGGAATTAAGAGAAATTCTCTCTCTTCAGCTTTTCTACTCTTTTCTTTCTGGCTGTGGTATGCATGTACCCTCAGAGTGTATCTGAATACCACATACAGTTCAAGAGAAGCTCAATAGTAAGTCCTGCTTTCTGGATAGGAGAGCCTTTAGAGTCTTTGATCCTTTTGACAGTTTCCCATTGGAAGACCATATCTGAGTCGTGTATTAGTTTCCTGAAAATACTAATGATGTAAACCACTGCAATAGTGATGATCAAGCTTAAGTTAGTATGTGGGTTTAACATTTGTGAAGTGTTTATTAATGTATCTCTGCCCTCTCTCCTTTTGCACCCTTTTGGACTGCAGGATAGGGAGTGTTTGCTTTTTCTTAACTGTGAATGCGTTTAAGTATCTTTAAGTAAAATTGTGTTGTGAGTTGTGTTTTTCTTTTTCCAGATGGAACACTGTTGGAGGATTGAGGTTAATGTTTTAAGCTGTTTACATTTGAGAATGAGTGATGAACCTAATTGCCCCAATGCCCTGCTTTTAGATCTCAGTGTGATTATAGGATATCCCACAGTCCTCTGATTATCGAGTGCCTCCTTGTATGGTTGGGACTAGAAGCTAGGCACATTCCCTCTGAGGTTCATGCTCTTGATTGCTTGCTATGTGCTGTTTTATCTTTGACAAACATTTCTGTGCTAAATAATGTTTTCCGTGTTGCCTTCAGTTTTAATTTGGGGGCCTGAATTGCCCCCAGGAAAATTTTAAGTTCCTCTAAGAAAATCAGTAAAATTCACATTGAATATTAATGGCATTTAAATATATATATATATATATATATATATCTGTAGGCATAAACAGGATAGGATTTAGCAGTAGTTATCTGTAGGTCGTGAGATTTCTGATGTTTTGTGCTTTTTCTTCAGACTTTCTGTACATAAGGTTTTCTGAAATAAGATTTTGTTAAAGAATGGCAACATTTTGTTTTGATAGGTGTCCTTACAGTTAATTTTCCCATAATCCCTACAAAATAAACTTTAATCAAATGTGGATTCAACCTGTTACTTGTGACACCTTATAAAACATGTAGATATATAGATCATATCTCTGCCATAATTTAATGTTAAATGCTTTTATTTTAAGGGAATGTAAAATTGACTGAAATTCTTAAGATCGGTATACCAGCAGAAAGTTCATAGTCACTGAAATTTCATGTTGAAAGGAAACTTCTTCATCTAAACCAGAACTTCTGTTATCTTAGGAAAGCTGTAACATCCCTGGAGTCACACATCTGCTAGTTAATGCCAACCTGAATATTAAATCCTTCTGATTATCTAGTCCTTTTTCATATCATAATGTGTGGGTTTTTTGAGGTTCCCCCTATTCTGAATAGTAAATCTTCATGAGCATTCAGGAGGATATTTGGGATTTCTGGGTTTTTTTTAATGTAAAAATATTATCCAAAAAAATTTGTCTCTGACACTATTTTTGTCCTGTCATTGTCTGTGTACGTACATTTATAGTCATCACAGTTGTATTAAAAATATTTTGAATTTAATCTTTTTCCAAAATCATTTCTACATAAAAGACTTTTTTTTTTTTTTTTACCTTTAAATATTCTTTTGGTATAAAGGAAGAAGAAATGTCTTTTGTGATGATTTTTAATAGTCTGATTTGCTGTGCTACAATTTATAATTGTGCCTCAGATGTTGAGCATTGAGATTATTGATAGATACCATTATAGTGATCAGCTATGTATATAAGATTTTTGAGAAATGTGTTTATTATAGGGTTATTTCTTTAAGATAATTTTTAGGATTGAGTGATATGAACATCTTTATAAGTCTTGCTACTTAACACCACTTTACTTTCCAAGAGGAAATCCATGTAGTGTTTAAGGCAGTGAGTATGTGTGCCAAATTTGCCATGATTTTGGCATCATTGACTGATCTGATCAGGATTTATGTGGTACTTTAGTACCTGCACAGGCTTATCTCTAAGAACATTTCCCAGTGTTCACTCATTGTAGTTTGCTTATGTCTTTTCTGCTTGTATACTTTGATCTAGCTTTTTGGTTAATTTGTGTGAAAACATTTTAGTTAGCTTTCCAGTCTATTGTCCTTTTCTTCTTTTTAAAGATTTTATTTACTCATTTGACAGAGAAGGAGAGAGAGAGAGCACAAGCAGGGGGAGTAGGAGGGAGAGAAGCAGTCTCCCCACTGAGCAGAGAGTGTGATGTGGGGCTCGATCCCAGGACCCCAGGGTCATGACCCGAGCCGAAGGCAGGCACTCAACCGACTGAGCCACCCAGGCGCCCCTCTGTTGTCCTTTCTTGGTACTTGCCTACAACTGCTCTGTTCTGCAGATCCTTTGGTGTTTTCTCCCCAGGGGTATAAAGATCTAAAAGAAATTAAATAATAATAAAAAACAGAATTTCAGCCTCAAAATATTGGCTTTGATATGGACTGGTAGCATTTACAGGGAGAACTTAAGCACACCCTAAAGTCATTTTGAGTTGTAAGGAGACAAAGACCCACCATCTTTCTGTGGTATTCCAGCAACACCAGAATGGAGGGATAAGTGTATCTGTGGCTTTATTGAGTGTAACTCAGAGACTCCATATGATTGACATCTCAGGGCTCTACCTATCCCTTTGAGCCTAATGAATACATAATTTGTTTTGAAATAGTCGGATTCAAACTTTTCCAGATTCTTTCCCACCTCCCTTTTTTTCATTTTATGTCCTAAGCATATATTTGATTTGTGTAGTCCAGAGACAGTAGTTACTAACTGATAGCATCAGGTAATTATTCACTTTTATTAATTTTTTTCTATTTTAGTATATGCATATATATTTACACAAAGTATGGTTTTCTAGAAAGAGGTTTCCAGCATACACTGTCAAGTCAAGCAGGTATTAACTACATTTACATTCTCTCTTAGTTGCCTTGATACTGAACCTGTGTATCCTCTTGACCCTTGAAGACTCTTTGTTACCATATAATTATTTTGCTAAGCTTCTGTTCCCTGGAATCATTAAAGCATTTCCCCATCAGTAAGCACTTAATATTAGTCTGTTGAATATTTTGGTTCCTTACCCTTCTTCACCCCAAAGCAAAAGCCAGTTCTCTCAGTTTTTTGTTTTTTTTTTTTCTCAGTCATATATGTTTGGTTTTGCAGGTTAGTTGTCTGAAATTTGAGATGTTTCATTTCAATGATGAAATGGTGCCACTTTTCGGTCTGTTGGTTAAATATTATCATGTATTTTTATCTTTCTCCTTTAGATCGAATCCGTTTCTCAGCCACTGGAAAACCATGGTGCCTCTGGTCATCCTTCAGAGTCATTGTCCACCAAATCATGTGGAGCATTGAGACCTGTCAATGGAGTTATTAACACGTAAGTTTTATGTCTTCTACTTCCTGCATGCAGTAGGCTTGTAAAAGATGAATTTGGGGCTCTTAGTTATCCCTAGCCAGGACTAACCCTGGTTTAAAGACAGAAGCCTTATTGCTTAATGGTATTGTGCATGCTTACTGTAGCAAGTATATTTTAATTAGCATGCTTAGTGTAGTTCCCTTTTACTTACTGTAGCCTAGACTTAACTCACAATGGAGAAAAAATAATAGGTCCTACTTTTATGAGTCGTTATGGTTGGTCCTGGTCTTGGTAGAATTCTTGAGAAGTGTTTACATAAACTCTTTTACTTTAGAACGGATTAGATCCCTAAAGGCTGTGTTTGTAAATCTGTATTTATGAAAGTTGAAGGAATCCCTCTATAAGTGAACAATGTGTACCCATCCCTAAAAGTCGAATTTTACAGAAGAACTGATTCTTAGGCAGCTCATTAACATTTTCAAGATTATTCATTTTCTTACCAGTTGCAATTTTCTCGATTTTCTTTGTGTTTCTGTTGTAGAAGAGAACTTAATCACTTGGAACCTGAGTTTATCACTTACTGACTTGCACTTTTCAAACATGATGTTAATGCCAACCAGGAGTCTTAAAAATAAGCACAGACACTGCACACACACTTATATTAAGAAGTGACATGCATCTGCTCTAGAATACTTGTTTGTGTCTGTGAGCATCTATAAGCAGAGGAGGCTGAACCGGTATTAGAGGCTTTGTTTCCTTGTCTTCTGAGAAGTGAATATTCTTCCTTCCCCTTGTACAGTCTTCAGCCTGTCTTGGCAGACCACATTCCAGGTGACATCTCTGATGCTGAAGAACAGTTACAAAAAAAGCAACGACTCAATCTAGTTTCTTCATCAACTGATGGCACCTGTGTGGCAGCCCGAACACGTCCTGTGCTGAGCTGTAAGAAACGAAGGCTTGTTCGACCCAGCAGCATCGTTCCTCTTTCCAGGAAGGTCAGTACCAGTGAGACTTGGTCATTGTTAAACAGTGAGCCAGAGGCGCAGATAGAATTATTAGTCTCTTGCCAACTTTGGTTCATTTAACTAGTGTTTTCCAAACTTGGCTAACCACCCAAGTTTCCTGGGGAGCTTGAGAAAATACTGGGTTCCTGACACCTGTTTCCTAGAGATTCTGATTCGGTTGTTCTAAAGTTGGGCCTTGGACTCTTGTTTTCAGAAAAACAAAAAACTCCCAGGTCGTTCTTGAGCCAGGTTTGGAAATCACTGGCTTGAGCTTTTTAATAGAAATGGGAGAAGAGTTTAAGTGCTGCCATCAACACATAGAAGGAGGGTGATGTGCTTCCCACTTGTCCTGTTATCACTGAAAATGGCAATGTGGCATGCTTTCCTTTCGAATAAGAGTCTCCATTAAAATTTTTAAATTGCTATGACTAAATGAATGTTTGTCTTCACAGAGAAAATGGAGATTATTCACGAGTGCAGGAAACTTTTGATTGCTGCCTCTTCAAATAACAGAGTTGGATTTATTCCAAAACTAATGAAGTAATACTTTAGTAAAATTAATACCATGCAGTGGTTAAGAGCATTAACTTTGAAGAGGATAAACGTGGGTTTGAATCCTGGCACTGCCACTTGGTAGTTTTGTGATTCGTAGCCTGTTAACACCCCCTTATTCCCTCCCCAAACCCTTCCCTTCCCCCCCTAGGCCTCATAGGGATCTCATAGGGTTGTTTGAGGGTTAAATGAAATGAATATAACTTGCTCGTGGAGGGTGTCTGGCTGATAAGTTACTGGTACAGAGCGGCTGTTACTGTTAGCACTTTTGTTATTGTTCACTTGTTTACTCATTTCACAAATATTTATTGAGCTCCTACAGCGAGCTAGGTCTGTTCTGTGCATTGGGAATGCAACACAAGACAAAAACAGATAAAAATGCACTCCTGAAATACTCTAGTGGGTAGAGACAGAATAAAACAATAAATTAAGTATAATGGTATGTCCTATAGTGTTAAGTGCTGGGGAGAAAAATACAGCAGATGAAGGGAATAGGGACTGTTGGGGAGCTCAGATGATGGAGTTAAGCCTGAGGTATTCTGAGGATGAGGAAGAGACTGGGAAGGAGTGACGAGTGAAGTAGAAGGAAAACGAAGAAAGTGAGACACATGGAAGGCAAATGAACAACATGTGTCAGAGAGGAAGGAGGGGAGTGTGTGAGATGCTGTAGCCAGGTCCAGGTAAGATGAAGACTGCGAACCAACTGTTGGGTGTGGTGGGGTTAGGGCTGTTCGAGATCTGTGTGAGCAGTTTTGCTAATGGGAGAAGAATGAGATTCTGCTTGGAGTGGGTTCAGGAGAGAATGGGAGGGAAAGAATTGAGGGAACTGTTTAGGATAACACTTTCAAAGAATGCTTCTGTAAAGGAGAGCAGAGAAATAGCTTATTTGAAGGGAAATCTTTCTTACGATAGAGCTTTTACACTATATTTGCTGATGAGAAAACTGACAAAGAAGAGGGGAGAGAATTGTTGGAACCACTAATATCTGGAAAGTGGATTTTCAGTGTTTGGCTTATGTTGTTATAGTATGCAGTTGGACTGCAAAACTTTGCCCTTTTTTTTTTTTAAGGAAAGCATTGTAAGTTAAAATTAACTATCAGGTTATGCCATTTTCTCTTGTCTCTTCCTCAAAATTCCTAAATTACCAAAATACCAGAAAAGAAAAAGGTATTTGGCAAATTTCCCATATTGACATTTGAGTCTCAATTTTTTATTAATAGTCCTATAAATCTAAATTATTTTCTTAAAGGTTGAAGAGTTGATTTTAGGAAAGCGAGAAAACAGTATATTACTGTCAAATGTAAGAAAGTAGTTTTTGATCATGACTCTGATGCTTTTAACAACAACAAAAAAACCCTCAACCAAACAAAAGCAAAAAACTTCATGGGGAAATAGTGTCCTTCCTCTGTTTTGGCAGTTTGCTTGTCCCCCTGTGTCATGACATATAGGGGTTTTATAAAAATTTTCTGTGGTGTAGGGTAGGCCTCCTGGATTCTTTTCAATCTGTGATCTAGAAAACCTTCCTTGTTGCTATTGACAGTAGATTCTTCCAGTCTGTGCCTAAGATCTAATGTACTTTTGGAGAGACCTATAAAGCATACTAAAGACTCTTCGGTTCCACTGCCAGTTTCTAAAACACAATCATCCTTACATGGAAAGTAAGCTACATGGAAAATAAGACAAAAGAAATAAATTGAGTTTGGAGAAACAAACCATTCACTGGTTATAGCAGCAATGCTGGAGTTCTGCCAGTGTTGGAGACGATGGCCATTTTGTCTATCTTGGTTGCTCACTGTGTCTCCTTGCTCAGTGATATTTGCCTTTTATCATCTTCTGATGCTGGATTTGCCAAGCACATTTATTCAGCACTTTGTCAAGTGCCCACTGTGCTCCAGGTATTCTTCAGGTTTCATTGGTGAACCAAGTCCTTGCCTTAATGGATCTTACATTCTAATGACAGAGCCTAGATAGCAAAGAAGTTAACAGATAAACCATTTTCTGATGTTGGTAAATGGCATTGAGTTCACACTCACTGTAATAGGATTTGCTTCCACGTTTAAAAAAAAAAAAACTTAATAACAGGAACTGCATGTTTCTGGATTAACTCAAATTACCTTTGTTACTGCCCCTCCCACCACATTTCTTACCTACCCAAGAAAGGTGGTTACTAGTAGATCTACGAGTATAGAATGTGAAAAACAGATGTTTAATGTCAGTGTTACTGGCTTAACTACATATTTTAAATTATCTCTACTTCACTCTAGATCCAAATATAAAACTCACTTTAGGGAACTCACTCAATTTTCCAGGACAGTCATTTTAGCTGAATCACAGCTGGAATTTTATTCCATCAAGTCTTACCAACATTTCTGAAATTACAGTGTGTATCTTACAATTGAGATGTACTTTTAGTGTAGTAGCACATTTCTTTTGCTCCTAAAAGGCTGTTTTTATGTCATTAGTATCTTAAATTGAGTGACTACAACGAAGGGGGTTCAGTAGGTTGAACTTGTTGGAAATAAATAGGAATGAGACCTATCAGTAAATAATGAAAGGCTTTGAATGCCCAAACTGTTGATTTGGGTTTTATCATCTAGATTTTAGAGAATTTTAGTTTTGAGCAGTTAAGTGTCATAAGCTATTTTTAAAAAGATAAAGTGTGCAGGTAGTTTATGTTTGCAGTAGATTGGCCATAAAAGAGACTGGAGTCAGAAAGAAAGACTAGTAACAATAGTAATCCTAGAGGAAATAATATTGTCTGAAGGCCCCAAAGCTCTCAGGATGCAGTAGATTTCAGCACTAGTCCTAAGGAAGAATCACCAGGATGTTGTGAATATCAGAGTTGGGAGGACTGAGAGCTTTGAGATTGGGAGAGTGGGGTTATCTTCCATGGAAATCAGTAAGGCCTGGGGAGAACATGGGGGTACTTCCTGTATCACCATTTTATTGTAATATTAGTGCAGATTGGAACAAGTTGCCCATACTGCTATGTATTACATACTTCATCACTGTCAGGGGTCTGGTTTGGTAGATGTTAGCAGTTAGCTAAGCCAGTGAAGAAACACTCAATGAGAAATTATATAACATGTATCATTAATGTTTATTTCCTGCTCTGCCTCTATGAGGTAGATATTTACAGCTTAATCTAAAACATTAGTTTCTAGATACCGAAATTTCAAATCAGTAAAAGTTTTAAAATAAATGTGGGGCCGATATGGGGTTGCTTTTTATTTTGTTAGTTATTTTATAAAATAAGTATATCATAGTACAGGTATTATTTTAAAAAGAAAAAATAACATGCCATGAGATTTTTGGATTGGCCTTAATAGCATTTCTTTTTAATATTTTTAAGATCGTATAGTTCTTTTTAGAATTTTCTATTTTCTTAGAGAATTTTTTAGAATATAGTTACCATACAGTGTTATATTAATTTCCAGTATACAGTATAGTATATCAGCAGTTCCATGCATTCACTCGGTGCTCATCACAAGTTCACTCAATCCCCATCACCTGTTTCACCCATCCCCCCCCCTCCCACCACCCCTCTGGTAAGCATCAGTTTGTTCTCTATAACTAAGAATCTGTTTCTTGGTTTGTCTCTCTCATGCTTTTTTTTTTTCCTTCTTTGTTTCTTAAATTCCACATGAGTGAAATCATATGGTATTTGTCTTCTCTGACTTATATTTAGCATTATACTCTCTAGCTCCATCCATGTCCTTGCAAATGGCAAGATTTCTTTTTTATGGCTGAGTATTATTCCATTGTGTGTGTGCGCGCGTGTACATACACACACACATTACCTCTTATTTATCCATCTATTGATGGACATTTGGGCTGCTTCTGTAATTCGGCTGTTATAAATAAAGCTGCTGGGGCGCCTGGGTGGCTCAGTTGGTTAAGCGACTGCCTTCGGCTCAGGTCATGATCCTGGAGTCCCTGGATCGAGTCCCGCATCGGGCTCCCTGCTCGGCAGGGAGTCTGCTTCTCCCTCTCCCACTCCCCATTTGTGTTCCCTCTCTCGCTGTGTCTTTTTCTGTCAAATAAATAAAATCTTAAAAAAAAAAATAAATAAATAAATAATGCTGCTGTATAAACATAGGGGTAGCATTTCTTATGAGATGGTTTGGCAGTGCTCTGGTGTGATTTTGGAATTTTATTGTTTGTGTTGGAGGATAATTATAGGAGGATTGCTCTGGGTTAAATTTTATTTTATTTAAGATTTTATTTATTTGTTTGAGAGAGAATGAGAGACAGCATGAGAGGGAGGAGGGTCAGAGGGAGAAGCAGACTCCCCGCTGAGCAGGGAGCCCGACGCGGGACTCGATCCCGGGACTCCAGGATCATGACCTGAGCCGAAGGCAGTCGCTCAACCACCTGAGCCACCCACGCACCCCTGGGTTAAATTTTAAAGTTGGATTCTGGAGAATTCCCAGCGGTCTTTCACTTCTTTCTCTTGTATCACACGTGAGGATATACAGGACATGACATATAGTAGGACATTCTCTTAAGGCACAGTGTCGTGATATTCGTGGTTGAAAACTAAAGAACTAAAATGATTGTGAGTGTGTATTACAAGTGAAGAATTTGGGGCAGCTGACTCTTGGTTTTGCTGCTGTCATGGTATCAGGGTCATGGCACTGAGCTCCACGTTGGGCTCTGCACTACGTGGGGAATCTGCTTGAGGGTTCTCTCTCTCCTTTTCCCTTTGCCCCTCCCCCTGCTCCCACACATGCACTCTCTCTTGCTCGCTCGCTCTCTCAAATAATATCCTTAACAAAAACTAGAAAAATAAAAGTGAATAATTTGATATCAAATAAGATACATTCTTTACTGACAGGGGCTTCTTATGATAGGTCTTGGAGGCCTAACTTTTTCAATACTAGTCAGACTTTTGGGAAGGAGCAGGAATGCCATGTGGACATTTGCAGTCATTATAAGACACAGACAAATTTTGAAAAGCTGAAGATAAAATAAATAGAAGCAGCTCTGATATTTTATTTATAAACTGTCCTCAAGCCAAAAGAATTTAATGCTTTGAATTAATATTCTGTGATTAACAGAAAATGATGAATAGAGCTTTACTTTGTGGAATTCATCCATGTGCATTACATTGGGTTTTTAATGGAAACTCCTTCAGAGAGAATTAATATAATTTATGCTATTAAAGGAACATAGAATTTCTCCATGTATCCAAGTATTTTATTTCTTCATTCAGTTTTTATGTTTTTCCTACATTCTTGATGTTTTTGTGATGCAAATGAGGTCTTTTCTGTTAGTGTTATTTTGTAAGTGCTGTTGATTTCTGTAATTGAACACTTATTTGAACTCTGTGTTTTGGTTGATTATTTTAAAATTTCTAGATAGGCTATCTATCACCAGCAAATAATGTGATACCTCTTTATACACTTCTTACTCCTTTTCCTTGACTAGATGTGATGTATTTACAGAGCAGTGTTAAGAAATAGTTGGTCCCAGTGAGGCATCTCATTCCTGGTTTTAATGCAATACTTTCTCTTCTTCTTTATTTTAATTAATTAATTTATTTATTTTTTGTTAGAGAGAATCTTAAGCACGCTCCAGCCCAGTGCTTGAGCCGGACTATGGGGCTTAATTTCATGACCCTGAGATCATGACTTCAGCCAAAATCAAAAGTCAGACTCTTACCGACTGAGCCACCCAGGCGCCGCTCATGGCTATAGTTTTAGAATTTCACTATTAATTTTGATGTTGGATAACTTCTTAAAATGAATTGGGACACTTTACCATTTTCTGTGCTTTGGAAAACTTTAAAGATTTTTTGGGAAGTATCTATTTCTTTAAAATTTGTTGGAACTTTAAGGTAAAGACCATCTGAGGACCAGCATCTGTTTTACAGAAAATTGTTCATCTATCAGATTTTTCAAATTAACTCATACAGAATTTTATAGAAAGCATTCTTAATTTTTAAGTCCTTGTTATCTGTAGTTATGTCCATGTTTCAATCTTAATTATATTTGTTTTCTGTTACTTGATTAGTCTTGTCATCAGTTTTTCCTATTGGTCTTTTCAGAGATTGGTTATTTGCTGGTAATTCCTTCCTCCTGTGGTCTTGGTTGGTTTTGTTTTTGTTTGGTTGTTTTTTTTTTTCTCTCCTGTCTGCCTTTATTCAAATGTTTAATTTATTTTCTGTTCTTTCTTACGTAATAATAAAAGCATTCAACTTTCTGAATTTTCTTCTGAGTGTAGTTTTGGATAGCATTCCACAGCCTTTGATGTGTGAAGTATTCTTTTTGCTATTTGGAAGTTGCCAATGAGTTTTGAGTTCTTTTCCCAAGAGTTACAGATTGAGTTTCCAAATTCAAAATGGTTTTTTTTTTTTAAACCTTTCGTTATTTAATTACTAATTTTTATAGCATTTGGCTTAAAGTGGTGTTTCTGTTGTTTCTGCTTATATTTTGTTGATTTTTTTAAAAATGTCATTGGTGTCTAGTCTCGAGTTCTATGTAATTATATCCTCTTAGTGACTTGAGGCTTCTCTCTCCAGTAGTTTTTGCCTCACATTCTACTTTTCTTAATACTAATGTTGTAGTATGTGATTTTTTTCACCCATTTACTTTTAGCATTTTGTTTTTTGAAACATCATTTTTTTTTAACCTCCATAAAGTCTTTGATTTTAAAGGGGATTTTATTAAATAAAAAAGTTTTTCATTTTATATATTCAGTTTTAAAACTGGATTTAAAGGCTTATTTAGGTTTATTGTGACTGTAACATTTCATTATTTATTGATAGTCCTTTTTATAACCTTAATATGCCAACTTACTGAGTTCTTAATTTTAATTTCTAGTTTTTCAGGATTAGAACAACAGTTTGACCATGTTTCAGGTTCTTAGCTCATAACCTTTGTCCCTTAAAACTGTTTCACTGTCTTTCGGTGGTGGAGGAGGGTGATTATTTGTTGTTTTGTTTTGGCATAGAATTAAAATGGTCTTATTTTCAATCCTTTATATTGGTAACCAGTTCTGCTGTGCACTGTCCAGTGTGGTAGCTACTGTAGCCATGTGTAGCTATTTAAAATTAAGATAAATTCAGTACCTCATTTGCAGTCACATTTCACGTGTTCAGTGGTCCGTCCCATGTGACTAGTGGCTACCATATTTAAGTCACACAAATACTGAAGGCTTTCATCATTGCAAAACTGCAATGGACAGTGCTGCAGGTTTTTAATATGGTCCTATCAAGTCTTTTATACTAGCTTTGGTTCTTGATTCCCCAAAGTTTGTAGTTGGAAATGGAAGTATTCCAGTTATCTCTGTGTTACTGTTTTGTCTCCTGTTTGTTTAGCTCTTACTACCTGCTGCTCCTCGGTGTCATCATTAAATTAAACATGGAAGTGATTGGCAGAGTTTGGATGCACATAATAAGTACTCAGATGTTAGCTGTTAACATTTCTGTCATGGTTTTCATCTCTTTGGTTCTCCTGTAGTATAAAGGAGGGAAGACAAGTTTATTGCTCACATTCTATTTTAATTCTCCATATCATTAGTTCTGACCATAGTTCCTCTTAGGTAGGTTTTAGTTCTACTACCATGGGTAGTTAAGATTTTTTCTTTTTTCTTTTCAGATTTTATATTTCCTTTTTATGTCATCTTACTGCCCTTTCATCTTCCCTGTTTCCATGTAATAGAAGTTGTGTTATCTTTTACTCTATTGGAGATGTGAGAAGTTTCATTCATTAATTGTTTTACCAAACTTGTTTAATAGTTTTCTGGAGGTATGTTCTTTCTCAATTTTTCAGATTTGCTTCCTTTTCCCTTATTCTGCAGTATTCTGCTCGTAGTCCCGAAGCTGAGGGTTTTTTTTTCTTTCTTTCATTATTCTTAAAAAATAAGTTGATCTATCCAGACTTTGTGATTTCACTAGAAAAATGTAGTAGCTGGGTGTATTTGTTTCCTATCACAGTTCTGGAGGTTAGAAGTTTGAAATCAAGGGGGATAGCCCTTTGCTGCCTCTGAAGGCTCTCTAAAGTAGAATCCTCTCTTGCCACCTTCTGCTTTCTTTGCTTGTGTTTGCTAGCAAATTTAGCATTCATTGGCTTGTGGCAGCATATCTCCTCCTATCTCTGCCTCTGTTTTTATGTGATCATCTTCCCTATGTGTCTGTGTCTTTGTGTTTTCATGTGGTGTTATTAAGGACACCATTCATTGGATTTAAGGCCACCCCAATTCAGTATCACTTCATGTTAATCACATCAGAATCCTGTTTACAAATAAGGTCACATTCTTTGATTCTGGTTGGGCATGAATATCGGGGTGGGGCCTTGGGGCGGGTCACTATTCTAATCAGTACACTGGCCATTGGTCCTTGTCTCTGCTACTCATGTGCTGGTTGAATCTTTTTCTTAATTCTAAATCTGGAAAGGTGCTATTCCTAACTCAGTTACTGGGTTTCAGCAACTTTTATACTTAACATACCTATGCTGTAGTTGGAGAAATAGTTGAACTTCATTTTACTCCCACTGCCAGTTTTCTGGAGCACTTCTGCACCACTGAATTTATTGTGTGAAGAACCTGAATTCCCTGTATATGGAAAAACGTAGCAGGTTTACCTGCCTCCTTCCCTAATTTTTTTTTAATTCTGTAAAGTATAAAAAATGATAAAACAATCATTATGTACATACCACCTTAAATGTTAATATCTTGACTTTTTTTTTAATATTTAAAAGAAAATTACAGATGAACAATGTTTGTTTTATCCTCTATCATCTCCTCTACCTGCTTCCTTCCCCAGAGGTAACTACTATCATGAATTTGGTTGTGTATACTCCCAGTTCAGGTTCTCTTAGATTTTTACTACACGTATATGTATCCATGGGCAAAGTGCAGTATGTATTGTTTAGTTTAATGTTCATATAAAAATTTATATAAATGCCATCATGGTGTACATATTCTGCAACTTGTTTGGGGGGGGGGTGTGTTTTTTAATTCACTGTTGCCTTTTCAAGATCTCCATGTTGATAGACATAATTTTAGTTCATCTTTTGTAAATAGTCCACATTTCCTTCAAAAAGACAGTGTTTGTGTGGGTGAGTATATCCATATCCCGTTTGTTGACTTCAGGGTTCTAAATTTAACTTCTATTTTGCGCTTAATGATTGTGTTCATGTCTTCTGTGTCCTTTGGTCTGCTTTCTATTTCTCTTTGAGAAATATATTTGGTATGTAACATTGTGTAAGGTTAAAGTATACAACATGTTGATTTGATCATAGATACTGCAGTACGCCTGCCAACTAATTGTAGCCTTAGCTAATACCTCTATCATGTCACAAAATTATCATTTCTTTCTTGCGGTGGGAATAATTAAGATCTAGTCTCTTTGCATATTTATAATATAGTACTGTTGTCTCTGTAATCACTATATTGTGTATTAGATCTCTAGGACTTATTTATCTACTAACTGCAAGTTTATACTTTTAAACAACCTCTCTTGGGTTCCTGGGTGACTCAGTTGGTTAAGCGACTGCTTTCAGCTCAGGTCATGATCCCAGAGTCCCAGGATCGAGTCCCGCATCGGGCGTCCTGCTCCGTGGGGAGTCGTCTTCTCCCTCTGACCCTGCCCCCTCTTGTGCGCTCTCTCTCTCAAATAAATTAAATCTTAATGTATAAATAAATAAATAAACAACCTCTCTTATTTCCCCCCCCCCCCTTTTTTTTTTTTTTTTTTTTTAGCATATGTATTCATATAGATCCAGGATGACTGGTTAGATGCAGACAAGTTCATGGTTGATAATGCATTGCATTCCAGTATTTATTGTTGATGAAAATTCTGATGTCAGTTTGTCATTCTTTTAGTTTATCTGTATCTTCTCCCTAGTAATTTAAATTCCCCAACCCCCTACTTTGAGGTGGGTTTTTTTTTTTTTTTATGTTTTGCAGTAACAAAGGACGTATTTAGATGTATGAATTAATTTTTAGCCACTTAGGGGCTTGGTTTGCACCCTCATTCTGAGAGTTCTTGTCTGTCTTGAGTTTTGAAAATTATTATTTCTTTAAACTTTTCCTCTTTTCTCCTCTTTAATATGGAATGTCTATTATATGTAGATTGTTGTAGATCTTGTCATTCTCTCTTCTATATCTTTTTTTTTAATACTTCCCATTTCCATCTCTCTCTCTCGCTGTTTTATTCTCAGTAAACCTCTGTGACTGTTCCTTCTATTCATCAGGTTTTTCTCCAGCTGTGTTTAGTTTACTATTAAACCTGTCAGTTGTTTGGTTTTTTGTGTTTTTTTTTCTTTTCTTTTTTTTTAAGATTTTATTTATTTGAGAGAGAGAGCACGAGCAGGGGGGAGGGGCAGAGGGAGAAGCAGATTCCCTGCTGAGTGGGAAACCCAATGTGGGACTGTATCCCAGGACCCTGGGATCATGACCTAGGCTGAAGGCGGGCACTTAAACGACTGAGCCACCCAGGCACCCCAGTGTGTGGTTTTCATTCAGAATTTGTTTCTGGTTACTTTTAGAATCATCCTTTTTTTCCATCCTTTCCTATTTTATGATGTTCATTCCTTCCTTTATCTGTTTGAACTACTGTAATATACTTTATTTATTTATTTATTTATTTTAAGAGAACCATGTAGGTATGTATATATTTGCCAATGGTAGAGAACGTGAGGTTTCCACATCTTTGGCCAATATACTTACTTTAAAATCGCTCTCAGATTATTCCATTTCCAGGGGGTGCCTGGCTGTCTCAGTGGGTAGAGCATGGGACTGTTGATCTTGGGGTCCTGAGTTCGAGCTCCATGTTGGGCTACAAATGACTTTTAAAAAATTATTCCATTTCTAGTTTCTTGAGGACCAGTTGTCCCCATTTTTGTGCTGACTGCAACACATCAGTCTGTGTTTGGTCTGCTTTGTGATCTTTCACAGTGAGCTCACCCAGGGCAGGGTGAACAGGGCATGTTTTCTGTAGGAGTCTTGTGTGATCCCTAGACTGTGGAAGTGTCCTTAATGCACAGTTTTCTATTGATCATCTTTTCCTTTTTTTTTTTTTTAACTAATTTTTTTTTTTTTTTTAAGATTTTATTTGATGGAGAGAGAGAGCGAGAGCATGAGCACAAGCAGGGGGAGCGGCAGAGGGAGAGGGAGAAGTAGGCTCCCCACAGAGCAGGGAGTTGGACGTAGGGCTCAATCCCAGGACCCCGGGATCATGACCTGAGGAGAAGGCAGATGCTTCACCGACTGAGCCACCCAGGCACCCCTAAACTAATTTATTTAGAAATACCACCTTTGCTACATATTAAGCTGTCATGTATACTTTGGTCTAGTTCTCTTTCTGTTTAATTTTTCTGTAGCAGACTATTTTAATTGCTGTAACTTTAAGATATTTTGATATATGGTAGGGCAAATCACTCCCCTCTATCTTTGCTTATCAGAAATTTTATGGGGACTTTTCCCTTTAAGCATATATTCTTTCAGTTCCAGTTTTAAGATTGTTTAAATCTTATTTGCCTCTTCCTTCCCCAACAAAACCTTATTTAGATTGTAGATTAATTTGTAGATTATTAATAGCTTTAAAAAGGTTTGTGTTTATAAGTTTTAGTTAAACTTACTCCAAAATATTTTTTATTATTGTTATAGTCAAGAAAAGATTATTTTTTTCACTTGTATGTTTCTCAATAACAGTTATTTTTAAGAAGGTCACATTTCAGAAAGGCCCATGATCTGGAATTTTGCCTGGCATATTGAGGAAATAGCAGTGGTAGAGTGAGCAAGGAGAGAAGCAGGAAGTAAAAGGAAATGAGGTCAGAGAAGGGATAATAGCAGTGACAGATGGTATAAAGCCTTGTGTGCACCATTTGTAAGAACTTTGGCTCTTGTTCCTTATGAGATGAGGAGCCATTGGAACGTTATGAGCTGAGGACTGGTAAGCCACGGTTACTCCTACTACTGTATTTTGATTACTTGGAAGGAGGGGCAAGCAGGAAGACAAGTGAGGAGTTATTTAATAAATTCATGTGAGAGGGGTTCCTGGGTGGCTCAGTCATTTAAGCCCTCGACTCTTGATTTCAGCTCAGGTCATGAGACCAAGCCGCACATCGGACTCTGCTAGGTATGGAGCCTGCTTAAGATTCTCCCTCCCCACCACCCCCCTTTTAAGTCAGAAAAGATACTGACTTAGACCAGGGTTATTGCAGTTGAGGTGGTATAAAGTGGTCAGATTCTGGATACATTAAGAAAGTAGAGGCCACAGGATTTCATGACTGGATATGGGGTATGGTAAAAGAAGGGAGTTTAGGATAAGTTCAGAGATTTAGGACTGAGCAGCTAGAAATTGGGAAGAGCACGGGCTCAGTTTTGAACTGAGGTACCTGTTAAGACATCTAAGTGAAGTTCAGTGAGCAGTTAAATTGAAATGAAATTATATTAATTGATATACTAATATTGAATAATCCTGATATCCAGAAATCTCCACTTGGCTCAGGTTTGGTTGTTTATATTTGTTGTGATTTTTAAAATTTGTTTTCGTACTGTAAAATGTATGTTGTGATTTTTTAAAACACAAATAGGCTCTGGGGTGCCTGGGTGGCTCCGTCAGTTACGCGTCTGCCTTCGGCTCAGGTCATGATCCTGGGGTCCTGGGATTAAGCCCTGTGTCAGGCTCCTGCTCAGTGGAGTCTGCTTCTCCCTCTGCCCCTCCCCCAACTTGTACACATTTTCTCTCTCTCTCAAATAAATAAAATCTTTTTAAAAAGAATTTTATTTTTCTGAAAGGACAATAGAATTGTAATTTGTTAGTATCAGCCATCTTAATTGAATAGAAAATTACCTCTTCTTCAATGCTTTTATTTATTTTTAAAGATTTTATTTATTTGTCAGAGAGAACGAGAGCACAGCAGGGGGAGCGGCAGGCAGAGGGAGAAGCAGGTTCCCCGCTGAGCAAGGAGCCTGATGTAAGACTCGATCCCAGGACCCTGGGATCATGACTTGAGCTGAAGGCAGACACTTAACTGACTGAACCACCCAGGTGTCCCTCTTTAATGTTTTTAAAGATTTGACCAGGGAAATTGACTTGTCTGAGCCTCTACCTTATTTTATGCATGTATATGGTATTCCCTTATTAGATGGAATACAAAAATATGTAACATTTAAACATCATAGAAATGCATAATTTGTATACACTCCTATTACATATGTACACACTCAGTTTCCAGTTTTTATTAACTAGTGCTTTTTTGAGGAATTCTTACATGTTTGCATTTCTTCTTTTTTCTCTTCATTAAGCCAGTCTTTTTTTTTTTTTTTTTTTTTTTTTTAAGATTTTATTCATTTATTTGAGAGAGAGCATGAGAGTGGGGAGGGTCAGAGGGAGAAGCAGACTCCCCGCCGAGCAGGGAGCCCGATGTGGGACTCGATCACGGGACTCCAGGATCATGACCTGAGCCGAAGGCAGTCGCTTAACCAACTGAGCCACCCAGGCGCCCCATTAAGCCAGTCTTAAAGTTTATCTGATTATTAATTGGTCTGTTCCTGTCCACCCCACCCTTGAGGTGGGTTTAGGAAGAAGGAAAAGGAAAACTCCCAAAGAACAGCTCTTAAATTTGCTATTTCTGGCATCTATTTCCTCTTTTGGCAGTTTTAGCTTTTATCTTAATCTCTTCCTTTAGTTTGTTATTTTTGCCATATTCTTTTTCCTCTACACCCAGTCTATTGGCTGTTGACTTAAGGGTATACTACAGCCATAAAATGGAATGTTCGTTTTTCATATAGACAGGTAATTGATGCCATGGGTTAGTTTATGAGGAAAAACATATCTCCATCTTAAGATTGATTATTTTGATTTTGGTATCTTTTTCTAATCTCTTTTCAATGTTTTAAGTTTTGGTGCAATTTCTGGATCCTACCTAATTACCTGACTCCTCCCATTCATCTGCTCTGTGGTCTGTGGTTCTCATCTCTGCCAGCAGCTCTCTCTCAGCGCTGTCTCAAAATGTTATCTTTCAGAAAGCCAGCGCTGATAAACAGAGTGCAAGGGATATTTTTTCCCAGAACAGTACCAGTTAATGTTGTCTACACAGTAGCATCATGTTTAGTTGGTATAATTCCCTTTCAGTGGCATCTACAATTGCAGCTTATTAGAATTCTTTTACTTTAGTGCGAGGTGCCCAGTCTAACCTTCACAGGAGCTTCTTTGCATGCTACCCATCTATGTGGTTGCATGAAGGAGGCAGTTGGGGAATGTTGATAAAGACCATGTTGTTCTCATATTTATCTTTCTCCTGTACATGTGTGTAAAGGCAAATAGTTTTCAAGAGAGTTTTGTCCTGAAACTGAATGCCGCTCTTGGAGTTGTTGTAGGCTTTTCGCTAGCAGTTTCCGTGCTACCCTTTTGTTTTTATTATGATACTACCCTTGCTCAGAGCATCCCTTCTCATGGTGCTGTTCCACAGGCAAGTCCTTTTCTTCTAGGACTGGATGCTGCCCAAATGACTTTTTAATGGGTTATGATTTGGCACATGCCAGATTTGTCCACCCTAACACTAGAGTCTAGGAATCCTGCATTCAGCATGACCTCTGAAGTTTTCTCCCCAAAGCATAAAATTGTTTAAAAAAAAAAACAAAACTTTTTTTTTTTAAAAAGCATTTTTTTTCCCGCCAATATTAAGTCTTTGGAAGAGTTAGATTACATTTCACTGTGGACTTAGCAGGAGAGGTTATTTCTTAGCCTGCTTACATGTGTACAAAGGAAGTTTAATGGGAATAATTTCTATCTCCCTGAATTTAATCTAACATAAAGACTATGGTGTGAACACTCACCATTACCAAATTGCCTTTTTTTTCTTTTTTAAGCTTTTATTTATTTATTTATTTGAGAGAGCGAGCGAGCATGAGCGGGGGGGGGGGGAGAGGGAGAAGCACACTCCCCGCTGAGCAAGGAGCCTGAATGCGGGACTCCATCCCAGGACCCCGAGAGATCACGACCTGAGCCTAAGGCAGATGCACTTAACCGACTGAGCCACCCAGGCGCCCCCAAATTTATTTTCATTACTTAGGCATGAACTTTATAACCATGGATCTTAGGCTAGGTTAAAATGTAGCTAATGAGTTCTGTGTAGTCCAGCAAAACTTGGCCACCTTGTTTGAGACCACCTGAAAGTCTTTAGAAGGAATTGTGAAAACAACAAGAGAGGTGTGATTGGTTGTTTAGGCTCCTAGGTGGATGAAATTGCTGGAGAGAGCAAGTCATGTCCATCTGGGAATCAGGCACCAGCTGTTCATCTTAGGGGCCGTTGAAAACCATCAAGATGGTGGAAATATTCAGGTTTTATAAGGTGTTCTCAGCACAGTTTCAGTAGCTTTAAACTCACAAGTTTGGTACCTAGGTAATGCTTAGGGCCCCGGCTCCAAGTAATTGGATTTCATCATTGAAGAAGAAGCAAGTTTACTTAATTACTTTAATGTGTTGGAGAAAAGGGATTTTTTTTTTAACAAACTAATTGAACTTTCGGTTAGTAGTGGCACATAGGTGTCTAGAAAGAGCCTTCTGAATCTTTGGGATAATGAGAGGGAGCTGGGTTTTGTCAGACACTGAATTGTCAGTTTTGTTTGGCTTTTCACAGGTTCATCGGAACAGCACAATGCGCTCTGGCTGTGATGTGAACCCCTCCTGCGCGCTGTGTGGCTCAGGCGGCACGGTCACCATGCCTCCGGAAATTCACTATGAAGCCCCTCTGTTGGAACGCCTTTCCCAGTTGGACTCTTGTGTTCACCCAGTCCTAGCATTTCCAGATGGTAAGAAAGGCCACAGAACATAAAGCTTAAATGAGACTTAAAGGCTTCAAAGTGAAAGAAAGCCAGCCAGGATCCTGGTACAACCCAGGTGCTATCAAGCTATCAGTTTCAGTCAACAGAGCCTCTCAGAATTTTGCAAATAGGGTGCAGCAGATCCATCAGACCAGAATGTACCACTGAAAGATTGCAACTTGCCAGGAGAGAGATTTCCCCCCAGCCTTTCAGGTTGCTCCTGACCCTGAAATAAAACCCTGCCTAGCTTTGCTATCCATATGGTCCAAGTTTTCTACTAAATATTTCCACTTTTCCTAGAAGTCACATGGCATCAGGACTATTAGATCAAGCTCCTTCTTAGTCAAGGGAGTTCTGGTAACAAGTCCTGGAGCAGTTACAGGATTTAGGTAGGCAAAAAAGAACTCAGTCATTTGAAGAACAGCTAAAGGGGAGGGGATTGTAGTGATTTAATGTTTGATCAACTGTCAAACAGAAGAGGGCATTCTCTAGGATCGGTGTTAGTAATGATTGTTCTTTATAAATAAAGTTTTATTGGAACACAGCCCATTTGTGTACATCTTGTCAGTGGCTGCTTTTCTGCTAGATTGGCAGTAACATTACATAGTTGCAACCCAGACTAAACAAAGATAGTGTGGCCTGCAAAGCCCAAATTATTTATCATCTGTCCCTTTAAGAAAAAGTTTATAAACTTTTGGACCATATGGATAGCAAGCTAGGCAGGGTTCTTTCTATTTTAGGTTGGGAGTGGTAGAGCAGTAAATAGACTTTAGAACACATCTTCCTGTGTACTTCAGATTCCAGGGTTCATTGGTTTTTACCTTCTCTTGCCATTTGGATTATAGCTCATATAACTTAAGGTTTTATTTGTATAGCATTTTATGGTTTACAAAGCACCTTTCTTATTTGCTTCTCTCAATAATCTCATAAGGTGTTAACTTCAGTTTGGTAGATCAAGAAAAGGCTTAGAAAAGTTGTGCTTTATCTCAGGCTAAATGGCTGATGAGTTTTAGATAGCTCTAGAATTCAAATTTGGGTCACCTGATGCCTGTCCTTCATTTCACTGTATAGTATGCTTCTTCCCAGCCAGGTTATTAAGAGAAACCAGTTTTCTGCCCATTTCTAGGCTCTGACTGCAGGTGGAGCCACCAGGAAAACTTAGGAACATTTCTTGGGTTACTCTCGCAGGATCACAGTGTTGAATTGTATGGTCTCGTGTTTGAATAAAGAAGCCTGAAGCCTGTAGTTATATTCTGATTCTGTTAAGGCCTCTTCCATACTCATTGAATGTCAGCTTATAAACATGGTGATCATTTCTTTGTCAATAGCGTTACCGTATACAGTTGTGAATTGCCTTCCCCCTCCCCCAATCACATATGCTCAGACTGTTTGCCTCACAGACTGGTGCCCTTACACTTCCCTACTCCATCCTGTTTCAGGCAACTATAGGTAGCATTGAGGGAGAAAGGAAGGAAAGATGTGGAGACTCCTTTCTCTGGTCATTAGCATTTTCACTTCCTGCCTGCCCTTAAATACTTTTCCTCTCTCTCTCTGTCTCACACAGCTCCTGACCATGATACTGGGGTTTAGACAAGAGAGTTGGTCATTAAATCTCCTTATAAGATTGTAAAGGAGAATACATATATATATTTTATTATTTCATGTAGGATGTATGAACATAATTGCCTATGGATAAATTAGACTTCCTGTAGGTTGACCCGGGGGACACAGTTAACCATATCTAATACTGTTCCTGTTGGGATAATTTTGCTTTGATCCAAACAAATACCACATTCAGAATGTTTGTAAACTGTAAGATTTTCACAAAGATGTCCAACTCCAGAGGGCACCATTATTCTGTGTGAATAGCACCCCCTCTAAGTATTGAGATTTCCCATGTATCATTGTATAGAATAGTAACAGTGAAGACTAGTGGCCAGCATGTGGGTCAAACATACATGCACCAGACCTGACCTCTGGGCCACCCTTTTACAGCCTGTTCTCTAGAAGATGCTTAGAGATGGCAGGATTTTCAAGTAGCTTTACTAATGTTTCCTAATCAGTTTGTTTGTAGGTAGGATGGGAACCAACTCCAACTCTTAATCCTAGAGTTCGTTCTCCCCTGTTGACCACACCTCAGCCATTCGCATTAAGCAGAGTGTCTAGAGATGATAGAATTGAGGAGCTTGGTGCCTGGTGGCAAGGTGGAGGCATTAGGGTGTGATAACTCTTCAGTACTCTTAGGAGGATCCTCGGAGCTCGTTTCCTTATCAAGCCAGTTAATCCTTAGCTTGGAAATGTAGAGGAAGTCTAAAACCTTGGTGGAAAGAATGTTAACTTGAGTTTGAGCTTCATAAGAGCACCACCTGCTGGCCTTGAAGATCTATGCTGTTTTGAGAGAGCTTACCAAGACTGGTGTATGTGAGGCTACCGCAGTTTACCAGCAGGAGGAGGAAGTGAGTATTATAAAAACAACCCTAGAAAATTTGCTTGAGAAAATGGTGGAACATAATGAGCAGAACAGTCAAGTGCAACGTGGAATGTCAGACCCCAGTGAGCGTGAAGTCAAGGTCTTTTCATTTTGAATGAGGAAATAGTAACTTAAAATGATGTTAGTTTCCTATTTCCTGTTCTAACACTTCTGTTTTCCTGTTATTGACCTGATCAAGCATCTGCTCCCTCTTCTCTGATGATAGCACTTTAATGGCATGGCCTGTGCGGGTATGGAATGTGTGAAGTCTTCTGGCTGAATGGGTCCCTGTTGTATTCTCTTTCATACCCTTTCATTGCTTACTTTCAGGTCCTGCATATCTAATCCGTTTCAGAGCTTTAGTGCAACATGGATCTCAGGTGTTATTACTTACCACTTAGGGCATGAACTTAGACCAGCAATTCCTAAGAGATCATTTTTGTTCATTGACTGGGGGATTTAACTGACTTCCTGTTCATTCTTATATGAGAGGAGTTAAACACACAGCAAACTTCTAGCAAAGTATAGCAGCCTGAGTTCTTTCAGCAGTTTATTATCCCTAACTGCTTATTCAGTGGGTTTATAGAGGAAATTGCTCTTGATTCTGCTTAATACGTCAACTCCAGGGCACAGGGTGGTAGTCTTCAATTGTAGCAGCTTCTACTTCAGAGCGTTCAGGTGAGGGGAGGGGATTAGGTATGGTCCTGGAGTCTGATGTAATGTGTTAAGAATGGAGAGACTCAGCAGTCAGTCTAGTCTAGCAGTAACAAATAGTGTCGTCTCTTGTGCTTACTCTGATTGATAGTTGCTTTCTGGACTCTGTAATTTTTAAAGATGAATCTGAGGTCTTGGGGTACAATAGGGTAAAGAGTGTTAAGATTTTTTAAGTTTTTGTCTGCAGCAAAGGAAGGGAGAGCTGGAGCATGTGTGCTGGGATGTACCTGCCCAGCTAAGTGGTTTGTTCTTGTTTTCGCCTTCTACTCAGTGAAGGAATTAGGACCTGAATCCAGGCCTACTTATTTCTAGTCTGGTGCTGTTTCCATTATAAATCAGATCGCATATATTCCTCCCTACCTCCTTTTTTTCCTAGCTTAATTTTCAGGTTTGGGAGAGCAATGACTGGGGAAAATATAAGGAAAAAATGAAATCACTAGGCTTCTGTTGTCCCATTATATAGACCTTGCCCATTCTTCTGTTGACAAGAGGTGTCCTGGGATATAGAGGAGTTGTTTTCTCCTTTCTGGGGCCTTTAGACATTCCAGCTTAGCCCAGCTTTCAGAGTGCCTCCAGACAGTGCTTTATTTCCTACACACCCTTTTCCCTAACCATTTTGAATTGCAGCAAAAAATATTTACTGTTAATAACCTCAACTCAATTCTTGATGGTTTATTAATGGGAAATCCTTTTCTTAAACATTGGACCTTCGTTGGGAGGGTGGGGGGAATCCAGCCATTTTATTGAGGGGCTTGGGGGCGGAGTGGAAGGGCTGGGAACACCATGAGATCCAACATCCTTGGTCTGGTTGGTATCTCCCCAACTTTGAGGTTGCTGAAAGCTGACGTTTATCTTTGAAGGTTGGGATAGGTGAATTTGTTTTTAAGTGTGGAAAAGAAGGAATGATTATGCAAAAAAATTTTCAGAAGACAGCACTGTCCTCACATACTGTATCTCAATACTTGGACATACAGCAAATGTTTATTATCTTTAAAACTTCAGTAGTTTTCCTAATTTGTTTGACTGCCATAAGGTCCAGTGGTCTATTCTCAGAACTGGAAAATAATGTCTGGTGCTGAGGCTGCTTGCCCATTGGGGAAAAGCATCCCTGAGAACAGAACTATTTTACTCATTCAGGGATATATATGTTCATTCCAGACCCGAGAAGCCCAGCATTCAAATTTGTTCTTAAAGTGTCATGAGATCCATGGTATATACTGTAGGAAAGAGTGTTTAAACGTTTTTACACTATAGAACTCCCTTCAGAAATATCCTGTACTCTACTTCTTTGCCAATAATTTGAGAAATCTCTCATTCCACCTCAGAATTAAACCTCTCCGTTCTCTGGACCAAAAAATAATCTCATGGTGTAGTGGCTGAGAGTGTGGGCTCTAGGGTTCTACCAACCTAAGTTTGAATGTTGGTTGACTTACTAAACTGTATAACTTCAAACAGCTAATTCACCTCTCTGAACCTGTTTTGTCTTTTTAAAAAGGAGCATAATGATGCTTACGTCAAAATGAAATACATACTTTAAGTCCATTCTCAAGTATAAGACCTGTAAAATGAAAACTGTCAAACGCTGCTGAGAGAAAATTTAAGAAAACCTAAATAAATAGATATACCACATTCATGGATTGAGAGACTTGGTGTTGATGGCAGAGTAGAAGGCATTTCTCCCCAGATTGACCTGTAGAGTCAGCGTAATACACGGCAAGCTTTTTTGTATTTGAGTTTTTTTGGCAAAGCTTAAAAGAAGAAAAAAACCACCTACAATTAAGGAAGAATCCACTTCCATTTTATCTGCAGCACTGAATGTTAGAATAAAGTAGAGAGAAGCTTTTAAGGTCAGAGAAAAATGGTTTCAGTCTGGAAATACTTTTTCTAAAGAAATTACTCAAGGATACATTCTTAGGAAAATAAAAAATGGAACTAAGAAAATGGAAAGATCCAAGAAATGGTAAACCAAAGTGGTAAAAATTATAGTTTAAAAGATTAATTTTTGATGTCGAATATTAACTAATCAGCAAAAAAGAAGTCTCCAGGTGGGAGGTGAGGAGCTAGGAAGGAAGGGGGGAGTAATACTCAGTAGACAATAAGTATTTATTGAATGAATATATCCTGATTAACTGTGTTAATAGTATTAGGTTTAAATGTTTTAGTCTCTAGAAGAATGGAAGCAGGATGTTCATCAATCTTTTGAACCAATAAAGTTTAACAAACTTCGTAGACTACATGAACAAAGAAAACTCCATTGATCTACCAAAAGGTGTTTTTAGATGGCGTATTTGTTTAACTTGAACATGTAAAAGTGACTTGCTTGTGAATAAAAGAATGCCTTCAGTAAAGTTCAGATAAACAGATCTTCCACAGGACAGTGCTTGCCCTGCTGGGTCATCCTGCCACTGGGCACATGAAAGAAAGGTGTGATGTAGATCCTCGCCCACTGGAGAGCCCGGGTTACGTGTGAACACATCTCCCTTCTTGAGAGAGGAGCCCGGAGACCAGGTGTCTGGACTAACCTGCAGCGTTTCATCTTTCTTGCAGATGTTCCCACAAGCCTGCACTTCCAGAGCATGCTGAAATCTCAGTGGCAGAACAAGCCTTTTGACAAAATCAAACCTCCCAAAAAGTTTTCACTTAAGCACAGAGCACCCATGCCAGGCAGTCTGCCAGATCCAACTCGTAAAGACAGGCACAAGTTGGTCAACTCCTTCCTAACAACAGCCAGTAAGTTTTAGGGGACCCGGGAGTCGGCCTCCGGTTCTCTATTCCTTTTATATTCTCAAGTTACTGTTTTGCTGTGGCAGTATCTTGGGGTTGGGAGAGGCAGTTGACTGATACAAATTCAGCTCACCGTCTACTTCTACTTGTCTCGGATGTTCTCAGATGGACTTTGAAAGCTCTTGCAGACACCATGCATCTCGGGGCAAGACCCACAGTGCTGGACGAACAGCTAGCCATGGCATGACATTGTTTCCATCTGTGGGCAGGCTGTCTCCTGTAGCCTGAAGTCAGATTCTGTGGTTGAGGGCCCTGTGGGCTGCCTGGCCTGGCCTGGCCTGGCCCTCTGTGCTGTCTGCTAGGAGCGTCAGTCCCAGAGGACTCTCCTGCCCTGGGTGTCTTACCTTTGGCCTAGAGAGAACTAAAGAGCTCGGAACTCAAATAAGAAAAGATTGAGAGAAGATTTCACAGCTCCTTTTCTGTTCCCCTCTTCAGAGCTGTCCCATCACCAAATCCGGCCTGACAGGACCCACAGGCAGCACTTAGACGATGTGGGGGCCGTGCCTATGGTAGAGCGAGTGACAGCGCCAAAAGCAGAGCGCTTGCTCAACCCGCCGCCACCTGTGCATGACCCCAACCCCAGCAAAATGAGATTGCGAGACCATTCATCTGAGAGAAGTGAAGGTAGGGCCAGGCCCGGCACCTCTGCCTGCATTTGCATCTGCTCAGGGCTTTCTGGGGCAGCCTGGGCTTCTCTTAATTGCCCCCAGCTTTGGGGTCCTTCACTTCCTAGCAAGGCAGAGTAGAGGGACCCTAACTGCTTCTAAATGCAGGTCACTTCTTAACTGCTGCAGCACCCCTGCCCAGCCCCCTACCTTCCACCACCCAGTCTGCTTCACCTTTTTATCCTCTAGGCTTAGGAAGCACGTTGGCTCTAACTGTGTGTTGCTGGCGCTTGTGGCCTGTACCGGCCGCAGAGCCGGTGAGGTAACCGCGTATTCCTCTTTGTTGTTGACGTCTGCAGTGTTAAAGCATCACACAGACATGAGCAGTCCCAGCTACTTGGCGGCCGCCCAGCATGCCCCGCACAGCCCCTTGGTGCGACAGCTCTCCACCTCCTCAGACACGTCGGCGCCCACCAGCTCCAGCCCACAGGTGACAGCCAGCGCGTCTGTAAGTACCTGCGTGGGGTTGGCCCAACAGCCCCTCTGCAGTTACCGCTCCTTGGGTGGCTCTGGAGGACAGTGTAGGGAGTGGGATTTGAGACCCAGGGCGTTTGGCGGGGCTCAGCCCACCACCACGTGTCATCTTTAAGTCAGAGGGGTGGTATTTGACCTTCTGTTTTCCATGGTGGAAAGCTTGATGCTGAGACAGACTCTGAAGGTGGCCTGTGGACTATTCCAGATCTGTGGGGCTAGGTCTCACCCAGAACTCAGCAGTAGCATGGCTCTAATCCTGTTGGTTCCAGAAGTTCACCTGAGAGGAGCGGTAGAGGACCGAGACTTAGGAACATTGGAGGCATTCCATTTCCTTATTTTTACTCTCCCGGTGAGTGTAGCTGGAGCCCCGAGAACAGGCCCTGCCGTGAGGGGTCCTGGAAGGGAGGGGAGAAGGCAGGGCCTCGCTCCATCCCTGAGAGCTGTTGGCACAGCCATTCCAGACACGTTTCCCGCTGGTTTCTTTCTCATACTTTAATTCCTCGGTCTGTGCCTCCTCAACGCGTGCTCCTAGAGCTTCTTGGTGCCCACTGACGGGTCCTTTCTACGGTAATTATGGTATTAATGGTGATATTGATAATAAAATCGTCTTCACTGTGTCTATTCTGCCTGCTTTTCCCATATTATCTCATTCAATCCTGATAATGCCCTTTGAAATGTAGATCAGTGATATTAAGGATTCTTATTCTGTAGGCGGGGAAGCTGAGGCTTTGCATGGTTAAGTAAACTGCATAAAGCGTGTTGTCCTCAGCCCACTCCCACCTCTTTCCCTTGAAGGTGCTAACAGCAGGCCCAAGAAGATGCAGGGAAAACACACACCTGTTTCTGCAAGCTTCACATTCATTCTTGACCAAGCTACAGGGAGAGCTCTCTCTTGAGGCTTCCATGAGGCACACTTCCGGTAGCGGGGGGTGTCCTTTCAGCAGAGATGGGACAGTGGCAGAGGCTTTGGGGTATGAGGTCACTAAGCCTGAGCTACAGAGCTCAGCGGGGCAAGAAGTGCAGAATTCTCTTCGACCATTTTGGTTAAACAGTTACCCCAAATTTGTAAGGCAGAGGCCATCTGTTCTCATTTGATAGAGAAGGAAATGGAGGTGAAAAAGACAGTGTAGTAGGCTGAGGTGAGAGGCGACAGCAGCTCAAGTCCTGGCCCAGGAAGCACTGTCTGTCAGCGTTCTCAGAATGTCCTGACGTGAGGGGTTGAATCAATCCTGTCTCGCCCTCCAGGAACAGAGAGCAGGGTGGTTAGTTGTAGGGGACCAGCATCTTCCCCATCGTGCTTCCCCGACCCCTTCCCTCTGAGCTGACCGCACTTGGGCCTTGGCCTTGAATTGCAGCCCCTGGGTGTTTCCGGCTGCGTTGCCGTGGCGGCAAGCTGTGTCATCCCACTGTTGCCCTCTGGCGCCCCCCGGCCCAGCCCCAGTGTCTGTTTCAGGGCGGGCTCTTTGCTGTCTGGGCCCAAGCAGCAGGTGGACTTTTCCTGCGGCATAGAAACCAACCAAGGCCTTCAGCTCCCTCCTGTATTCCTCCTCTGGCCTCCGAGCTGCTGTAGATGCTCACTTCCTCCTCTGATACTGGAGCCTTGTCAGTCTTCTTTCCTAAGAGCTTGATCTTCTCCACCTGTAGAAGCAAGTCTCCGTTCTCCAAGAGTCTGAGCTGTGTAGCCAGGTCCAGGTCCTCTTTCTCTGTTTCCCTCCACTCAGCTGCACTAGAGCTAGAAAGCTCTCCACTCTTCCACAAGTATGTAATAGTCAAAAAGAGGGGAAATCCTGTAGGGCTGAGCAGATGGTGGGTACAGACTTAGCTGAAGAGTTCAGATCTACAAGGAGGAGGTGCTTTCATGATGTCCAAGGTTAGATGATCCGTTGAGCTGGGCCTGTCCTCCAAGATCTTTTCAGGATAAGGGAACTCCCCTTTCTAACCTGAAGAGTGCACTAGGCTTAGTGAAGCATTGGTTTTAGGAGCTACTAAGGGTCTGGGTGATAGAGATAGCAAGGGAAAGCAGAAAGACCAACTCTGAAGGAGGGGTTAGTTAGGGTATATGTGGGGGAGTCAGAACCACAGCACCTGACTTGAGGCCCCAGGGTGCTCACCCCTGCAAAATTCAGTAGAAGTCTTCTTGCGAGTGAGCCCATGAAGGAAGAGACTCGGGAGCGGGAGGGCCTCCTCGGGGCCACCTGGCGGCTCTCCTGAGGGGACGTCCAAGTGGGAGGGAGACCTCATCCCCAGGGCGGGTAGCGGGGCCCGAGGCCCGAGGCCCAGGTGCCTGCGTGCTGGCCGTCCGGTTGTGTGTCTTGGGTGTAGGATTTGATGTTTGCAGAATTGCGCCTCCCTTTTAAATTCGCCTTTGTCTTACAGCAGCCAGTGAGGAGGAGAAGGGGAGAGAGCTCATTCGACATTAACAACATTGTCATCCCGATGTCTGTTGCTGCAACAACTCGGGTGGAGAAACTACAATACAAGGAAATCCTTACTCCCAGGTAGAGGCCCTCGCTAATTGGCTCCTCACCCTCTTCTTCCCGCTACTGCCTTTTCCCCTCTTTTGTCCCCGAGCTTTGGGTCCTGGCCTTAGGTTTTGTCTTCTCTTTAAGAGAAATTCTTCCCTGATAGGAGTGAAATTGTTTCTGCGTATCGATCTCTCATTCCGTTAATAAGAGTACCAACCAGACCTCCGGCCACGTGCTGGCTGTAGCCATGTTTGTTTGACAACACAGTATGTTTGCAAACAGTGAGTTTGTTGTCCTCATCAAAACAGGATTTCACCTGTGAATCTTTATTCCCAGCTTTTGTTGACAACTTGGGAAATTGGGTAGATGGGTAGCAGTCCGCTGGTGTAAGCCGTTCCTTGGCCTGCGTTTGCCCCAGTCTCCCGGCCGGCTGCCCGTGTCTGTCCTGTGTGGGGCCTCAGGGGCCACCGGGGCTGCCAGGGCGGAGGGCAGGGCCGTCCACAGGCGCCCAGCGCTTGCTCTTGCGCAGACACACTCACCCTGCCCGGCGGCCCTGCTCTCACAATTGTCCCTTTTTGATTTTGCAGCTGGCGGGAGGTCGATCTTCGGTCTCTGAAGGGGAGTCCTGACGAGGAAAATGAGGAGGTAACAGCAGGGTCATTCTCTCTCAGAAGGACACGCACGCACACACCCCAAGTGCCTCAAAAACCTGTGGGTGTCAACACAGGCTCACTGTGTTTCTGTCCTGATGGGGAAGAGCCTAGTAAGGGCTGGGGCTGATTCTAGAATTGCTCCAGGCATCCTTGGACTCGGCTTCCTGGAGGATGGGGTCTAGTGAGGCTGCTCTCTTGCAGGTCGAGGATCTGTCCGACGCAGCCTTCGCCGCCCTTCATGCCAAATGTGAGGAGATGGAGAGGGCTCGGTGGCTGTGGACCACGAGTGTGCCTCCCCAGCGGCGGGGCAGCAGGTGACGGGGCAGGCGCAGGTCCCCCGGCCTGTGAAGGGAGGGTGGGCGGGGGGTCGGGCACCGCGTCCGTGGGGTTGCCGCTGCCCCTCAGTCGCTGTGCGTATGCGTCTGCTGGCGAGGGTCAGGAATGCAGACGTTCCTGGCTGTTCGTTGGGACTCATGAGGGTATGAGGGTCACGTGGCTGGATCCTTGCCGAGCAGTGGGGTCGCTGTCCAGTTGTGGCAAACTTGCATGGTCTCCTGGGCTCCGGTCGCGGCTGTCTGTGGCATTAGGGGGCCAGTTGAGGGTTGTGGTGACTTAACTAGAGCTTTGGAGGCCTCACCACAGTTTAACCCTCCTTGGGACAGTGGAATATGGGGGGTTGTGGTCCTGCTCGAAAGAACTGGAAGCTAAGCCCTCAGGAATCTCAGAAAGATTTAGGGCTCTTGTTTTTGCTTTTTTTCCCCTTAGAGTCTAGAGGAATTTCCCTTCCCTGTGAATTCACTGGGCGCTGTGCCAGAGATTAGCCCCTGGCATTGTTCCGCCATGGCTTTTCTCTCAGCACGATAGGTGCACCCAGTTCTTAAGATTGCCGTATCATGGGCCTGCCCCGGCACATAGCTGTGGGAGGGAACGAGGGGCTTTACGGTTCCTGGGAAAGAACTGTTCATGTCCGTCTACCTCAGCTCCTCTGGTTGGGATGTTCTTTTCATGCCTCCTCCCCAGCCCCCCAAAACCAGCCTTCAAATAACTCCCTGTTCCCCGGGGCACTCAGATTTGCACTCCTTGGTGTCCAGGTCTTACAGGTCATCAGATGGCCGGACAACTCCCCAGCTGGGCAGTGCCAACCCCTCCACCCCCCAGCCCGCCTCCCCTGATGTCAGCAGTAGCCACTCTTTGTCGGAGTTCTCCCACGGTCAGTCCCCGAGGAGCCCCATCAGCCCGGAACTGCACTCGGCGCCGCTCACCCCTGTGGCTCGGGACGCGCTCCGACACCTAGCCAGTGAAGACACCCGTTGTTCCACACCGGAGCTGGGGCCGGATGAACAGGTGGGGGCTGCAGCCTCTGCGTGGGGCCGGCGGGGTCGGGGACGGAATGGGGACGGGACTGTACCCGCTGAAGGTGGGGCTGCATCTTATGCCTCCCCCTCCCCATTTTAAAGGGGCTGCACTTAAAATTGATCTTCTGAAGGGACCATGGAACAGGTGCCCACTCCGAGGGGTCTTCCTGGACCACTCCAGGAACTCTCAAGGGACTAGTCTTGGACTCCGGTCCACACGTTTTGGGGCAGGGCCTTGGGGCAGGGTGTAGGCCGGGACTGGCTCCTCACCGCGGCAGTTTGTCTCCCCCACAGTCCGTCCAGCCGTGGGAACGGCGAACCTTCCCCTTGGCCTACAGCCCCCAGGCAGAGTGTGAGGACCAGCTGGATGCGCAGGAACGGGCAGCCCGCTGCACTCGGCGCACCTCAGGCAGCAAGACTGGCCGAGAGGCGGAGGTGGCCCCCACCTCACCTCCCGCTGTCCCCCTCAAGAGTCGGCATTTGGCGACAACGGTCACAGCTCAGCGTCCAACTCACAGATGAGCGGGAAACGAGAATCTAAACAGACTCACTAACTATTGGCATTAAAGCTTCAGAAATCTCTGCGTTTGATATTCAAACATCATATGCCGGAAATTTTCACAGTTTTTAGTGAATTTAAGGAATTTAGATTCTACTTTGGTATTTTTTTGTTTTGTTTTGATTTTTGTTTTGTTTTGGTTTTGGTTTCCATGTTTTGTTGTCACACACACCTGAGCACTTCCTCCAGTTGGCAAACAGAAGTTCAGGATAAGACCCTGCTGGCCTGGTCCTGGCACGTCCTCTGCACTGTTGAATCACTGGACTTAGCGATGTTAGATGGTCCCCCCTCTCCTTGCACCCGTGGGCAGGGTGGACCGGCCAGGTGGGCAGAGGGGGTGGAAAGCTCCAGCTCAGCGTGACCGCCCTCGGTTCACATGGGGGAGAACAGTGCGCTCTGGGCTCCTCCCCTTGCCCCTCCCTTCCTGTCGGTGGCTGGGTCCCCCTTGGCCATCTGTGCCAGAGCGCCCCCATCGGAGCCTCTTGGCCATAACTGCTGCCTGTTCTCACTGAGCTCTCAGTTGACAGAATGGCTTCCCCTTGTCATCCAGATCTTGGAGACCTAGTTCGGGTTTCCTCTGCATTCGGTCATCTCTGTTTTGACTCCTTAACTGCAGTAACCTAGGCTGCGGCTGCTCAGGTCCCCAGCCTGCCCCTTCGTGCCCTGTCTGCTCCCCGACACCATCCACACCCCTGTACACACAGTCCTTCCACTCGGACGTTTTTACCACCTGTCCTCATCTGGGAAGGTAGGGTTAGGGCTACTTCACCTCTGTTCCCACTCCTGTACGAACGCGGGAGTCAGGGACACGAGCAGCCATCTCCCCTGTATGATTCTCTTGTCACGGATGCATTTAGTCCCGTTTCCTTCACATCCGGTCCCCTGTTGGTGTCCATTAGGCCTCTCCCCTCCCACGCTCCCTTGGCCTGTGGAACGTTGTCTGGTCCTAGCTGTGGTTCCCATCGCTCCCTCTTCAACCCCCTTGGTTAACCTTGTGCCTGTCTCATGTATGATCACATCACCAAGAGGGGGGGCAATAAGGACTTCTTTATTTTTATTTTTATTTTTATTTTTGTTGCCATTTTGTAATCGTATAAAAATAGTAGACAAACTGCTTAATGGTTGGGGTTTTTTCACAATTTTCAACATTAGTGATTTTTTTTTGATTCTGTTTGCAAGTTAAAGAGTTTGTCATTGTTTCTTTAAAAAACAATAATGCACCATATCCCTATGCATAAAGTGCTTCTTCTATTTATAAGGTTGAAAATTCTGAATAACCCTTTTAGCATTGTTAAAAAAAAAAAAACAAAAACAAAAATGGAAAAAAAACCTTGTATTTTGTAAATATTTTCTTTTCCTGCTTTGAGCTGTGTATTGGCAGCGAAACATGTAGCTGTCTTTGTTCTATAGAAATGCTTTTCTTCAGAGAAGCTGATCTTTGTTAATGTCTTGATTCTGTTCGCAAAGCACAGACTAGTGCTTAAAAAAAAAAAAAGGAAGGAAAAATTGAAAAAAAAAATAATAAAAAAAAAGTCACAGAATGTTGTGTTGCCAGGCTTTCCTTGACGTTGGACGGGCTCTGCATGGCGGTGGCGGCAGCCTAGGGCCCTGCCCTGCCAAGTAGCTCTCTGCGTGCCCGGACTGGCTCCGAACCTTCGGGAGTCTCCATTGTGTCTCCGGCCACCTGGCGGGGTCTCCTGATGGTCACTAGGGAGAGGCTGTCGTCAGGGGAGGTAAGGGGTGCCTGGAGGACAGGGGATCTCTGTAGATAATCTTTTTGTTGGTTGTAAGTGATTGATCATCGCCTCTTGATGTGCCTTTCTCCAGGGAGACCAGCAGTGTGACATTTTATATCTCTTCTAAATGGCTGAATTCTAAACGGAGATTTCACCCCTCTCCGTCTTTTGCTGGGGTGTTTTTTTCCCCTCCCTGGGGTTGGGGTCAATGAGAATGTGTATTTTGTAGCATTTTTCTGAGGTGGCTAAGTTCTGGATTCTCTTTGTATAAGACAAGTGGGCGGGCGTGATCCCTCTACTCTACTCTCCTTCCTTCCTTCTCCCGGCAGTCCTGGTGATGGAGCCCGGGAAGCCCCGGCCCGACAGATCGCCGTGAGTGCGCGGGCAGCGGGGTTCTGGCTGCCCTGTTGCTTCGCTGGCTACAGTGAGGATCTGCCCTGTGGGAGCTTCTGCCCGCAGGGGCTCAAGCAAGGGGGGTGGGGGGAAGAAAACGAGTCTTGCAATTTTGTATGAAGATCTAAGGGTTCCTTGTTAGGACGTTGACCTAATTACTAAATAATACAACAGGTGACAGTTTTCTGTTTCGGTTTTCTTTGTGGCATTGCTGAGGGCTACCTGGTGTTCCGGTCCTGATGTAGCAGACCTCTTCCCCCACCTAAGTAAGGACCCAAAGGGGAGAGGAAGCCACTCCGTAAGCCATTCACTCAGCTGGCTGGCCGGCCTAGAGACAAGACTCTCTCCTCCGCCTAGCCCAGCCTCGGCAGGTCGCAGTATGCGGGCGCGGGTCTGACGGGCTCGGAGCCCAGCCTCGGAGGTCAGCCCCACGGGTACTGCCCTTGGAGTTGGACCGGGATGGTTGGCGAGCAGCAGAGTCGGAGAATCAACTCAGAATGAAGAAGTCTGAGGACTCCTCTTGCACCTCCAGGGCCCTGGAGAGAGCTGCTAAATTCTAATGTCCAGGTTTTAGCAACCTTGACATTCCTGTTCGGAGCCAAATTCTCAGGTTGGGAAAAGACTCGCAAATCCTACATCCTGAATCATTTTCTGCTTTGAATCCACGCACAGAGACCTTACTTAATCAGTAATAACTTTATTTCCAAATTCACTTTTACAGCAACAATCAGTGTAAATCATTTGTTAAAACACAATACACCATAGGGACATTCACAGACAGGAAGCTAAGCTAAGATGGTTTCATGTCCCTCCCCCCACCCTCAAAATTACCGAAGAAATCGTGGGACTTGCAAGTGCCAGAAGTTGTCCTGCCCGACACTGCAAATTCACGGGGCGAAGTCCATTAGGAGGGGAGACTCTGGGCCGGTGCCCAGGGTAACCCTTTTCATAGCTGAAGAGAAACCAGAAGTCTCGAAGCCTCAGACCCATAGATGGAACAAGCTGACCACCTCCACCCTCGTCCCCACCTGTTGGCTTTAACTTGGGGACAGATAAAAGACGGTGAAGGAGGAGCTCTTGGCAGCTGCCGGAGGACAGGCTACGTGTCCGGAGCTGGTGGGAAAGGTGACACGGAGGGGCCAGCGCCTTAGATGGAAGGGTGCCAGGGCCCGTGGGAGGCAGGGCTGCGGGCCTGGGGGTCCCCGAGAGAGGGCAGCTGTACGTCCAGGCTCCTGCACGAGCCTTGCTGCCGGCACCGGGCTGGGCGGGGGACAGGCGAGCCGGCAGCCTGCCGCCCTGGGGAACTCTGTCCGTGGAGAGGCGAGACCCCAGGGACCTCGAGCAAACGGCTGATCTGAAGAAAAGGGTTACAAGGCGGTTGAACTGCTGCCCTCCAAGACTTCCCTCTGCCCGTGGTAACTATCTTACAGGGTCCTCCCCCCTCCCCCCAGAAGCACGACAAGCAAACAGGATACAGTCTCCGCATTGAAGTCAAGTTAAATGGAACTACTGATAAGTGAGTGGAGGGCTCGAAGGGACCAGGCATACAGCACAGCCTGTCTGGGACGCCCGAGGGACACTGACTGTGGAGGTGGGGGGGATGGGGGTGGCAGAGTGCCCAGCCCTCGGGGGCTGCGGGGGGGGGGGATTGTCCTCATTCAGGGTCACGAGCCAGCATCCCTTTGCAGTCCCCCTGGCAGCACTGACCCTCCCACCCTAAACCATGATCTCTAGGCCGCCCCCAGTAGACCGGCCCACCCGGGCAGATCCCAGACCCCTCCGAGCAAGGCCCTCAGAATAAGGTCTGGAAGAGCAGGGCTCAGCAACTGCAGAAAGTGGCAGCCAGAGTCCCTGGCGGTGAGGAGGGGCCGCGTGTCCGAGAGCTACCAACTCTGAACCCCATTTCCCTTCTCTGCCTCAGGACCCTTCTAAGGACAGCTGGGGCTCAAAGCGGTGGAGAGCCTCACGGTGGCCGGTTCTGGGCCCAGATGATTCCTTGCACGGAAACCCCGGCTGCAGACGAAGCGCCCGGCCCTGGAGAGGCGGCCCTGGACTCCCAGCAACCCCCAGGGTTGCCAGAGCCGGGGCCCGAGGTTGCCGAATTTCTTTAGAGCGATTCTCTACAAAGGCGGTTCCCTTTTCCCCGTGGGGGGCAGACGGGGCCCTGACCGCGGCCTGGGGCCGCGTGGCTCCCGACTCGTCAGCGCCCTGCGGTCGGGCAGCTCGGGCTCCCGGGGCTCCTCCGGCGCAGGCCGTCCGCGCCGGCGCGGGGACAGCTTGCGGTGGGACCCTAGGCTGAGAGGGGCTGCGGGCCTCTCCCCTGCTGGCACTGGATTCCGAGACCCTCTCTCAGGGTTGCTGTGAACGGAGAGGGCCATCTTCCTGCGGCCAAGCAGGCCGGCCACGCGCTCCGCCCCAACAGAGGGAAGCCCCGGCGGGGCCGCGAGGGGGCGCCGTAGCTCCCGGCCTTCCTCGGAGCTGAGGGCCCTCGGATGTCACAATCTGGTCTCGGGTGGGTCCCAGGTGCTGTGAAAGCCTTTCCAATCCGAAGGCCCCAGCAGGGTGGAGCCACACTGGCCCCCTGGAGCCGCCCCCCAGGGTGTGTGGGGGGGGGGGAGACATCTAGGACCCCCACGGGGGTGGGTTAGAAACCTCTTCACAAGCATTTCCAGATACATGCGTCCTTTTTTTTTTTTTTCCTTTTCATTATCATAGTCTGGTGAATCCAAGCATAAACAGACCGACTACAAGGCGACAGGGTGCAGACGGGGAGGGAAAGGCGACGTCTATGTATATGTCAGCTGCTGCGGCAGGACAGACGGCACTGCTTCCGGCTGGGACAGGGCGACGAACCGTTTCCGAGGGGGAGGGGTGCTCCCCCTCCGGGGGATCCGCATGGTGCGGGGGGAGGTCAGGCGGTGGCGGGGCTCTCTCAGAGGCTGGCGGTCACAAGCTTGGGCGCAAGTGGGGGGACGTGGGGTGGGGGGGGGGCAGTGCAGTCCTGCCCTGGGGGCCTCGCCTGCCTGTCCTGGTACCACCTCTGGAACCAGGACAGCCAACCTAGCTGCCAGCTCAGCTCAGGAAGGGGGCCAGGCCCTCTGGGAGGAAAAGGCTCCCCGAGTAAACAAGGCAAACACATCCCGGGTCATCGCTGAGCCCACCCTGGCCCACGTCTGTGAGGAGAGGCGGGGGGTAAGGAACTGAGGAAGGCCGTCAGCTTCGTGGGGGCCGCACCAGCTGGTGAGTAGAACTTAAGCCAAGAGCCTGAGGTCTCACCGTGTGCCCGGGCTTCGCCTTCACTCGCTCACACCCCGTAGAGGAGAGCAGGTGCCTCCCGCATCCAGTGTCTGAGAAGGGGCATGGTGGGGCTGGGGACTCGGGACGGCGTGACATAATGGGGACAGGCAGTGACTGGGCTCCGCACAGCAGACACACGGGCATGGCGGTGGGTGGGGGGAGACAGGTGGCTGCGGCGGCCGTGGGAGGGGCAGGAGGCTCAGGACCCACCTGCCGGAGTCCCGCAAGCTCCCGAGACGCCCGAGACCCAGGCTTGGGAACAGGCGGATGCCCCCAAGAGGCACGAGTCCTTACAAAGAGAACTGGTTAGCCCTAAAGTCCCAGGTCGGTGAGGTGGCCAAAACCGTGGCTGCAGTTCCAACCTTCAGAACTCAATAAAACGGGGTTTCCGTGGGGCCGAGGGAAGCCCCTCAGCTCAGGACCCCCACCCTGCAGGGAGGGAGAAAGAGGCCAGCACTGGGGACATCAAGGCCAGGCTTCTCTGAGGAAGTGATCGCAGGGTGCCACCCTCCCGCCAACCGTCCCTTCATGGTACGGGAGGGACCGAGGCCCTTCTCCAGAGGGTGGCACCCTGGCCTGCAGCGGACCCCGGGCCACCAAGCACAGGAGGCCACTTGGTCCAAGTTTGCTGCGGGCGGCAGGGGCAGTTGGCCCTTCCTGCTGCCCTTCCGGGAGGAGGACAGCGGCTCCTCCCCACCCAGCACCTCCCACCCCCTCCCACCTCTCCCTTCTGCCCTCTGCCCCCCCACCCCCTGGCCCAGCCTCTCCCTTCCCCTCCCCTCC